>NW_024748879.1:0-61694 GCF_018991925.1 Homarus americanus
AGAAAGTTGACACACAACAAAGAGAAATTTGACAAATGTGCTACAAGCTTTTCGCAGTCACGATTTTTTTTAGCTACTTTAACCCTTATTTTTTACACTTTTTGGGCCTTTTTTAAGATATTATTACCATAGTGAATTTAAGCGTTTTATTTACCCATTGACCTGCCATCTTACGAAAAAAATCTGACCAACAACTCGTCCATTGCCATCGGCCAGAGTCAAAAGAAACAGCTGACACAACTGTTCCCACCGTTCATCAGGGCCATCTAGTGTCCAGGCCAGCGGACCACGGGGAGCTGTAACACGCCCTTCCTCCTCTATACTCTCCTTGCCGGTGACATTGGCAGCTGCTGACACTTTCAAAACAAACTTGTAGCTGAGTCGTAGGTGAGGCTGAAACTTTTACTTTATTTTACTTTTACTTTTATCTTCTTCACCACTGATTGGCTCGTTTGCCGCGTGGGCGATCAGTTACGTCTCTGTTGGCAAGTACTGGGCATGTACTGTCTCCTGAATGACCTGCTCCAGTGTTGGTCAAGTCTGGTCTTGAGAGACCTCACACTGCCGTCACAACACTGGTATGGTCCAACGAATTACCCAAAAGTACCCAAAAGTATATTAATTCAGGGTAAAATCTTAACGAATATATGTTTTACATCAATAAAACCTGATTAATAATGTTTTCATCGAAATGTAGTCAAAATAATGAAATAATAAACAGCGAAAAACGCTAAATTCCAAAGAGTCACCTATCCAAAATGGAGATATAATTACCGATGTTTCTGTTACTTTGGGGTATTTAACATAGGATTTACTTTTCATTAGGTTAGGTTGGGTTAGCGAAGTGCATCACGATGGATCTGAGTTATCGCCATTGTTCACGAACTCTCTGGAATTTAGCGTACGCCAATACTGAAAGTTTTTCGCTATTTATTATTTCATCTTTCGAATTATTTTTACAAAATTACACTAAAAATATTATTAAACATGTTTTGTGTATGTATAACAGATATTCGTTAAGATTTTACCCTGATTTAATATACTTTTGGGCACTTCTGGGTATTTCGTGGCTCCCCACTGGTATGATTTCATATCTTGACTGTTGTCTCCTAATTTTAAACCCCAAACTCACTATGGGGCTCACTATATAACATAGTATGAATGATATTTTTATGAAGATTTTGTATTCCATTTAATTTAAAAAATAGCATTTGCATGATGAACACTTGGAGAGTTTACTCTTCACAGGTTATAGAAGCCACTAGGCCAGGGGTGGCGAACCTTTTTGAGAACGTGTGCCCAAATTGGAGATAATAATCTTCTGAAAAATTCTCTCGTGTGCCCGTAGGAATTTTGAGCAGATTATTATTATTATTATTATAATTATTATTATTATTATTATTATTATTATTATTATTATTATTATTATTATTATTATATTTTTATTATATTATTATTATTATTATTATTGCATTTTCACACCCCACATTCCTACCACTAATCTATTATCATATTCGAATAAGACGTCTAATTATAAGATAATTTTCATCTATTACATTACCGTCGCAAATGCATAATAACGGAGATAGCGTATCCAAAATTGTCTATATTTTCTTCCATTAATCTTCCGCCATTATCGCCTACCTCACCTTCCACACTGCGTGTCTCCTTCATAAATCATCACGCGCATGCGTTTCAGTACACGTCTCGTGGCCAATGAAAAGAGTTTTATTTTTGCAACCAATTAAAATGATTATTGGTTTAATTCGTGGTATTTTTGGCCCAATCAAAATCGATTTTTATTTTGGGTCTCATATTTCCAAATTCATATTCATTTCCGACCTTGGAAGTCTGTGATGGGTGTCACTTAAATTATATGGAGCTGATTGCGAGTTTTTTGGGAAAAAACGAAGAAACTATAGCATTTTTACGATTGCATGGTGTTCTCCCGACCTCAGTAAAGTGTCCTAAGTGCAAGACTGAATGTAAATATCGCAAAAACCAACATATGTGGCGTTGTCCTAACTTGTCCCTTATCCCAAAGACAAAGAAGAGACGGCAATAAGGTAAGAAAGAGGTGATTCCATCGTATGGTGAGAGTCAGTTAGGTTAGGTTTCGTTTATGTTTTTTTGGTGTATTTTGTATTTGCTTACCCATTATTTTTTTTTTTGGAAAACTTTCCATGAAAAAAAGATCTATAAAAAAAACCCGGCCAATTTCCGATGAAAATGAAGGTCATATTCGGTCTAAACACACTCAAATACACTAGAAAAATATATTTTTTACTTTCTAACAGTGGGCTGAACTTATGCAAATTTACCTTATTATTATTATTATTATTATTATTATTATTATTATTATTATTATTATTATTATTATTATTGTTGTTATTATTTTTATTATTAATATTATTTGGGAATTTTGCAAAAATTTTATAGAAAAAGAGAACAAAATGCTTGAAAACATTCTTAGAGAAGTTTATTTAGGCAACCAGTAACTCTTCTGAATTGTTTTATATGGGATAGCTTTAGGAATTACATGTTACAGGTTGTACCTCTCTAGTCCGGCAACCTCGGGACCTGACCGGTGCCGGACCATGGAAATTCACCCTTTTCCTTGATAGATAGTGACTTGTGCTTATGCTTGGAAGCACTAGCACCACTTTCTCTGCATCATGGTTTCTTTGAAGACATATTGAAGGGTTAAATGTCGTATAGTAGCTTCTCAAATTTCGCGAGTTTTTAATTCTTAACGTATTTTATTGGAACACAAAAAAATAAATAAATAAAAATTTTGACGGCGGAAACTTGAGTTTTGACGGGTTTGAACGGCCCGCCAACATGCAGACAACGTGCACAATCGTGTAAACAGCGTCATTTCTCTTACGTACAAAAGATTCATTATTGTTTATTACTGAATGTCTTTTTTATTGAATTAATGTTTATGTGTGCAAAATGAGCAATACAATTCATTCATAATACGTAGAATATTAAAACACACGAGGAAATGCCACAGCATTGTTTTCGTTGATTACAAAACCAGTGACTGACTGGTTCTACATATAAAACTGAAGAAAATAAGACCTTGGTTGTAGCTGTAGTAAAATTAATATGGTTGTTTTAAGTAATGTTAATAAATGGAACACTAGAAGTAGCTAACGATAAGGGTAAAGAAAAAAGAGAGATCGCGTAGGTAAGTGCGCACACGTGAAAACATACAGTGACCCCTCGGTTAACGAACTCAATCCGTTCCAGAAGGTCGTTCGTTAACCGAAAAGTTCGTTAACCGAAACCATTGTTTCAATGGGTTTTTGGGCAATTGGTTCCAGCTCACCGAAAATTTCCTAAATTCAACAAAAATGGTAGAAAAGTTCGCTTACTTTGAGGTGTGTATGTACAAGGCTCCTGGATGATGATGATGATGATGGGATATAGAATGGGAGTGGAGGAGAAGGAAGAAGAGAAGGCATTGGGGTGGACGAGCAGTCTCACTTTTTTTTTTTACCATTAATGGTTAGCTACTTATATTGTTCCATTTATTAACATTAAATAACATTACAGGTACTTCAAGCAACCATATTCATTTTTTTACATTAATTTTACTACAGCTAAACTCAGGGTCTTATTTTCTTCAGTTTTATATGTAGAACCAATCAGTCACTGATTTCGTAAGCTTTAACATAAACAATGCCGGCAGCCGTCTCGTCTCCTCTAATATTCCACGTAATATTAATAAATTGTATTGTTAATTTTGCACACACGTACATTATTTCAATAAAAACAAATTCAGAAACATTAATTAAAATATATATGAACAGTAAATAAGTGTTGCTTTCATGTTCTTATGTAAAGTAATGACGATATGTTTTCACATGTGCGCATGCACACTTACATATGCGATCTCTCTTTTTTCTTTACCATTATCGTTAGCTACTTCTATTGTTCCATTTGTTAACATTAAATAACATTACTTAAAACAACCATATTAATTTTACTACAGCTACAACCAAGGTCTTATATTCTTCAGTTTTATATGTAGAGCCAGTCAGTCACTGGTTTTGTAATCAACGAAAACAATGCTGTGGCATTTCCTCGTGTGTTTTAATATTCTACGTATTATTAATGAATTGTATTGCTCATTTTGCACACATAAACATTAATTCAATAAAAAAGACATTCAGTAATAAACAATAATGAATCTTTTGTACATAAGAGAAATGACGCTGTTTACACGATTATGCACGTCGTCTGCAAGTTGGCGGGCCGTTCAAACCCGTCGAAATTCAAGTTTCCGCCGTCTAAATTTTTATTTATTTATTTTTGTGTGTGTTCCAATAAAATACGTTAAGAATTAAAAACGCGCGAAATTTGAGAAGCTACTATACGACATTTAACCCTTCAATATGTCTTCAAAGAGACCATGATGCAGAGAAAGTGGTGCTAGTGCTTCCAGGCATAAGCACAAGTCACTATCTATCAAGGTAAAGGGTGAATTTCCATGGTCCAGCAATTTCCATGGTCCGGCACCGGTCAGGTCCCGAGGTTGCCGGACTAGAGAGGTATAACCTGTGTGTGTGTGTGTGTGTGTGTGTGTGTATATATATATATATATATATATATATATATATATATATATATATATATATATATATATATATATATATATATATATATATATATATATATATATATATTGCGTTATCGGTGACGTCATATGCCGTATCGGACTGTGATTGGGCCAAGCATCCTTACCTCCCTCCCTCGCTAGCTGTGATTGGTTTAATGTACTATGACGTGCCCCGCCGCGGGAGCGTTCAAGCCCCTTGACCTACCCGCGTCAGTTACACCCCTCCCGGCTACACCGTGTATATCGGTATCCATTGTTCCATAAGAATGGCTTCCACCGGACCACCACCACCACCACCACCACAAGGAAACCTTGCATTACCTGGACCCAGCCGCCCTCAGCCAAAGAAGATACGACGTTCCTTAAGCTACGAAATTAAATACAAGATCATACAAGAGTTGGAGAAAGGAACAAGACAGGTTGATCTCGCGCGCCAGCATGGTGTTAACGATCTACGTCAGGACTATCAAGAAGGATGCAGCCAAGATAAAGGAGCACATGAACATCACAAAGTCTACAGTGCTTCTATGGTCAAGTATTGCCACAACCAGGTGCTTTTCAAGACGGAGAAATTACTTGTGAGCTACTTCATTCGTCAGGCACGACAGGACTTACGACCGCCTCAGATATAGATAAAAAAAAAAATTTTTTTTTTTTTTAAATGACACACGCATTTTCTATACCGAAACGTTTCCAGTTAATGTAGTCTCCATGTATAATTAGAAAATTATGGGGGCCCCATGTGCATTCAGCTGACTACATTAAAGGTTAAGTGCTCAGTCACACTGTATCCATTCCTTATTATTTATTACTTTCACTGTACTGTATCCATTCATCATTATTCATTACTTTTACTGTACTGTATTTCATTGTAGATTTTTTATTAAATTTTTTTTTTTATCTATGTCGGACTTACACCATGTCGGACTTACGACCTGGATTCGGGTCCCTAACCCCGTCGTAAGTGGGGGTCTAGGTGTATATATATATATATATATATATATATATACAGTATTACCCGCGCTTCTTAGCGGTTTTTCATAACATTTTTATCATATAGCGAAGTGCCTGCATGAAATGAACTTTTACTTAACACGGATTTTTCACATATCCTTGTTAGTGTCATTTCAAAGAAGACGCTATTTTTAGATTTACTTTACCGCCACCCTGCCTGACTGTTTTGCTCATAAAATTCATACAAATTACCACGGCAGAATATAATTTACATTGCTGGAATTCTTATAATTTGGTGATCATTTTGAATATAAACATCATATATTTTGCATTAGACATACAAATTTTAGATAAAAATTTTTCTCAGAGTAACTATGTTATCTTTTGTGCAAAATATATGACATTTATATTCAAAATATTCCTGGTCTTACAAGGAATCCAGCAATGTCAATTATATTATCCTAACTTTAGTTTGAGGTATTATTTATTACAAAAAAGTTAAGTTCTGGTTTTCCCACACATCTCCTTGGGACGGTTGGTGGGGGGTGGGGGGGAGGGAGGGACCGACCGACCATCTGTTACCCCGTGAAGAATATTATTTTTTTTTTATTAACTGAAGATATTTGTCTTAGCTCATAAAATTCATACAAATTACCCGGTCTGAATATAATTTACATTGCTGGAATTCTTATAATTTGATGATCATTTTGAATATAAACATCATATATTTTGCATTAGACATACAAATTTTAGATAAAATTTTTTCTCAAATTAACTATGTTATCTTTTGTGCAAAATATATGACATTTATATTCAAAATATTCCTGGTCTTACAAGGAATCCAGCAATGTCAATTATATTCTCCTAACTTTAATCTGAGGTATTATTTAATACTAAATGTTAAAAACTCTGGAAGGGAGGATTGGTGGGGGGTGGGGGGGAGGGTTGGGACTGACCGCGCGGTTGGAAGAGGGTGGGAGGCAAGGTGGGGTACTTTGATTGACAGAAAGTGTTGTGAAGATTATTTTTTTTTTTTTATTAACTGAAGATATTTGTTTTAGCTCATAAAATTCATACAAATTACCCGGTCAGAATATAATTTACATTGCTGGAATTCTTATAATTTGGTGATCATTTTGAATATAAACATCATATATTTTGCATTAAACATACAAATTTTTAGATAAAAAATTTTCTCTAGGTAACTATGTTATCTTTTGTGCAAAATATATGACATTTATATTCAAAATATTCCTGGTCTTACAAGGAATCCAGCAATGTCAATTGTATTATCCTAACTTTAGTTTGAGGTATTATTTATTAAAATTTAGTGGTTTTCCCCCAAAAATTTCTCAGAGAGGGAAGAGCCGGCAGTGTAGTGTGAGAGGGGGAGGGAGTTGAGTCCATTATTTGAATGGACATTAACTTGGCGACTGTATTTCTCTATTTCTCTTAAGTATTAATTGTGTGCATGTACCATCATAAAATTAAGATGTTATTTTTACTACAACATAGGTATGTGCCTTCAAAAAGTGGAGTTTGGGGGTCGGGCCGGTTTCTATTGGAATTAATCCCATATGTTCTGTTGTTCACTTAACGCGGATTTCACTTAACACGGGACCCTCTGGGTTCTATTGACCGCGTTAAGTGGGGTACAACTGTGTGTATATATATATATATATATATATATATTCAGAAATTTCAGAGTAATTTCAAATGCCCCGCCATGAGTGATACTGAGCGTTCAAGGTCATCTGAGGGGAGGGAGCGCTGCCTGCTCGTAGCGAGAGATTGCGGAACTAGGCCTATATGATATTAAATGTAATTTACCGAATTAATAATGATGCGATTCATGAAGTTAAGGGACTATTATTGAATTTGAAATTATTATAGATCGTTTAGCAGTCTGAATAATGTTACGGGTGTCCCAAGGAGTTATTAGTTAGGCGGTAAATATATCACGTAGGCCCAAGCTAGCGCCTTGGGGAGACACGACGCTGGCTAGCCCAGTCCCGGAGAGCAGTCACACAGACAAGACGTTCCGCGCGTCCATCAGAAATAGTCACGTGGCCTAGTCACCTGTGCTGCGCTATTGCAGTATAACAAGTAAGTCTCATTCGATCTCAGACAGGGTTAGATAGGGCAGTGGTAAAGTTAACTAGAGCTAACAGTGAGTTCATTTCAGGGTTTCCGTCAGAACCCACTTGACTGGAGTTGACCGGAGTTGACCGGAGTTTGACTGCGAGAGATTGACTGCCGTTTGAGACTGCCGTTGATGATTGAGGGTGGCGACTGTCGCCATTGGACCGATCAGAGTAGGCCTGTCACTGTTTAGCGGGGTACCAAAGGATCTCTTGAGGGAATCTAGCCGTCTGGGTGCCCAGCGGACGTCGGCTCACAACACCACATGTCCAGAGCCGCTTAGTGAAACCCTCTTGCTAACGGGAAGCTAAAGCTCCTCTCAACTGCACAGGGTCTGATTGGCTCACTCTCTTCCTGCCCATGGACGCACTGGGAGTACACTGGGGCTATCTGAGTATATTAATGGTCACACACTGAGACCGTGAGTCTAGGATTCTAGGAGATACCTAGAGGAACATTTTATCTTCCTTATTACGGGTGTAGTTAACACCATTCCTCAGACTGATATTATCTTGACGTGTGTAGTTTAATATTTCTTAAATAATTCTGATAGTAGTGTTTTTTTTGAATGTTTGTGCCATTAAGTGGAACCAGAGTGATACTGTGATTTGATTCTTTTAATGCCTCTAATTGTTCTTCATAATTCTGATCTCAGGTATAACCTTGTTCCCCAGAGTAGTGGTTAGGTTAGGTTAGGAAGTGTACATCTGTTGGGGTGCTATAATTTTGTTGAAAGCCCTTAAGGCCTATTCATTGTAGAGTAGTTAATTTCTTATTTTTTAATACCATTTCCTAAGTGACTGATATTATTTTGTGAAAGCCCTTAAGAGGCCTGTTTCATGTGTGCAAGCAACATTTCTTAATACTTCAAATTTATTGTTGCCTGTGTTTCTAATAATTTCTATGTCATTTATAACTTTTATTCCCCAGAGTAGTGTTTTAAGTTTAAGTTAAGAGGTGCGCATATTGGTGTACCATTATTTGATTGTGTTTGTAGTGTTGGAGGGAATATAAGTGTCTAAATTTTACAGTGTGTCTCATTCATCCCAGTCACAGACGCTATCCTTCCACGGGTCACGGACAGTTCATTTTGTGTAGTAGATTTAAGTGTTCTTGTGCTGGTTCGGGATTTTTCTCAAAGGGGCGCTTCCACTGCCTTTACCATCTATTAAATTTTAATAAACCCCAAGTCAAGTGAGAAATTAAAGTCCAGCAAATTCCGACCGGTTACATATATATATATATATATATATATATATATATATATATATATATATATATATATATATATATATATATATATATATATATATATATATATATATATATATATATATATATATATATATATATATATATATATCCGTATGTAGTTCGAGTTTTTAAGACCCAATTTTGTGGCAAAAAATTGGGAATCGACCTTTAAACGGGTAATAGTTTCGTTAGGTTGAAAAATATTTACCAGTAACTGCCAGTAAACAATGGAAACGACGCACCACCAGCTGTGAGTGTCGGTACAGTTGCCAGGGCAGATCTCTTGATTCATCATAGCAAGCCCAAAGTAGCCAAATGCATGGTATGGTATGCACAGGACGATGAAAAACATAACGTATTCATTTTTAAAAGTTTATTTATAGATACATAAATTTTTGTTCATTAAATTTGAAACATCAATCTTTGTTAATTAAATTTGAAACAAAAGAAAACTACGATACCGTATTTCTAAATATTTTCATTAAAATATTACATCACAAGTATATTTTACCTTAACTGTGCCTGAATGAATATATTCTCAGAAATAAATATGGAAATGTAATATTTTTGCTGAAATGACGTACATATTACAATGGAAAGTGGGATAAAATCGTGACGAAAACAATGACTTTCGCTTTCTTTTGTTGTTCAAAAGATTTTACCGTAATTGCTTTACAAATGGTTTTCAGTTAAAAAACTGTTGTATTACAATAATATTCTATCCTAATTCACTTGAATAAATACTGTGATGCCATATTTCTGAATTTTTTCATTAAAATCCATCAAATCATAATATGATGTGAGTCAGGTCATCTACACACATTTACCAGTTTCAAGATTTTCCGTTTAAAATTTTAAGTTACCGAGTATTTCTTTTCCCAAATCGTGTTACAATAATGTAGGTAAAACAGTTTACTATTGTACAAACTCCACAGAAAAACAAATTAACAACTGGAGACACCAAAAATGTAAGAAAAAAATGCTGTGTCTGACTTGCAACACTGTTGGTAGGGTCAGGTGGTTCTAACGGCATCCTGCCAGTACCCGGTAATCAAATTTATAACAGTGTCTAACATCAATTACTGTAGTTTATCTGATGTAGGCAATATGAAGTAGAAAGTACCAGTTAAAGTGAGAAATTGGAAGAGAATAAACAAGAAAGATGTCGTTGGGCTATTTTGGTAGGGCTGAGGGAGAGAGTACCTTTTGTTTTGTCTTTTTTGGCGGGAGAGTCACGCAAATATCCGTACTGGTATTTGTTTGGTGTCTTCTGAATTTTTAAAAATGAATACTTGTAAATTAAAAGTACCTTAACATTGTATTATATACAAACTTGTCATATTTCTGGAAAATAAGAAGCAAGAAAATAAGAATATACCGGTAAACACAATTTCAACGTACGCTAAGATTAAAGGCTGCTTAAGAAGGGCCGATGCAAAAACAAAGCCTCCGCGACCAGGGCTCTGCCATATCAGATAGACGGTACACATGTTTTTCGAATCATTTACAGTTAAAAAACTGTTACATCACAAGTGAATTAGGATAGAATATTATTGTAATACAACAGTTTTTTAACTGAAAACCTTTCGAAAAGCGATTACGGTAACATCTTTTGAACGAAAGAAAGCGAAAGTCATTGTTTTCGTCACGATTTTATCCCACTTTCCACTGTAATACGTACATCATTTCAGCAAAAATATTACCTTTCCATATTGTCTGAAATACATAGTAGTTTTGCTGAAACGTGATGTATTTCAATGTAAATTAGGATAAACTACACGACGAAAACAAAAGACTTTACCTAAGCTTCTGATGTTCAGGAGATGTTACTCGTTTTTTTTTAATGGTTTTCGGTTAAAATACTGTTATATTAGTGATATTGTATTCATACTGTGTTTGATATAATGCATTCACGGAAATGTAATATTTTTGCTGAAATGACGTACGTATTACAGTGGAAAGTGGGATAAAATCGTGACGAAAACAATGACTTTTGCTTTCTTTCGTTCAAAAGATGTTACCGTAATCGCTTTTCGAATGGTTTTCAGTTAAAAAACTGTTGTATTACAAGAATATTCCCTCCTAATTGACTTGAATAAATACTTGAATGGAAATATACAATATTTTTGTTGAAACTACCTGCGTTTCAGTGTAAAGTGTCGTAATAATAAATGGTAAAGAATTTGCCTTCGGCACCTGGTGTTTCCGGCATGGCGAGCCTCTGTTTATAGGACGTAGAGTGTTTTTACTGAAGGTTTTGTTGTTCCATTACCCTCAAAAACTTGGGTCGACCTATAAACGATGAATATTACAAATTAACGATTTCTTGGTCAAAAAATCAGGGTTGACCTATAAACGAGGGAGGGTTATAGACGAGTATATTTTTTTTCTTTTTTTTTTTTTTACGGGGATAAGCCCACCCGGGCACAGGTTACTGACCCACATCAGGGCCTGGGGCCGAAAATATAATAATACTACTACTACTAATAATAATAATAATAATAACTATTATTATTATAATTATAATTAATAAATATTAATAACAAAATACTAAAAAAAACAAAATATTTAACATAATCATAATCATAAATAAATACAAAATCGAAAAAAATAAATCAATTATGAGAAATGATAAACATTATGTATGTTGTATTGTCAAAGTAAGAGAAACAATTGAAACCCTGCAATTGTGTGTAAATGAAGCAGAAAGTCAGATGAGCAACCTGGGACTTGGTCACAATTTTCGTGATGCCATATGGCAGCAGGGTCTATCATTAGACAACACATTATGCTTCTAATATCTTCCCAGGCGGTAGTACCTCCCTGTTTGATAGCTGCCTACTACCTCATGGATTTTGCATTAGACATACAAATTTTAGATCTAATGTAATAATTTGGTTTACAAAAAGCAAATATTTTATCTTTTGTGCAAAATGTACGAAGTTTACATTCAAAATATTCCTTGACCTGCAAGGAATCTAGAAATGTCAATTATATTATCCTAACTTTAGTCTGAGGTATTACTTATTACTATACCTTAAAATCTAGTGTTTTCACCCATACATTTCTCAGAGAGGGAGGAGCCAGCGAGCTTGGGAAGAGAGAGGGGGGAGTTGAGTCTATTATTTTAATGGACATTAACCTGGCGACTGTATTTCTCTTAAATATTAATTGTGTATGCATACCATCATAAAATTAAGATGTTATTTTTACTACAACATAGGTATTGTGTTGGAAAAAGTGGAGTTTGGGAGTCGGCCCAGTCTCTATTGGAATTAATCCCATATGTTCTGTTGTTCGCTTTACGAGGTTTTCACTTTCCGCGGTACCCTGTGGGTTTAATTGACCGCGTAAATCGGGGCATTACTGTATATACAGTAGTGAAAGGAACAACACCTATAAAGGGAACTATAATATCAAAGAGAAGACAAGGTCCTATTCACGATATGGAAAAATTATTGGTGATACGGATAGAAGACCAGATACAGAAGCGTGTACCCTTAAGCCTTCTAACCATACAGGCTAAAGCAAGAAGCCTGTTCCAAAGCCTGAAGGAGCAGGCAGGAGATGAATGTGATCAAACCTTTACAGGAAGTCATGGGTGGTTTGATAGATTTAAAAAACGCTACAGTCTACACAATGTTAAGGTGAGTGGAGAGGCAGCTAGTGCCGATGTTGGTGCTGCCGAAGCTTTTAAGGAGGAGTTAGATGATGTGATTGTGGAAGGGAATTATTTGCCTGAGCAAATATTCAGTGTGGATGAGACTGGATTATTGTGGAAGCGCATGCCTGAGCGGACATACATCCACAAAGAGGCGAAATCAATGCCTGGATTCAAGGCATTCAAGGACAGAATTACTCTTCTGTTGGGGGGGAATGTTGCTGGTTTCAAGCTAAAGCCCTTCATGATCTATCATTCAGAGAACCCCAGGGCTTTTAAACATGTCAGCAAGCACACACTGCCAGTGTTTTATCGCAGTAATAAGAAAGCCTGGATGACCCTAGTACTGTTTGAGGATTGGTTCATGACTTGTTTCATTCCACGAGCCAAGGAGTATTGTCTGCAACAACAGATTCCATTCAAGATTTTACTGATTTTGGATAATGCTCCGGGACACCCACCACACCTGGACGACATGCACCCTGATGTTAAGGTAGTGTACATGCCACCTAACACTACCTCTGTCATCCAACCCATTGATCAAGGTGCTATTGCTGCCTTTAAAGCGTATTATTTACACACGACCTTCGCTCTGGCTGTTGCTGCTACTGAAGGTGAGAAAATGCTCAGAGAATTTTGGAAGGAGTACAACATTTTGTCATGTATAAAGAACATTAGTGCAGCATGGGATCAGGTTACAAAACATTGCATGAATGGAATATGCAAGAAAATCCTGAAAAGATATGTGCACAGTTTTAGAGGATTTAATGAAAATGAAGTTATTTCGGATATTAGTAACAAGATAGTGGAGTTAGGTAAACAGCTGGAGTTAGAAATTGATAATGAAGATGTTGGACAGTTGGTTGAAAGTGTAGCAGAAGAGCTCAGTAACGAGGATCTTATTGAACTAGATGCACAGAAAATTGCAGAGGAAGAAGAGTGACAAATTGTAGAAGAACCTGCACCCCCCAAAAAGTTTTCAGTGAAACAAATGGCAGAGGCATTTGCTACAATTAAAAAAGCAATGCAAATGTTTGATGGCATGGATCAAAATTATGAGCGTTATGCCAAAGTTGACAGAACGATCCAAGATGCACTTGCTTGCTACAGAGAAATTTATAATGAAAAGAAAAAGTAAACTGTGCAGTCTAAATTGGACGTCTATTTCAAGAAGTCCCCCAGTGCTGTCTCCTCACGCCCCACCAGTGCTGCCTCCTCACGCCCCACCAGTGCTGCCTCTTCACGCCCTCAAGATGATGCAATACCTTCAACCAGCAAGTTTACACAGCACATAATCCTGTCTGAAGAAAGCGACATTGATGACCCACCTAGCCCTGTCTCCTCCTCTGCTTCTTCCAATTAATATAGTCTCCATGTATCCTGTAAATAGAAAATTATTGGGGCCCTGTGTGCATTCAGCTGACTACATTTAGGGTAAGTGCTCAGTCACACTGTATTCATTCCTCATTATTTATTACGTTTAGTGTACTGTATTTCATTGTAGATTTTTAATTTTTTTTTTTCCAAAAAAAATTATTTTATTTTTTTTGAATTTTTTTTATTTTTTATTTTTTTATCTATGTCGGACTTACGACCATGTCGGACTTACGACCTAGATTTGGGTCCCTAACCCCGTTGTTAGTCGGGGAGCACCTGTACTAAGGAATAACGAAGTCTCTGGTGCACTGCACTCTAAGATTAAGAGAAAACGGATGACTCAGGCGTCCTGAAGTGAGAGACAACGGACTCCTATGAGGGGGCACTCAAATAAAGAGGCATGGCTACGTGTTTTATGGACTACCCACTGTACAGTATTGATCGTATAATTTTCATCACTTTGTAATAAACCTAGTCATGCCTATGTGTGTTTCTGATAATTACCATAACATTATATATTTATATATTTAGCGGTTGTACAAATACAAGGCCTCACACATGCCACTCAGACTGTCAGACATGACAAGTCTTACCAACCATAAAGACAGTTGAAGCTTTAAACATCACTCACAATGGATCTTGAATATTCCAACTGTAATCAGACATACCTAAGTTGCGTCAACAATTGCAACCCCAGTTGCAATATCAAATTATGTGTCATTACTAAGGAATAACGAAGTCTCTGGTGCAATGCACTCCAAGATTAAGAGAAAACGGAGGACTCAGGTGTCCTGAAATGAGAGAAAATGGACTCCTATGACGGGGCACTCAAATAACATACACATAGCTGTATAATACAATATTATGCAATATTAACCCCTAAGTGGGTTAATTCGGACAATCGGCTGAAACGGACACCCTTCCCCCCCCCTATTAGTCCGTTTTAACGAGGGTCGACTGTACTTTTAGCAATATTACTTTGATACAACTTGATAAAATGGACAAACAATGGAAATGAAACAAACAAAATTAGGTAATTACGTTCAGGAAGCTTCCCTTTGGCCGAGCGTGTAGCGTGACAGGCAAATAGTCACACTGGAACCTGATAACCCGCGCTGGGCATTTAAACAGTGGCGGGAAAAGGCAAGCGTTCGGGAATATCACCCGGGGTGCGCTAGTCGGGCATTCTGGAACATCACCCGGGGCGGAAGGATTATAAAGTAGATACCCAAAAATGTTAATCGAGTACAGTACTCGGGTAAATTCATTTCGTTACTTTACAACTCTTCCAATCACTGCTCTACCGGGAACTACCTAAAAAGTTTGACAATTCTTTTGCTTCGCAAATTCATTGTTCATCCATAGTTTTACGAAATTAATGCTTTATCATAATTCTTCCATGTTCACTTTGAAATTAACCTAAAGCCTTGGGATGTTTACAAAAAGAGAGTTGCCAGATGCCTCCACAGGTTGCGATAGTCTATACAGAAACTTGCTTTCGCACCTGTACTTAGACTTAGTAGAGAAAGAGTGGTGTTATAATTTTCTGATAATTAGCCTTGTGTATACAGTACTGTTTCTAATTCAGTTTTGATTTCAGTTTCAAATTTTAAATATCCTTGTGGTACTGTTTGTATATTGTACTGTACAGTGGTGGGCACGGTTCCGCTAACCGCTAATTAGCGAAGCTAACTCTTGTTAGCGGATTAGCGTTTTCGCTACCTTTGGAAACCATTACCGGACCAATTAGCTTCCGCTAAATTTAGTTCCACTAACTTTAAGTCCGCTAACAAAATTTATACGTATTTGTTCCTGTCTGTTGTAAGCGTGTGACGCCGCGGCGCGTGTCTCTAACAGCCAGTCAGGCATGCTTGGCTGACTGCGTGTTAGTAAGTGCAAAGATATCTTGAGGGCCGAGAGAGCCATCCTGTCAGATGGCAACTTTGAGAGGCTGATGTTTATGAAGGGCATCCAGCATCACGTCGAGGCGATGGAGAAGGCCCAGCCACTGCAGCCGGAGTGAATGGAATTTTTCGATTATTAAAGTTTAATACTTTTTTTTTACAGTAAATAAAGACTGTCAGTGTATGATGAAAGAATCAGAGAATGTAATTGTAAACTGATGTATAATTTCATTTCTCATTTATTTGTTAATTTAAATAGGATTTTTTTTTTTTAATATATTTGGTTATGCTAAGTACTGCATAAGTTCATAACCAGGATGTCGTCCAAGGTGTGCGCCAAGCAAAATATTCTAAAAACTTACTTTTCATTAAAGTTTATAGTTTTCTGCTTACAGTAGTACCCCGCTTAACGTGGTCAATTGAACCCACAGGGTACCGTGTTAAGTGAAAACCGCGTTAAGTGAACAACAGAGCATATGGGATTAATTCCAATAGAGACTGGCCCGACCCCCAAACTCCACTTTTTGACGACACACAACTATGTTGTAGTAAAAATTTTATCTTAACTTTATGATGGTATGCACAAACAAGTATATAGAAGAGGTTAGGTTAGGAAAAATAAAGGTTAAGTTAGGAAAAATAAAGGTTAGGTTAGGAAAACTAAAAGTTATGTTGAACACTTACGTTAATAGAAGAGATGGGTCGGCATACAGGGATGGAGGCTGGTTCCGAGGCAGAGGGCAGATTACTGGCCCTCAGGTGAATCACCATTACTAGGTGCATCACCATCACTATCAGTTACAGTTGTCAGGGCTTCCCTGACAAATCCCTCAGTCACCTTCACTGTCACTGGCTCTGGCTGGCTGTGGTGGGTTGCGGGCGAAGAACTCGGTAATGCTTTTTTGACGGCTGGTGTTAATGTTGTCTTGATACACCGTGATGTATGGCTCCATAGCCTGCACCAGCCGGGTATGGAAGACTTCATAGCGGTCATCGTCATTGTCGCGGGAAAGGAAGGACTTCATTTTCTCTGCACACTCTATGGCACCCTTAATATCACTATGAGTTAAACTGTGTTCTTCGGAGAATGACGCACCTTCTTCCTCTTCACTGACGTGCTCATCTTCCAACATCTCGTCGGCAGTCACTTCAGGATCTCTGATCACATCCAGGATATCTTCGTTGGTGGTCTCGGAGAAGCCTTCAGCTGTAATATTGTGCGCAGCTTCTCTGGCAAGGTCCACTGCTTCTGCAACAGACTGAACCTCACCAGTCACAGGTTGACTCCGCCTCTCACCTGGTATGCCATGCAACACATGCCTCCATGCGTGACGAATCGTAGCAATAGACAGCTGATCCCATGCCTCCACCAAGAAGTCTACAGCTTGTTTGACGTTAAACTTCTTCCAAAACTGTTTGACGAGAACTTCTTGAGTCGCCACCTCTTGTTCCTTGTCCTCGTTGCTTTTACTCTCGCTGTCGGTGTCACCCAGCTTACGCAACTCATCCTTGGTGTTGGTAGAGTCGTTCAGGAGCTTGAACTTCTTTGCAGAGTACGCAGCTTTCACATTGCAGATCAACTCCTGGTCCATGGGCTGGATTAATGATGTAGTGTTGGGAGGAAGGAAGACCACTTTTACGTTGGGGTGACGATCCATAAGCAGGGGCGAGTGTCCAGGTGCGTTGTCAAGGAGCAAGAAAATGTTGAATGGAACATTTTTTGCTCGCAGAATTTCTTCACGTCGGGAACAAAACAGTCGTCAAACCAGAAGAGGGACAGAGAAGAGGACATCCACGCCTTACGTGCGGTTAGCCAGTGGACATTAAGCTTGTTCATGTCCATATTCTTGTAGGCGTGCGGCTTGCGGGCTGTGTGAATTACCGATAACTTTGGTTTACAGGTACCGGAGGCATTGGTGGTAAAGAGGACGGTGATGCGTTCCTTCTGCAACTTCCGACCCCTTACCTTGCTGGCAGACTGGACAACGAAGGTCTTGGACGGTAGCTTTTTCCAGAAAAGACCAGATTCGTCCATGTTAAACACCTGGTCGTCAGTGTACTGTCCTTCCTCCATATCCTCACGTAAGAACGGAGGAAAATCTCTAGCCGCCACACGGTCAGCACTCGCTTCCTCACCACCAATGTTGATGTTGGTGATCTTGTTCCTCTTCTTAAACCTATGCAGCCAACCAGAGGAAGCATTGAAGGGTTTGGGCTCTGCAATTCCCAGCTTACGTGACACTGCTGCATAAAGTTCACGTGCGTACTCCTGCACTGAGCGCGTGTCCACCGCCATGTTGCGTCGCGCCTGACGAATCAAATAATTCACCAGCAAATTTTCGACCTTTACCAGCACCCTGTTCTGGCAATACTTGATCATTGAAGCACCTGCAGACTTTGTGATTTTCATGTGTTCTTTAATTTTGGCTGAATCCTTCTTAATAGTGCGAATCGTAGATTCGTTGACGCCATGCCGGCGCGCGAGATCAGCTTGACGTGTTCCTTTCTCCAAATCTTGAATGATCTGGTATTTCACTTCGTAGCTTAGGCCACGGCGTGTCTTCTTGGGCTTAGGGCGGCTGGGTCCAGGTAAGGAAAGGTTTGTCTCTGGTGGCGGTGGTGGTCCGGCGGAAGCCATTTCACAGAACAATGAATGCACGTATACACGGGGTGGCCTGGAGGGATGAAACTACCGCGGCAGCCTCCTCTTTCCTCCCTCCCTCCCTCCCTCCCCGGGTGGACACGTCATATTACTTTAAACCAATTACAGCTAGCAGCAGAGGGGGGTAGGGATGCATGGCTAATCACAGTCCGATATGTCATATGACGTCAGTGATAACGCAACAAAGACACACACTGCGCAACCTTACAGCGCGGCTTGCCCAGGCGGAGGGAGGCAGGAGGGGAGGGAGGGAGGAAAAGGAGGAGGAGGGAGAGGCGAGGCGAGGCAGGCGGGAGTGGGTGGCCGGTGGGGCGAATCTAAAAATAGCGTCTCGAGCCGGACACTCTGCGCGTATATGGGTAGATGAACCGCGTTAAGTGAAAGTTCGGTTCTGGCGAGGCACCACGTATATGCAAAATCGCGTTAAGTGAAACCGTGTTAAGCGGGGTAATACTGTATTCACATGACTAAGACCAAGAATAAGTTATATAAAAATGCACTGGTATAATGTGTATGTGGTTGGTATTGCATATTTACATGAATAATGTATAAGGCCGATAGGTTGTATGAGAATGCAAATTAATTATTTGTGAAATTGTGTACAGTGAACACCTTGATAAGTTGATCATCATCTGATCTGGGCATGATGCTATTTGCTACCTATGCTATACAGTACTATAGTTTTTGGATTCGTTTAATACTTTCTGTCTTTTCGTACAGTAAATAAAGATTATAAAGTGTATGTTGAAACTTGAATGTAAACTAATGTTTAATTTCATTTGTTCATTTAATTATTTGTGTACACCTTGATCATCATCTGATCTTGGCATGCTATACCGTTTTGGAAAGCTCTATGTCTAAGCTACAAGACAACATATGAAAATTTCAGCTCTCTAGGTCTGTTTTTAAGGGTTTTAGAGTAAAAAAAAAAGAAGCAGCTAAATTCATATAATAAAAGTTAGCGGTTAGTGTTAGCTTCCGCTAATTTTTTTAGCTGTTTAGCGGTTTAGTGTTAGCAAAGTTAACTTTTTAGTTAGCAGATTAGCGGTTAGTGAAGCTAACTTTTCGTTTAGCTGTGCCCACCACTGGACTACTGTACCGTACATACTAATGCAACTGGGAATTGCCTACCATTCATCAGCATAACCATAATTTTAGCCCTTTGTAGATAATGTTTATAATTATACTGTAAATTTGTAATATTGCTGCCATGTCATTCCCAGCATTTGACCATTTAAGAAAAAACAGTACAGTAGTGAAAATTTAAGAGTTAAAGTCTCCAAAAACTATGCTTTGTTTGATGGCTTCTTATCTAAAGGTGATCTGTACCCTTATTATTATCTTACCTTGACTGATAAACATCATACCATTTTATCAATGTGTGTGTTTTGCTTCTCAGATATCTGTGGGACAATCAGGTAAGGTCGTCGCTGTATTGTAAGTATCGGTAATGATGCAGATAAATAGTCTTTTATTTTTATTTTTATTTTTTAGAAAATGAGGGTAATACTTACTGTAACATTTCAGGCCTTTTCCAATGTTCAAAAATCTTTAGTTGATTTGCCTTGAGCAAGCTCATGTCCTTAAGTTTTAGTTTAACTGGCTGAGCTATTCTCATACCCCATAAATCTTGTGCTGTACAGATACTATTTTTCAACTTTTGACTCTCCCAAAAACCATCTACTGTCAACTTCTTGTGGATGTATTTTGAATAATTCACACGTAATTTTTTTTATGGCCCTAAAGCTACCCTCTGGCAGGACTTGCCTTATCTAGGCAGAACTTGTCTTCTTTAGGATCTATTTTTTGTTCTATAGTTGAAACAATGTCCTTTCTATATCAGAAAAAGATTGCTTAAAATAATAACTTCAGGTGAATCAATGGTTTTAACAAGTGTGGTAAAAATCAACCCCAATCCAGTTGTACAACAGAAAGTGAGCAACATATATGAGTACAGTCATCATTCATCATCAACATTTTATGGCCTTTTTCCACTCCTGTGTGGGTTAGCTGTGATTATATGATGGCAGCTCTCCATGCTGTGGGGTCTCGTGCAGTCTCTCTTGTCAGGTTCCTAACTCTAATGTCATGTCCTTGAACCTCTCCCCATGTTATTTTTGGCCTGCCCCTGGCTTTCCTTCCCCCTTCACATTTTGGCTCATATATCTCTTGACACAATTGATCTCATCCATTCTCTCCATATGCCCTAACCATCACAGCCTGCTTCTATGCAGAAATTTGCCAATATTCTTAATGCTTAGCTGCCCTCTTAGCTCTGGAGACTCGTGTCTTTCAATGTCACATTACACATCCACCTCATCATTCTCATTTCATCTCGCTCAAGTCTGCTTTCTGTATGTCTTCCTCTTTATCTGCCTGTTTCACTGTCAATACAGTGTTACACTTCTTTCACCAGCTGCATACATTCTTCTTTTCATGCAGAGGGAAGGTCCTCTTGCTATTAATAAAGGCAGCCACTTGACTTGCAACTGAGCTACTAGCTTCAGTACTCCTACCAGCACTGATCATGTCACCCAGGCAGCAGAACTCATTGACACATCCCAAGGATATATCCCCATGTTGAGTTTCTCGTGCCTTGCCGTGAGCATATGGTTACAGTACTTGCAGATACAGAACACTTAAAGACAGCGATACCCTGTAATCTGCCATCTACTCACTGCACCTCATGTGTATCCACCTTCAACACTTATTACACCTCTTGTGTACCCACCTTCAACATTCACTGCACATTATTGAGTTGCTGCCAACTTCTTTCTGACAAACATCACATGGCCACTTTCCACCACTGGTCCCTCACCCACACCACTAATCAACACTTGTTTTGGCCACAATAAGTCTCACCCTTGACTCTTTTCCATCCTTCCTTTTCTTTAATTTCTTCACTGCTTCTTCAATACTATCTGCTCTTAGCACTAAGTCATCAGCATACAACAACTTCCAGGGCAAACCAGTTCGAAAGTCCTGTGATATTGCCTCCAGCACCAAGATAAACAGAAGGTGGTTCAAGGCAGACTCCTGATGGACCCCTAGTTTCACTTCAAATTCCTCACTTTCCTCTACAATATTTACTCTCAAAGACATTTTTGAGCCCTCGTACAATGCCATAACCACTTGTACAAGGTACCCCTCCACTTCTAGCTTTCTCATTGCCCGCTTTACTAATTTACTTGATATCCTGTTGAAGGCCTTCTCTAAGTCTACAGATACACAGTAAAATTTTCTCTCCTTCCCTAAAGCTTTCTCTTGCAGATGCCTGACCATAAATATTACATCTGTAATTCCCCTACCTGGCTTAAATCCAAACTACATTTTATTTGTGCATACTATCTCCCTTATCAATTTCTCAATCACTCTTTCTTCAATTTTAATAACTTGTTCTAGCAGCTTCACTGGGACAAATTCCCTGCTATAGCATGTGACTCAAACAATAAACATATGTTTTTAAATATAAAACTTCCACTTTTTCTTGCTTGCAAACTGTCAACATGTTGCCCAGCTTTCCCACATTTATCATGGAATACAGTATATACTGTATCAGCATCTCGTAAAATGTGAGAAGGGTATTAGATAGTGTGACCTTACACAACATTGAATGTTTTTTCATATGCCATAAAACAAAGGTTTTAACTTAAAAATTATCTTTATGATTTAGAGGAAGAGTAAAGTGACTTGGAAATCCATCCTCCTCTCTTGATGGTTTCCATATCAACAGGAAGACTTTGAAGGCTTAAAATTTCAAAGACCCAAATTTATAGCTGGAAGGTGTGAGTTACATGATATGGTAAGGGACACCTTTCAAAGCACAGTTGGATTACTACAGATTCACCTGGTGAGTGAATGTTTAGGTAACCTTTCATTGATAGGTTAGGACAAAGTCTTGGACTCAGAATGCATAAAGCCCCCTGAATGAGATGTGCTCTGCCAGGGGATGTTCTGAGAGGGAATGGTATGAGAGACTCAACTACAGTGATATCCCTGTTAGCTGGAACAATTGGTGCAGAACACTCACAGGATGAGTGATTTCCAGCTAATCAGACGACTTTCTCGAACCCGGAAAAATTTCTTATCCCTGGAATCTTTTCTGGTTACTGGGAAAAGTTTCCGGGTGTCTAAACTAGACATCTTGCATGGATGGACACTCACCCACTTCTCCAGAATGTTTCTGGGTGCTGGGGATGTTTTCCTTGAGTCTAAACTACCTGAGTCCATAAATGCAGTTCTAATTAAGTTAGAAACTCCATTTCTTTACTATAATAATCCAGAATAGTTTATCTAAAAGTTTGGTTAAATAAATATATTTAAAAATAAAAAAATCTCTATGGGCATTAATGAAGCTGTGTGTTACAGCAAAGACTGTTACAGTATTGTCCACTCCCATTGAGCTGTGGGGGATTAGTGGGTCTTATGTAACTGACCTCACCTGATGCAATGTCAGGTGGAGGTAGGGTGTAGGATTAGTTGTGTCATATTACTGACCTTCTGATGGAATGTCAGGTCACCCTTTCTTGGCCGGGGGATTAGTGGGTCTCATGACCTGAAGATGTCTTGAATAAACACGAAAGCTAAAGTATTTTTAGGGAGATTGTGATAGTTAGTAGGCAGCTATCAAACAGGGAGGTACTACCGCCTGGGAAGATACTGGAAGCATAATGTGTTGTCTAACGGTAGACCCTGCTGCCATATGGCATCAAATATTGTGACCAAGTTTCAGGTTGCTGATCTGTCTTTCTGCCTCATTTACACACAATTGTAGGGTCTCAATTGTCTCTCTTACTATTGACAACACAACATATATAACCTTTATGACTTGATCTGTTCTATTCTTTTATTCTTCTATGTTATCAGTTAACAATAATATTAAAGCGGGGCCTTCTCGGATGAGTCCCACTGGTCGGAAAGGTTGTGGACCCCAGGGCCGACCTCATCATCATCATCAAGCTACTGGGGCCTCAACTGACTTTACAGCGGTTGCTGGAGGATCGGCTTTTTTCAGACTTCATTTTTCTAACATTCGTGGCCTGAGATCCAGTTTTCCTTCTGTGGAGCACCATCTATTAACCTCTTCCCCCGACCTCTTACTACTCTCCGAACTTCAACTGACCAAAGCAGCTTCACCCAAACCTTTCCAAGTCTCCAACCATAACCTTTATACTTCCTTCCGTTCTAAGGGAGGTGTATGCGCCTACTGCAACAAACGCACACCTATATTTCGACTCAAGGATCTTGAATCTTCCCTTTATGTTGTCATCTGGCTCAAAATATCTCTACCAACTATGACTATTTTTCTTTGTTTCCTATACTGTTCTCCCAACTCTACCAACTACTGTATTTAGAACTCTTTGAGTATCTCACTTCTTGCCATGAGTCGCTGCTATTGGTACACCCCAACACCGAGATCCTCTACCTAGGGGATTTCAATATACATCACAGAGAGTGGCTTGGCTCTGCAAAGGATGACCCAGGTGGAGTTGAGGCACTCTCTTTTTTCTTACTTGATAATCTGGAACAAATAATCAAACACCCTTCACTTGTTCCCGATCGACACGATCATCTTACTAACATTCTTGATCTTTGTTTTACATCTAAACCCTCACACTATTCATACTCAATTTCTGCCCCCCTTAGGGTCTTCTGATCACAATCTTATTTCTATTAAATCAAACTGGGCACGACCACCTCCCCTACCCCTCTCTAAGCGCCAACTATGCCACTATCGGAGGGCAAACTGGCATTTCTGCGAGAACTCTTCTCCGACTTTCCATGGGATGCCTCGGTATGTGCTGAGAGCATTGCTGGGGTTATACAGGGTGGTATGAGTGCATTTATCCCATCTTCTACCAAAATGTTCACTTTACAATCATGGTTTGATCGCTCATGTTCTCTTGCATGTAGGGAGAGAGATAGGGCATATCAAGTTATGAAACTATGTCCTTCTCCTATTACCCACTCCTCTTTAATTACTTCTAGGAATCGTTGTAAGGCTATTCTTCATAGGGCCAAGCGGAATTTTATAACAAGGAAGACCGCTGACCTGACTAACTCTTCCTCTAGTAAATCCTTCTGGTCCTTAACCAAAAACATCTGTAATAACTTCTGCACTCACTCTTCTCCTCACTTCCGACCTGATAACTCTATAGCCAATTCTCCCCCTGATAAAGCCAATCTCTTTGGCACCTTATTCTCCACCTTAGATGATTCCAACTGTATCCCCCTCCTACTGAACCTATGAACTTTCTTATAATCTCCGCTCGTAGGGTTGCTGGTATGTTATCCAAAATGGATGTGAGTAAGGAGCATGGACCAGACGGAATACCCCCTCGTGTTCTAAGGGAGTGTGCTGAAATTCTAGCCCCTGTGCTTGCTCACCTCTTATGCCTCTGCCTCAAAACCCAGACTTTTCCTTCTTCTTGGAAGCATGCCTCAGTTCAGCCCATCTTGAAGAAGGGTGACCATTCTAATCCCTCTCACTATCGCCCCATTGCCCTAACTTCATCCCTCTCTAAAATTTTTGAAACTATCTTGAACTCTTATTTTCTCCGTCACCAGTATGGCTTTTACCAGGCGAGATCTACTGGCAATCTGCTCTCCTACTGCACCCATTTGTGGTCATCCCCATTTAGGGATTATGGGGAAACTTTCTTCGTGGCCCTTGACATCTCCAAAGCATTTGACAGAGTATGGCACAAGGCTTTGCTTTCTAAATTTCCCTCTTATGGTATCTCTCCCCCACTTTGTTCTCTAATCTCTAGCTTCCTTGAGAACCGATCCATGGCAGTTATTGTCGAGGGAGTGATCTCTCACTCTTTATCTACCAATACTGGTGTCCCACAGGGTTCTGTTCTTTCACCTACTCTCTGCCTTCTTTTTATCAATGATTTATTTCACACTACATCTAATTCTATCCATTCTTTTGCTTATGATTCGACTCTTCACTCTTCTTCACATTTTCCCCTTCCCCCTAATTCTCAAACTAGATCTTTTTGTTCAATCCAGAATGCAACATCTAGCTTTATACCTATGTTAATGCCTAGCAATAACTCGCCAGGCCAACATATAGGCAATTAAAACGTCTAATACAGTGGTCCCTCGGTTAACGAACACAATTCGTTCCAGAAGGTCGTTCGTTAACCGAAAATTTCGTAAAAAAAAAAACATTGTTTCAATGGGATATTGGGTAATTGGTTCCAGCTCACAGAAAAGTATATACAAAGTAAAGCCAAAAATGCATAAAGTCAGACACTCCTAAAATTCCTCTAAATTGCCCTTAAATCATTATATATATTGTACATATGCACTTGAACTCTTAAATCACTACTGTAATGTGATACAGGTGATTAATTGTATCTCTTGTGCAAAATATATGACGTTTATATTCAAATTATTCCCTGTCTTGCAAGGATTTCAGCAATGCTTATTATATTACCCTAACTTTAGTCTGAGATATTATATAAAATAAACGCCTTAAAGCCTAAAGAAAACACAAATCTTTTGTCTGGGAAGGCAGGGAGGGAGGGAGCCAGCGAGCATGGGAAGAGGGGGAGAGCGGGAGGTGAGGTGACAGATAGTGTCTGGTGAAGTATAATTTGTTTATTTATTTGAGATTTTTGTTTTTAGCTCATAAAATTCATAGAAATTACCCGGCCAGAATATAATTTACATTGCTGGAATTGTTATAAGATAGTGATTAATTTGAATATAAACAACCAAAATTTCCATTAGACATACACATTTTAGATCTAATTTAAGAATTTTATTAGGGAGAGCAAAAATGTTATCTTTTGTGCAAAATATATGACATTTATATTCAAATTATTCCCTGTCTTGCAAGGATTTCAGCAATGCCAATTATATTCTCCTAACTTTAGTCTGAGGTATTATTTATTATTAAACCTGTAAACCTAGTCTTTTTCCCCAAATGTTTCTCAGGAAGGTGGGAGGTAGGGAGGGAGGGAGGGAAGGAGGGAGGGGGGGGGGTGACAGTGACATGTTTGACAGTTGGCACCTGTGGTGTGAAGTATTTAATTGTTAATTTATGTCCTTTAGATTGAGTTTTTGTTTTTTTGCTTATAAAATTTAATAGAAGTGATGGGTGAATTTAATTTGCATTGCTGGAATTCTTATAAGATAGTGATTAATTTGAATGTAAACATAGACGAGATCACTGAATTGGCTGAGTACCTCCTCAGCTTATCAGTTGATGTTCAAAACAAAATGTGGTTTTCGTAAGGATTTCGTTCATCAAATTTTTTTTCTTTAACCGAATTGAAGATTCTTATGGAAGGTAATTCGTTAACCGAAATTTCGTTAACCGAGGCGTTCGTTAACTGAGGGACCACTGTAATTACTTAGCACGTAATATTAGGAGGACACGTCGCTACCTGGCATTTAATTGCAATTCTCAAAACCCCCTCCCGCACCCTCCATCACACGCATTGCAACCGTCATATTCTTGCCTGGCGAATCAGCTGTGGATGCGCACGGGGTGGGCTCCACTGATTTGTGTTGTGATGGCTGAAATACTTAGTGCCACGAGGATTTTATATTGGGTATTTGAGCATCTTAGCACGGTGAGGGAATCGAGTGACTTGTTTTGTTTGTGTCTCTCAGATGTTGTATTTGGGGCTCGTCTTCTATTATGAAGATAGTAGATTGTTAGTGACTGATATCATCTGCTTTCAAGTCACTTAGTGAATGATGTTGTTTATCGCCCTTCTGGGCTCGTCTTCACTGAAAGAAAATCTATAGATATATATATATATATATATATATACAGTATATATACTGTATAAAAAAAATGTATTTGTCCCAATTATACACGTGCTAGTATGAGTACCATGATATATGTGGCCATCTCTCTCCCTTTTCTTATGTTCGTTCACAAAACTTTTCAGGCTTCCGCCCTGGGTTTTCTAATTACTCTCAGCATGCAGGCCAGAGTTATGTTTTCTCTTCTTAACTACTGTATTCTATTGATGTCCTCAGTAGTGGGTTTGGCCTTTCCAGGCAAACTTTAGCAAGGCTGCTAGTCTTAGTGATCCTTCCGGATGCTGACCTTCAGGTCTTACTAGCAATCTAGAGTTATGTTGGGATGGACCTTGTATCCTCAGTATGGGTTATATGAGAACCATTCAGGGTGGAATTCTCAACCCAATACACCTTGCTAGAGTAATGGTGAACGATGTTAGCCAATGGAGCGCTATGGTAGCAGCTCAGCACTGTCAACCCTCTCTGGTGACGATGCTCACTCCGGCATTTTCGCTCAAGCTAATTAATCGAAGCGATGATGTCTGTGCACCCTGATTGGCAACAAATAGAGAACTTGATGATCCCTCAAAATAAAAATGCTCTAAATGAAGTTAGTTTGATTAAGAAACAAAGTTCATTGAGCTGAGGGATAATTGAGATAAGAGAAGGGAGAGGTGTATGGTATAGTGAGTTAGTTGTTTATGATTGTCACACTGGTGACTTATATAACAATAAGAGATATTAATGAAATAACTTCCTAAAATATAAGAATTACGAGTCATATTGATTATGTTTGGGAGAAAATGTTATCTCCCTTGTATTATTATGATGATACAATGTGACTCATAGTGTTCCTCCTAGATTAGATGAGTGATGTGCAACTGGAGGATGAAGGACAGTTGTGTGGACTGCTGGGTGATGGAGGAGACCATGGAACAGTCCCTGGGGAACTAGTGTTGACTTATGAGCTACAAGGACTAGAAAGTTCAGCTCATACATTACATACAAGGATTGTCCATCAGTAGAGGATGTGAATTCAGTAGCACCTCTAGTAGTTTCACCCAAGACCCAAGGGGACCATACTACATGTAATTATCAAGGATGTAGAGCCACTTGGATTACTAAGTTAGATCTTCATTTGGCTTGCATAATTCATAGCAGCTGTGTCTCAGACAACCTGTTTTCACCATTGGATTGTGTAGTCTGTTGCGATCAAATTTTTTAAATTAATCAAGATGCAGGAGATTAGAGAGAATTATTGCAGATCCAACTTAAAAATAGATGGAACATAGCCTTGAAGAGTAAATTTCTAAATATAAAACACTGGAAAAGTCACAAGTTGGCAGAAAGTTTAGAATTATGGGTGATAGGTAAGAGACTTAATCCCCAATTGGACCAACCTGCTTCTCCTAAGAAAAGTAGGTTATTGGATATTCTAAATAATGAGGCAGGAGGAAGATTACAAGAACCTCTACCTAGTCATTCTGATTTTAGTGGATTCCAGGATCAGGAGGAGGAAGTTGCCTCTAGTCATAGTGTTCAGTTACTAGAGCAGGGAGAACCTGTTGAGACTGTCTTCATCCTGTTCCCATTTTGGCAACCACTTCCACCTGGGGCAAAGGTGTTTGTTAATATGAGTGGAAACAGGCTGCTGTCGACTGCCACACATGTGATGGATGACATTGAATGTAAGGATGATCCAAACAGGCCTTGGGTAACATTGGCAAGATCTAAGTTTTTGTTTTCAACCACATCCAAGTCTGTGGATTCCTTATTCAAGGTATTTTATGAAAATGTTTCTAAAATTCCTGATCTCTCGGCACTTACAAAGAGACAGGAAGGCCAAGCAACTGTGGGTGATCATTCATTGTTTCTAAAAGGTGATACTACACTTTCTTGGCCTGATATTTGCCCCAAAATGATCTCTGAATTAGATGAAGTCTGGGCTAATATATTGAACTTTCCCAGTATTTGTCGGCTCCAAAATATGCTGATATAAGTTATGAAATAAATCTTGAAACCAGTTGCTTCTGCACTGTTGCTTGAAGAATTCAAATTAAGGAAGTTGGTAGCGGATATTTGGTCTGCAATTATGATGTGTCAGTTATTAACTAAGTTTGTGCTGGACTTTGAGGACAGTTGAGAAGTAGACACATGTTTTGCTGCTGCTATACAAGGGATTCCATATCCCCTGTACAACTCATTTTTGGAAATGTTGTTGAAAGCCATAAAACCAAAAGCCCAGCTAAGGAAGCAAGCCACTAATAATGCTTCAAGTGGTAGTGCTTATTTATTGCTATGTTCGTCCCCTCTTTCTCCTGCTTTGTTTGATGAACAAACATTAGTTAAGTACAGATCAGCTGTTGAGCAAGCTATTAATATTACTGTTTCCAGGAGTCCTCAGACCTTTCGGAAATTGAAAAGAGGAAGGTATAACAGGGGAACAGGACCAGCTGCTAGGTTCAGCTATCAAACTAGAGGAAACTTTAGAGGAGGAAACAATTCCAAGACATAGTAGGGGTGGCCGTTTGTTGAGAAGTATAAGGAGACCTTATTCCACCACTTCAGCGACCACTCCCTTCCAATGAAGCCAGACAGATGGGTCGTCTAGGGGGTTGGGAAAACAGGTGGACTTCTTCCATATTGGCTTACAAGACAATCAAAGGGGGCCTCACGTGGACTTGGTTGAGGAGCCCTCCCCTAGTGTTACCAAAAATGGGTCAAAAACCAACCCCCTTACTCACAGACTTTGTAATTCAACTGTTAAACAGAGGTGTGATAGAACTGATGCAGTGAGAGAAATGTTTCATGTCTCACCTATTCCCAGTCCCTAAGAAAGGCAGCGACAAATTGAGGTGGATTTTAGATCTTTCCGTCCTGGACAAGTTCATTACCAAAACAAGTTTCAAGATGCTCACTTACAATCATGTGAGGCATCTACTTCCTCCCAATGCTTGGATCTTCACTCTCTCTCTTTTATAGGTATTTTAACGGGCAATGTTCGGTGGATTTGGCATTCTGTGTACCGCTGGCAGGCCGTGGGCTCGTAACACTTGTCTTGCCCGTAGTGCCCACAGTTTCTCTGTGGCTGTCGGTCACACTGGAATAACCCGTTATAGTACATCCTTCTTTCCTAACACGGCCACACTGTGGAAGGCTCTGCTTTCTATGTTTCCATACTCATACATTCTGTCTCAGTTTAAAAAGCTGATTTTCCGGCATCTTCGTGGTATAGATTAATATAATCTTTTTCTTTTCTTTTTTTAATTTCTTTTTACTCTTATTTTTTTGCCCCTCAGGCCCTGTTGTGGGTCGGTGACCTGAATGGTGGTGGGCTATATTCCCTTGTAAAAAAGAAAGAATGAAAAAAGGCTAAGTTGCATCCCTTCAGCATTATATTACATAACATTTTAAAGTATGGAGTGAGAAAGGTGTGGGTGATTAGAGAGATGGAGTGGAAATGAGTGTTGCCAAGTGCTCCTCAACAGCTCTTTATTTAACTCGCGACCACACAGTCACACACACACACACACAGATGTGTGATATACGATAAGACCTTCACTCCTTATGTCTGCTGTCTTAATTCCCTTGTTAGGGGTATGTGAGTGGTGTTGGGGTGTGTTATGTGTGGGGGGTGAGAGTGGTGTTGTGTGTGTTTTTGTTTTGTTGTTGTTGTTGTGAATTGAATTGAATTAAAGTGAATTGAAACAGTTTATTTACCCAGAAAAACACAAATACAGAGTGGATAATAATAACAGTATTAACATGGCTGAGTCATTTGAGAACCTGAGCTCTCTTTTAGGCACCTGATATACAGTCAGTCCTCGACTTACGACGGGGTTAGGAACCGACGACCAGGTCGTAAGTCGAAAATGCGAAAATAATACATAGAAAATCTAAAATGGGTGTGTCTTTTTCTTCTCAGCACCACGAGAACTCTCACTTTTACGCTTGCCAATCATTTTAAAGGGAATTACAAGCAAAAATTTTGTAAGTACACAGCGCGATCACTAACGTCAGGACTCGAAAATACATAATTTGAAAAATGTTTTATACGACTGCTGCGGTCGTATGTCCAGGTGGTCGTAAGTCGAGGAAGTATTATGTAACATTTAGTAACATCTGGGGTACAATAGCATGGTGGTAATAAGAATATCTCATAATGTTACCACGGTTATCACTTCAATACAGTATTTATTTATTATTATTATTTTTTTATTTATATTATAAGTACCGGTATATAAATAAATTACAGTGGAATTGAAAAATATAAATATAATGGGGGAGCAGTACAACATGGGTTGTACAGTATTAAGGTTGAACAAGAGGACAGAGCTGTCAGGATTATGTCTAGTTGGCAAATCTGTTTATTGCAATGGTAATTTCTTATCTATTTACATGATAATTTCCGATAAAATGGTTTTGATGGTACAATAAAAGCAGGTACTGTAAATATAGTAGGTGTTACAAGAAATATTAATACTTAGACAATAGATATATTTTAAGAGATGATTTAAAGGAAGGGAGCGTAGTCTTTGCTCGGATGGGTGGGGGTAAGTTGTTCCACACCTTCACACCGTGATATTTTATGGAGGTCTGGGACTGAGAGGAGAGCATGGGGGGTGGTTTTAGTAGCTCTGGGTGCCTTAAGTTGTATCTCTGATTATACTGAAATTGGAAATAATTATTGTCAAGCAAGTGATTGATAGATTTGTAAACAAAGAGGGCACAGCAGTAGGTGTTAATATCTTTGAATTTTAACATTTTCAATTTAGCAAATTTTTCGTGTGATCTGTTTTTTTCAAGTCGGTCATTGTCCATACAACTCTCTTTTACTGACTGCATTGCTTAAGGTTTTGTTTGAAGGTAGGGGCTTTTGAAGGTATGGTATCGGTGGTAGGTAACAGGTCTTGATAAGTTTCTTTCATTATGGTGGTGGGTGTGATGCATGGTCACCACTTTGTTTGTTAGTTTTGCTGTGGAATAGGCGTGGTTTCTCAGTTAAGTTTCTCATCAACAATAACTCCGAGATTTAATTATTTTGTTCGGGTGAGGACTGTTACCGTACTTACTAAGATTACACAGGGGTCTAGGTCTTGGAATTAGGTTTTCCTTAGAAAGATCGTTAGCCAGTGGGTTTCTCAAGGTTTAAGGTCAGTTTAGATGCGTATTACCCAGGTCCTGACTTTAGTCCATTCAGTGTTCATAGTTCTCATCGAGGCCGGAGGTCTGAGTTGCTGGCATAGAGATTGCTATCATCTGCAAATACCTAAGTTGTATTTTATGAGGTAGCCTGGAGTGGATAATGTGGTTTTATATACAACTAAAACAATACTGGACCAAAATTTAGACACTTGGAATGCATACAAGATTGTGAAGAGTCAGATTGGTGTTTATTAAGCAGACATACTGCATCCTGTTTAATTGAATGTAGAGGTAAACCAATTGTGGGACCGAGCCCTGGCGTAATATTCAAGCTTTGAAAGGTGGGTATGGTGGAGCAGTATGAAGGCTTTAGAGAGGTCCAAGAATATACGACTGTGAACTGACTGTCATCAAAAGGAATTTTGGAATGTCATTATAAGGATTAGCAGAGCACTCTCAGTCAAACCTTCAGCTCTAAATCCAAACTGGGAGTCTGTAAAGATGTTATTGGCATTGCAGAAGGAATTTAGTCTACTACATGCTAGCTTCTCAGTATCTTACTCCAAGGCTGGGAGGGCTGATATAGGTAATTCTTGAGACTTGTCCCCAAATTTTTATGTGCTGGGTGAACTTGTGTTCAGACTATCGAAGAGCCACCACTAGTGAAGGAGGAGTTACAAATGTGTAGGAGAGCAGAGTAGTAATAAGTGGGCGCACCTTGTGAGTACTTTCATGGTGTGTTTTGCCTGCTGCTGCATGTTTTGGACATTTTATGATGTGTGTTCCATCAGCTGTGACAGGGGGATAAGAACAGCTCATTTTGCTGTCTGTTTTGCAGGTAGGCTCTTGGTGATCAAGGATGCTCACTGCAAGATTTTTTGCCAACATTAATAAAATATTAGATTGAAGTGGTTGGCAATGAGGGAAGGGTTCGTTACAACTGAATCATTTATCATAAAGCTGGAGTGGGGGCGAAGGCTGGTGTTCCTGTTCTGAATAAATTTACTTGGCATTTCCGTTTTCTTACCATTGTCTGATGCTGACTGGAGCTTGTTTGTATAATAGCTACGTCAGCATTTCTAATTTCTTGAGTTACTCTCGGTTCTGATACTTCGGTAAGCATCACCGAAGTTATGGGTCTTTTTTGCAAATTTCCTTTGGAGTTTGTGTTTTTATTTATTATTGTGTTAAATTTTAAACACTTGATAAAGGGTTTTGGAAATGGATACGGTTTCACTCACTTAGTCTTGAGGAAGCATTTATCAAAGCAAGAGAGTGAAGATGCAAGAGAAGTTACAGCTGTTCCGTTAAGTTTGTCAGAGGCATAGACAAGATCCCAGGTTGGCATTCATTAGGTTGTTTTTAAAAAGGAGCATGTTGTGGGGTGCAGTAGTCTCTGTATGTGGGACTCTGCACTAGACCTCGGGTCTTGTGGCTGTTTATACGGCAAGCACAGAGTGATCTGAGATATTGTTACTTATTGTTCTGCAAGTTGTTAGGGTGTTTGTTTAGTCAGATATGAAATATCACAGTGGTAGAGGTGTGAGGATTACTCTAGAGGTAGGTTTTAGGTTATAGTGTTGAGAAGAAGGTTTTTGAGTTACAGGAGCAAGAAGGTCTAATGCTGAGGTATGGGTTTCTGATTTTAATAGATCAAGGTTGAAATATAGCCAATGTAACGTTTCCTCTCTTAACTTATGATAGTGATAAGCTCCGAAATTTACCAAGAAAATTTCTTACATTGAGTGTGGGGTCTTCTGTAGATTACTCCTACTAGGATGCTTCGTGTGTTGTTACATAATTCATGAAGCATATCCATGTACTCCTTCTGAGGCCTTTGTCATCTCTTTACAGGAAATGTATGCTGTGTGACCATCAACATATAGAGGCTGACACCACCACTGTGTTGTGGCGTGTTGACATGAGTATACTGTGCCGTAGGAAAGTTTACAGTATTTTCAATATCGATATTGAGTTTGGTCTCAGAACCCAATACAACAAATTTGTGGGCAATAGAAGATGTACACTGATCTAAGGTATCTAAGTAGAAGGGAATACTACTTTGATGTTATATGCATCAAAGAAGATAGGTATTAGGAGACTAGAACTAAACTTCGGGAGAGTCAGGAAAGTAAAAGTTACAGTTTGGGTTGGTGCTTAACCCAGTGAGTTTTGTACAAAGGCATCAGGGTCAATATGAGGGAGTACACAGTAATACCCGATTTGGCGGTCAATGGAACCCCTTGAATTAGCGTAAAGCGAAAACGCGTACAGTAAATGGAATAACAGAACATATGGGATTAGTGGAAATAGAGACTGGGGACTCAAACTCACTTTCGAACACAATTCCTATGTTGTAGTAAAAATGACATCTTAATTTTATGATGGTATGCACCACAATTAATAATTAAGAGAAATATCAATAATATTAGGTGTTTTAACACTTACATTAGTAGAAAAGATGGCTGGGCACACGGGCATGGGGCGTTGGTTCCGAGGCAGAGGGCAGATTATTGGCCCTCACCTGTATCACTTGTATCAATTGTATCACTATCCACCACAGAGGCTTGCAGGGCCTCTTTGTCAAACCCCTCAAAGTCCATATCCTCACTGTCACTGACTTGGGCCGGCTGTGGTGGGTGGCGGGTGAAGATAGTGGTGCCTTTCAGTTTACTGCGTTGATAAAACACTTTGTCACGGTCAGAGGGGGATGAGAATTTTTTTATGATGTCGCGGGGGCGGGAGGAGTTGGATTTCCCGACTCGTTGAACACAGTCAAACTTTACTTCAGAAAGTTGAAAATGGTCATTTAACAGGCGTGAAATTTTCTGGCTGGGTTGACTCCCAGTTCTTGTGGGCATCTTCGGCGACTCCGGCAATCCTGAAGTTGTTTCCGCCCTATGTCATCCACATAATCCACCCGGTCTGCTGTTGTCGTTAGTTCCATTTTGAGCTTGGAATTCTCCTCATTCAGCTGTTGAACTTGGGTCTTGAGTCGGTTCTCTTTAGCTTCAATGTTCAACTTGCTTATGAAGTCACTTATTTCCCCTTTGCGAGAATTCAAGCTTCTTTAATCTCACTTAGCTGGTCAGTGAGAGGCCGTCCAGCTTCTTCTAGCTTCCTGATGGTCTCCTTATTCATTTGTTGTATGGTGTCCTGTATGAGAGTCCATTGGACCTCCATCATCACATCAGTCAGCTGTAGTTTCGTGAAATTTGAATGTTTGATACTAGCCAACTTGAACATCTCCAGACTAGTGAGGGCTGAGTAGCTGGCAGTAGGGAGACAGTCAAGTTGTGTACTCAGCTGTGTGTGTGTGTGTGTGTGTGTGTGTGTGTGTGTGTGTGTGTGTGTGTGTGTGTGTGTGTGTGTGTGTGTGTGTGTGTGTGTGTGTGTGTGTGTGTGTGTGTGTGTGTGTGTGTGTGTGTGTGTGTGTGTGTGTGTGTGTGTGTGTGTGTGTGTGTGTGTGTGTGTGTGTGTGTGTGTGTGTGTGTGTGTGTGTGTGTGTGTGTGTGTGTGTGTGTGTGTGTGTGTGTGTGTGTGTGTGTGTGTGTGTGTGTGTGTGTGTGTGTGTGTGTGTGTGTGTGTGTGTGTGTGTGTGTGTGTGTGTGTGTGTGTGTGTGTGTGTGTGTGTGTGTGTGTGTGTGTGTGTGTGTGTGTGTGTGTGTGTGTGTGTGTGTGTGTGTGTGTGTGTGTGTGTGTGTGTGTGTGTGTGTGTGTGTGTGTGTGTGTGTGTGTGTGTGTGTGTGTGTGTGTGTGTGTGTGTGTGTGTGTGTGTGTGTGTGTGTGTGTGTGTGTGTGTGTGTGTGTGTGTGTGTGTGTGTGTGTGTGTGTGTGTGTGTGTGTGTGTGTGTGTGTGTGTGTGTGTGTGTGTGTGTGTGTGTGTGTGTGTGTGTGTGTGTGTGTGTGTGTGTGTGTGTGTGTGTGTGTGTGTGTGTGTGTGTGTGTGTGTGTGTGTGTGTGTGTGTGTGTGTGTGTGTGTGTGTGTGTGTGTGTGTGTGTGTGTGTGTGTGTGTGTGTGTGTGTGTGTGTGTGTGTGTGTGTGTAATAATATATGTATGTAGTGGGTTTATTGAAAAGTTCTGCAGCCGAAGGCTGAAAATATACATTGGGCATAAATGACTTATACATACATTGGTGGTTTAACAAAAGCCTTCATTAGAAGGTAAAGGAACATAGTGAACATACAGATTAATGTAGGTGTTGAACAGCAAACGTAGTGTAGTAACTCCCTCCCAGATGGTGTTAGGAGGGACCTCCGTAGTGTAGTAACTCCCTCACAGATAGCGTTATGAGGGGTATCGCGTGGAGTACTAGTTCCCTCACAGGTGGTGTTATGAATGGCTTGACGTGGTGTAGTAATTCCTCACAGATGGTGTTACGAGGGGCCTGATGATGTAGTAGTTCCCTCACAGATGGTGTTATGAGGGGCCTGATGGTGTAGTAATTCCCTCACAGATGGTGTTATGAGGGGCCTCACGTGGTGTAGTAATTCCCTCACAGATGGTGTTATGAGGGGCCTCACGTGGTGTAGTAATTCCCTCACAGATGGTGTTATGAGGGGCCTCACGTGGTGTAGTAATTCCCTCACAGATGGTGTTATGAGGGGCCTCACGTGGTGTAGTAATTCCCTCACAGATGGTGTTATGAGGGGCCTCACGTGGTGTAGTAACTCCTTCACATATGGTGTTATGAGGGGCCTCACGTGGTGTAGTAATTCCCTCACAGATGGTGTTATATGAGTGAGGTGTGGTTCCAGGCCTTCCTATCGTAGACGGATTAACACATCGCTGGTAGTTGGGTCTCACGGGCCGTTATCACTGGGTACCTGGGACCTCACTGTGTGAAAGGTCAACTTGGGTACCACTGTTACTGTTGAGTTGTTCTCACTGACTTAAGCACTGTTCACCACTGTTCACCTCTGTTTAACACTGGTTTCATTTCTTTCCTAAATGAAATAGTAACTTCTGGCGTGAACTTGTTGATATTCCGGTGGGGAGGAGGGTTCAGGGGAGGGAGTTGGTATGGGCCAACATAACAGTTGACCTGGCTGCTCCGAGAGGAGCGCCAGGTACGTCTTGACCCTTCGGTGGTCAAGGATGTGAGTGCGTGCGTGCGTGCGTTGTTGTTGTTGTTGTTGTTGTTTATGCCTGTGTGATGTTGTTGTTGTTGTTGTTTATGCGTCTGTGGTGTTGTTGTTGTTTGTGTGGGTGGTGGTGTTGTGTATGTGTGGGTAATGTTGGTGTGTGTAGCGCAGTGTGGGTAATTGGGCTGAGAGTTGGGGAGTCGAACCTTTGTGGGGGGGGGTGAGGGTAGCATGGTCAGTTCTCCCTTCCTCACACAAGCTTGGTTAATTGTGATAGGGAGATGAATTTGATACCATAATGATCCTTCATAAATTCTTTACGAGATGTTTCCAATACGATATCCTTAAATGAAATATTTTGATATATAATGGTGGGAATTCCGTTCTTTTACAAAAAAGAAAAGAAAAAAAAGAAATGTTGATACCGGAATCAATAAAATCAGTTCTAATTTTGTTAGATACACTAATTTTTATAAAAATAATCCTGAATAATTTATCTAAAAGTTTGGTTACCGTAGATAAATATACAGGGGTATACAGTTGTACCCCGCTTAACGCGGTCAATAAAACCCACAGGGTACCGTGTTAAGTGAAAACCGCGCTAAGTGAACAACAGAACATATGGGATTAATTCCAATAGAAACTGGCCTGACCCCCAAACTCCACTTTTTGACGACACATAACTATGTTGTAGTAAAAATTTTATCTTAACTTTATGATGGTATGAAAAAACAAGTAATATAGAAGAGGTTAGGTTAGGAAAAATAAAGGTTAACATAGGAAAAATAAAGGTTAGGTTAGGAAAAATAAAAGTTAGGTGGAACACTTACGTTAGTAGAAGAGATGGGTTGGCGTACGGGGATGGAGGCTAGTTCCGAGGCAGAGGGCAGGCTACTGGCCCTCAGGTGAGTCACCATCACTGTCACCCACACTTGTTATGGCCTCCCTGACAAATCCCTCAAAGTCATCTTCACTGTCTCTACCTCTGTTACTATCACTGGCTTGGCTGGCTGTGGTGGGTTGCGGGCGAAGAACTCGGTTATGCTTTTTTGACGGCTGGTGTTTATGTTGTCTTGGTACACCGTGATGTACAGCTCCATAGCCTGCACCAGCCGGGTATGGAAGACTTCATAGCGGTCATTGTCATTGTCGCGGGAAAGGAAGGACTTCATTTTCTCTGCACACTCTATGGCACCCTTAATATCACTATGATTTAAACTGTGTTCTTCGGAGAATGACGCACCTTCTTCCTCCTCTTCACTGACGTGATCTTCTTCCAACATCTCGTCAGCAGTCACTTCAGGATCTCTGATCACCTCCAGGATGTCTTCGTTGGTGGTCTCGGAGAAGCCTTCAGCTGTAATATTGAGCGCAGCTTCTCTGGCAAGGTCCACTGCTACTGCAACAGTCTGAACCTCACCAGTCACAGGTTCACTCCTCCTCTCACCTGGTATGCCATGCAACACATGTCTCCATGCGTGACGAATCGTAGCAATAGTCAGCAGATCCCATGCCTCCACCAAGAAGTCTACAGCTTGTTTGACGTTAAACTTCTTCCAAAATTGTTTGACGAGAACTTCTTGAGTCGCCACCTCTTGTTCCTTGTCCTCGTCGCTTTTACTCTCGCTGTCGGTGTCACCCAGCTTACGCAACTCATCCTTGGTGTTGGTAGAGTCGTTCAGGAGCTTGAACTTCTTTGCAGAGTACGCAGCTTTCACATTGCAGATCAACTCCTGGTCCATGGGCTGGATTAATGACGTAGTGTTGGGAGGAAGGAAGACCACTTTTACGTTGGGGTGACGATCCATAAGTAGGGGCGAGTGTCCAGGTGCGTTGTCAAGGAGCAACAAAATGTTGAATGGAACATTCTGTTGCTCGCATAATTTCTTCACGTCAGGAACAAAACAGTTGTCAAACCAGAAGAGGGACAGAGAAGAGGACATCCACGCCTTACATGCGGTTAGCCAGTGGACATTAAGCTTGTTCATGTCCATATTCTTGTAGGCGTGCGGCTTGCGGGCTGTGTGAATCACCGATAACTTTGGTTTACAGGTACCGGAGGCATTGGTGGTAAACAGGACGGTGATGCGTTCCTTCTACATCTTCCGGCCCCGAATCTTGCTGGCATTCTTTACAACAAAGGTCTTGGACGGTAGCTTTTTCCAGAAAAGACCAGATTCGTCCATGTTAAACACCTGGTCGTCAGTGTACTGTCCTTCCTCCATAATCTCACGTAAGAACGGAGGAAAATCTCTAGCCGCCACACGGTCAGCACTCGCTTCCTCACCACCAATGTTGATGTTGGTGATCTTGTTCCTCTTCTTAAACCTATGCAGCCAACCAGAGGAAGCATTGAAGGGTTTGGGCTCTGCAATTCCCAGCTTATGTGACACTGCTGCGTATAGCTCACGTGCATACTCCTGCACTGAGCGCGTGTCCACCGCCATGTTGCGTCGCACCTGACGAATCAAATAACTCGCCAGCAAATTTTCCACTTTTGCCAGCACCCTGTTCTGGCAATACCTGATCGTTGAAGCACCTGCAGACTTTGTGATTTTCATGTGCACGTTGATCTTGGCTGCATCCTTCTTGATAGTGCGAATTGTAGATTCGTTGACGCCATGCTGGCGCGCGAGATTAACTTGCCGTGTTCCTTTCTCCAAATCTTGAATGATCTGGTACTTCACTTCGTAGCTTAGACCACGGCGTAGCTTCTTGGGCTTAGGGTGGCTGGATCCAGGTAAGGAAAGGTCTTTCTCTGGTGGCGGTGGTGGTCCGGCGGAAGCCATTTCACAGAACAATGGGTTCACGTATATACGGAGCGGCCTGGAGGGATGAAACTGCCGCGGCTAGGTCAAGCGTCGTCTTTCCTCCCTCCCTCCCTCCTCCGGGTGGTCACGTCATAATACTTTAAGCCAATTACAGCTAGCAGCAGAGGGGGGTAGGGATGCATGGCCAATCACAGTCCGATACGTCATATGATGTCAGTGATAACGCAACAAAGACACACACTGCGCAACCTTACCGCGCTGCTTGCCCAAGCGGAGGGAGGAGGCGGGAGCAGTCGGGTGGGGTGAATCTAAAAATAGCGTCTCGAGCCGGACACTCACCGCGTATACGTGGAAAAAACCGCGTTAAGTGAAAGTTCGGCTCTGGCGAGGCACCGCGTATACGGTAAAACGCACTAAGCGAAACCGCGTTAAGCGGGGTCATACTGTATATAAAAAAAAGCTCGTTAAGATACGGGCATGAATAGTGCTGTGTTACAACTTAGGAGCTGTATATATTTATGCAAACACCACTGTACAATGTTGTTCATACTGTTAACATATAATGTATACTGTTGTACTGTATATTTTTTACTCACCAGCAGATCTGTCATGTTTAGCGTAGAATAGGCAGGCACTTCACTCAATTGACTATAATATATAACTAATCATGTTTCTATGTACAGAATTAAACAAAGAATTTATTTTAAATACTCTGTAACATTCAATGCCATAATATCCTGACCACTGGGGCAAGTTATACAGACTTTTCTCCTTGAAAAAAGCCATAATTTTGAGCAGCTTATTACTGTACTCATTTTGTAATGTACTCTGCTAAAGGACTACAATCTTTATCTTATGCAAACTATTAGCTATTTATACTCAAATTAATCGCCATCTTTCAAGAATTCCAGCAATGCAAGTTATATTCTCTTAAGGCAAGTCTGTGACAGTTTATAAGAGGCAAATTTAAGCCTAATACAAAATTCATCCCATTAATTGTAATTGTAGATATTTGAGACGAATATGGCTGTAATATGTAACTCTGTACTATTTACCATTATTGATTCAGGTCTCTGTATTATATGTTTTATAATCATACTCCCTTTTGTCACCAAGTGTTAGTTCAGGTTTTGGGCACTGTTTACCCCTGTCTTAACTCCTTTTTGTGTTTGTACCAGAAATAGAACTTACGGACTTGACATCAGTGTGTTTCCTTTACCCCTGAGTGTAAGGACCACCTGAGTATCACACAGTAATTACCGCCATCTACCTCCCCTGTTGGCTCGGAGGAGGGGGAAGGTGGGGTGTTGACAGCCAGGAAGGGAAATTATTGCATACTCAAGGATTATAAAAGGCAGAGGGTTTAATTTTTTCACTTATAAAATGTCACTGACTTGATTTAGCAGAATGTAACTTGCATTGCTGGAATTCTTGTAAGATAGTGATTAATTTGAGTATAAACATCCCATAGTTTACTTAGTACATTTGAGTACAGGTTGTGATAATTCATGCGGTTGCTCAGCAGTTGTGAAGCTTCGTGACATAATGTATAATGAGTCTCCATATGCCCTGGTTTATTCATTGATCAGTTATCTAAGTGCAAAGGTAGCCAAGTCGAGCCATCATCTATCAGTTAATTTTAAAATTATAATGTAAAATGTTATAAGACAATGGTTTAGTAGTGTTGTTAATGTGTGTGTGCTGTGTAAGTGTCTTGGCATGTCACCTCACCATCTGACTCCTGAACAAACTCTTCATCATCGTCTTCAAATCCTACAATGTGCTTGGCAAGCTCAACACACACACACACACACACACACATATCATTATGTCTAAATCAAATGTAAGTCTGTATATTTTCAGCCACCGGCTGCAACTCTATTAATAAACCGTTTATTATTATTATTATTATTATTATTATTATTATTATTATTATTATTATTATTATTATTATTATTATTATTATTATTACACAGAGAGAGAGAGAGAGAGAGAGAGAGAGAGAGAGAGAGAGAGAGAGAGAGAGAGTCTTGTTGTGTGACTGAGTGGAGGCGAATTGAAAGATCAGCTGTTCAGGAGCTTGTCACTTGGCAACACTGGTGCATGTTACCACTCCTTTCCACTCCATCTCTCTAATCACCAACACCTTTCTTCTTTCTCACTCCATATTTTAAAAATGTTATGTAGCATAATGTTGAAGGGATACAACTTTGCTCATTTATACTTATCACAATCTCCCTCAAGATGCTTTAGGTTTCGTGTTTATTCAAGACATCTTCAGGTCATAAGACCCACTAATCCCCTGGCCAAGAAAGGGTGACCTGACATTCCATCAGAAGGTTAGTAATATGAGACCACTAATACCCCGCCCTACCTCCACCTGACATTGAGTCAGGTCAGGTCAAGTACCCTCCCCCACCCCAAAAAAAAATACTTTAGCTTACGTCTTTATTCAAGACATTTTCAGAAAATGCTCTCAATTTAAAGAAATATTTATATTTGTACAGTACAGTAAGTCCTCGCTTAACGTCGTGGTTCCGTTCCTGAAAACTGCGACGTTAATGGAATAAATTTTCCCCATAAGAAATACAGTAGATAAAATACAGGAGTTACATTCCCCAGCCTCCCTTTGCCCCATAAAATACATTACATACAGTGATCCCTCGGTTAACAAGTTCCTCGGTTAACGATTTACCTTCCATAAGATTCTTAACTTCGGTTAACGAGCAATCCCTCGATTAACGAGTTTTTTACAAGCTGACCTCAACATGTTTTCGCTTGCATTTGGCGGTCCACCAGCTGTAGTATTAGTCCGCCAATACAGTAATCGGTTCTAGGGCTTAAATTCCTTACTATTTTAGTAAATATCAAGAAGTTTATACTATTCAATAATTTTAAAAGATTAATATGAAATATTTTAGTCATTTTAACAATTATTGAACATAATTGAAGGTAAGGAAACTAGTTTCTGGCGCGCCATCCAGCCTGTTAACACACAAACAGGCGATAGTCTCTCTCTCTCTTTTCAGTGGAGGTAACATTTTGCTTGAGACTCTCTTCAACTAAATGATTTTTTCTGTTTCCAAGCAAATTATTGGTCATTTTGAAATTTATTTTACTTATTGACAATATATAATGCAGTGCAGTGTTGATTTAAAGAAAATAATCTTGAATTACACCAAGAGAACTAAAATTTTATGGGTGAAATAGCACCATGGGGTGACTTCTCTTCCACCCCAATGCTTTCTCTTCTCCCTTCTCCTCCACCCCCATTATAATTCCCATCATCATCATCATCATCATCCAGGAGCCTTCTACATACACACCTCAAAGTAAGTGTGCTTTTCTGCCTTTTTTGTTGAATTTAGGCAATTTTTGGTGAGCTGGAACCAATTACCCAAAAACCCATTGAAACAATGGTTTCGGTTAACGAGTTTTTTGGTTAACGAGCAACCTGCTGGAACGGATTGTGCTCGTTAACCGAGGGACCACTGTATACAGAAAATCAATGACATTTTTATAGAAAATAGTGTACAGTATATATAAATAAACTAAATAATTTTATATTGTACTCACTGATGGACGGAGGTGAAGCGAGTGTGTGGTAGGTAGTGGAGAGGTGGAGGGCGGGAGAGGAGGAGGGTGGCGAGTCACCGAGACCCGTCGGGTGGCTCCTCCTCCCGGTTTAAAACTTCCATTTTCGAAGCCAGGCTAATGGTCTTACATTGCTTCTTCACAACACTAGCATCAGTAGCACTTGATGGGCGTTTGGAAGTCATTTTGAATGGTTAGAGTACAGTATTAAGAGCAAAAACACTTAAACACACACGAACGCTGTGGTAGCTTAACAAAGACTGGCGATACTTGGGGACGTTGTAACGCTCCGCAGGTGAGAGCGTACCGCGCGAAGATGAGAGAGGGTGATGCACCGTACAAAGTAGTCCGTGACGACGTTATACTGAATTAGCGGGACGTTATCCGAATCTTGGGTATCTAAAGAATAGCGACGTTATAACGAAACAGCTTTATTGGGGCCAACATTAAACAAGGGCTTACTGTACTGTAATTATAAATAGACCCAGAGCAGAAAAATCCAGCATTACCCAAGTGGTTGGTCTTACCTCCCACGCACCAACCATGTGAGGATATGGCTAAGCATGGTGCAGTCTTTCATAACTCTGGGAACCTTTGTCCCCAGGCCCTGAGCAGAAAGGTTTGGAGTGATTTTCTCGCAATTTTCATAGGTTTTTCGGAAATTGCACATTATTTCATAATCAGTATTTGCTCTCAGACCCGAAAATAAAAATTTTGACAGATTTTCCTGATTTTTTATTTATTTTTGTAATTTTTAGAAAATGCTCTTGATTTTCAACTTCGGAATTTGTTCCCAAACCCCGAATTTGAGGGATTCTGGCTAACGGAGATATTACTTAGTTGGAATATTGAACAAAATTATTTGGAACGATCCGAATAGGGTACAAAATCTGAACAGAAAACGAACAAATAATTGAACAAAAAACTCCGGAAATTGTTGAATACAGCTTGCCCTTAAAAATTTGTGTGGGTTTGGGTCTCAAAATGGCAATGAATTCCCAAAACCGCGAATATCATTTGCTGACGGGGAGGGGGGGGAGGGGTTTACTTTTTACTCGTATGCAAACAAATGTATATTCCTTTTGTGTTTGCCCTGATGACAATTATTTCTTTAACCTGTACTGTATATGTGTGTGTGTAGCCACACACACACACACACACACACACACACACACACACACACACACACACACACACACAAAAATAATAATGGAAAATCCTCTCACAAATAACCAGAAACAAGACAAGAAAATGTATCGAAATGTAGAAAAAATGCGAGAGTACTCTCAAGTCAACTCCATGCTTTGTTATTAAAGTTGGGTTGGTTTGGTTGCCATACGGTAATTTTATCCTCGTAAAAATTACTGTATCTAGAACAAATGGCATCTGAAGGCCAACTGGGTTAATACGTATATCAAACTTACAGAATTTCTTTCGTAGCAATCTAGCCAACCCAACATGAAGGTTGTCGGTGATTGTGGTGTAATGCTGTACTTTTTTCACAATATGTATGTAGGATGGTGTGTGCATGTAACTGAGTAAAAATAAATGAAGAAAGTTACGTACTGTAAATCTACCCAAAAATACGAGTTGAAAAAACCATAACACCTCACAGCTTGGCCCAGTAGCCTGGTGGTTACACTGATGAGCTAACCTTGCTACAATGCCTATTAAACACTATTCGATCATTAAATACTAATAATAACAGTAAATCCAGTGGAAATATGGCAGTGAGTGAGGAGAGTTACAACTGCAAATGACTTGCTAACTAACAGTCACTCATTCCCCTTACCCACTTATTTTGCCAGCGTACGTGTGGGAGAAATATATGTCCTTCTTTTCTCTCTTTTATTGTTTGGGCACATTCCCCCATGCTGGATGAAGGTGGTTGAGGGCATTTGGGAGTCATCACAAGCACAAGGAGCACAGTTGTTAAGAGACCAGAGGAACACACACATGAGATGGTTAAGTGCTTATCCCGGACTGAGGTGGAGGAAGTGTGCGTGGGCCAATCCTCTTAGGACAATAGAGACATCTTGTGGGATGTCAAAAAACTTGCACGCTCCCTGTCTCCCTGTCCCGGCTGCAAAAATGCCAGCAACTTTAAAATTACCCGCAGACATTCTTGGGTACATCCAGGGTGTCATCCGTGAATAATCGAGGTCCGCAAATCATCAAGGCATGCTGTACAATAATGTCAAAATATTCTGAACTCGGTTAATTCGGAATGTTTGGAAATTCAAGTGTTCCAGAGCACCCTTTTTGTTGCATTAACGATGTATAAAAGCCGAGTTACTTTCTTGCAAAAATAAAATAAAGTACTACTGTAAAGTACTGTACTTCCCTGAAACGTCTTAAAATGCTGCAAAACATATTTTCAATGAAAAGTTTGGTTGCACACAATGATTATAAGCTAAAAATAAACATAAAAAATTAAATACAAGCAGTGGATGACAGGGAAATTACTGTGATGCAGTGCAAGACTATGAGGCCCAGCCAAGACATATGGTAGTGATGCATGAAAAGTAAATCTACTGCACTGTAAGTATATAAATTTCGAGAGGATTTTCTCACTGGATTTGATTTTTTATCAATTTAAACTAAAGAAGAAATGTTAATCTTATTCATTTAAAATTTTACTCTTTCCATTGACATCAGATCAAACTCTGGGATACTAAACATATCATCATCATTCCCACATTAAAATATCTTGAGTCAGTATCTTTCCACTGCTTCACGTAGTGATCCTGTGACCCATGATAATTAAATACTACTTGTATTTCTTTTCAGCTTAAATAATACAGTCCATTACTGTATGTATTGGCTTGGGCTGTAGTCAGTTTCAGGGCCGTCGTCACAGGTATACTGTACAGCTACTGTAGCTCCAGTGTTAATATTGGATAAAGTAACATATCTTATTTGGAGAAGTTTATCCTAATGGTATTGAGGTATATAAACTATTGTTAGCTAGATTTTAGTATGGAGTTTTCTATAATTTCAGTCTCGGCAATAAGTGATGACAAGTTCGGCATGGGTACATCTGAACAAAGTAACCAGACCCCAGATCCATCCCCTGGTCAGGAGTCACGCTACATTGCCAGCCTTGACCTTGGAACCACCACTCTCCGCTGTTTCATTTATGATGCAAATGTCCGTATCTGTGGCAAGGCAGAGGAAAAGGTATGAAAAGAAATCTTATACGTGATATGTAAATTTCTTCCTTGTGAAAATTATCTGTGACCCATGGGATACCTTTTCTATGATAAATATAACCTGTATAGCCAGGAGTGTGCTGGGGCTGGTTTGGTCAGGTTTACCGAAATGGTGAATAAAAATTTAACTTGAAATTGTGCAAAAAAACAAAAACTTACATATTTTTAATGTTTAAATTCTAGTGACTTAATGGTTTGGCAAACCGGCCTTGGACATTGTAGTCTAGTTGTACTACAAGTCACTATATATCATTTTACCATTTTTAGCAGTTTTTTGCAATGTCTAATTATTTTTTAATGGAAGATTAGTTTACTCTAAGGTAATGTAATATAGTCATTAGTGAATATAAAAGGTAGGTGAAAAAAAATTTGTCAAAATATTAATAAATGCTCTTTGGAAAGGCTAAAATGTGTTGGGTGTTGTGCCTCTGCCTCAGACCCTGCTGGGGGAACCACCGCTCACCTCAGACGCCTTACCTAAATTTTGACCTAAATCAGAACTGGTTGTTAAGATATTGGCAGCACACCCCTGTGTATAGCCGTCTTACATTTGGCTGTGCACTATGAAAGTGCCACAACAGAAAGGTTGTTTATGTTTAGGATGTTCTAATAATACTTTTGATACCATATATTCTGACATGTTTTTTCATTGTTCAGTTGTTTTTTTTTCTGCTAAATGTAGCCTGGGGAAGTTAACCTGGTCACAGTAGCTAAAGATAATGGTAAGAGAAAGGTCGCTCAAGTCGCATTTCCTTTATTTCTTCCTCAGTGTAATCCCCTAAGTCCTGATACAGCAACCAAATACAGTAGTGAAAACTCATATATTAATACAAATTACAAATATATAACACTCAAAAGTACAATAGGATAATAATAAGTAATACAGTATAGTCTCGGTTTACGCGGATTTCTTATACGCGGTTGTTCATTTACACGGCACCTGTCCAGACACGGCAATTATTAGTTACGAGGTACATTCCAGCATTTACGCGGGAAGCTGTGCGCTTGGTCGCTCTTACGTCACCTCTGACGTCAGATGACGTATCGGACTGTGATTGGGCCACGCATCCTTACCACCACGCATTCCCTCCGCCGCTAGCTGTGATTGGTCTATTTAACCTTGCTTGCCCAGTCAGCAAAACATTACCGAGTTCTTCACCCACCACCCACCACAGCCAGCCCAAGTCAGTGATAGTGATAGTGAGGATATGGACTTTGAGGGGTTTGACAAGGAGGCCTTGCTAGCCTCTGTGGTGGATAGTGATACAGGTGAGGGCCAATAATCTGCCCTCTGCCTCGGAACCAACCCCCCCATCCCCGTGCGCCCAGCCATCTCTTCTACTAACGTAAGTGTTAAAAAACCTAATATTATTGATATTTCTCTTAAATATTAATTGTGTGTGCATACCATCGTAAAATTAAGATGTTATTTTTACTACAACTTACGTATTGTGTCGGAAAAAGGGTAGTCTGGGGGTTGGCCCAGTCTCTATTTCAATTAATCCCATATGTTCTGTTATTTCGTTTACGCGTTTCTCGTTTTACGCGGACCTTCACGGGTTTAATTGACCGCGTAAACCGAGACTAGAGTGTAATAATAATGCACAAATTACAGAAATACCAATTTCTTCTTGTAATTACAGGAGTAACTAATTTAGAACTCTTTCACCTCACTAAACAAAATTGGATTTTTATTTTTTTTATTTTTTTTTTGAGTTGCAGAGGGTTTAGACTTGCTATTTTTCAAGTACCGGTAAATTCAAAGTGGGTTTTTCCTTGCATGGAAACAGATTTTTTAGAGAACATCTGAATGAAAACAAATTTAATAAGCATGCAAGGAATTTCTCATTGTTTTCATCAAGATGGTTGTGGATGAGGTGAGTGGAACAAGGTTTGGTGGCCAATGTTTTCATTCTGTGGATAAGTTGAGGATGACAGCTTGGTGAGTCATCCAACATTAAAAATGTCAGTACAGTACTGTATTGTCATATTTAGTACAGTTGTTGGTTCTTCACCTTAGGATTGTGTGACAGAGGATAGCTCATGGTTAGTTCCTTTATTTTGTCTGTTAATCATACCTTAGATCTGTCCAGTAGGGTTGGTCTTTTTGCAGATGCATGTGAGCACAGTACTTCAAGCCTTTTGACATACCACTCTCTGTTTCTAGTTGGCTTTGGTTACGGAGTTGCTTAATCTCTTTATGTTGTAAATGGACGGTTGAAATTAAAAAAAAATATATAAGTAAATCAATATTTAGCATTTCATTATTCCCATTTCTCCCTTTGGGATGCTAAGGTGACCTGCATCTCAAATGGTTTAAATGCTTTGTTATTGTAACCATTGTCAAAGGATAAGTGAATTGGAACATCTCATGTTATGCTTGAAACAAAATTTTCTTACAAAATGGATATCATTTGGGAATCTGATATAAAGGCAGAGATAATATGATTATTGTATTGAATTTACTTTAAATGTGCAGGCAGTCCCCAGGTTATGTGCTAGCTACATTTCTACAGACGTCCTTAATTAAAAAATGTACTTAAGTTGAAATACTGTACAGTATAGTCTGGTTTTATGCATTTTTTTTTACGTTTTTGGTCATTTACGTGGCACCTTGCCAGAATGAAATGTTTTATTTACCCGGTAAATTTCGTCATTTATGCGGATGAAGTATAATTTGTTTATTTACTGAAGATATATATGTTTTTGGCTCATAAAATATATAATTTACATTGCTGGAATCCTTACAAGATGGTGATCATTTTAAATACAGTGGGGTATTAGGGTGTGTCATACGGAGGCGAATTTTTTTTTTTTTGAGTTTGAAAAATCGGCCCATGGTATTAATGATGTAGTTCTATGTGCAGAATCATGTGATATCTTCAGATTTGAAAAGTTTTCATTTTTTGCTAGGTAAATTTTAACTTGAAATCTTATGAAAATTCAGTATTCCCACCCTTTTACCAACACCACTAAATAGCTTATTTAAAGTAAAGTAAATGTATCAGGTTAATTTATTAGGATGAAAATGATCCAGAATAGTGAAACGAATGATCTTGACACATTTATTAAATTTAATATTCCTTTAGAAAACAAAATCATCAAATACAAAAACCGGTTTTACTACTACGACCCGGTGTTGCTGCACACCATAGAGAACATGTCTTTCTTGCTTCTGTTTCTACTCATCACCTCCCTGCTGACCACCTGAGCTCGGATGTAGCCTTCCCTCCTCTCCTGGCTGTACACGTGACTGCTGGCCTCGCTCACTTGCTGTACACAACGCTCTATACTCTGGGTGTGCGAGGGCCAGGCAGGGACATGCATGGGGTTGTCCAGGAAAGCTCTGACTTGAACATTGGTGAGGCTGCAGGTAAGAGGGGGCTCACTGCCAGCCTGGATGTTATCCAGATCTATGAGATCAGTGAGGGTCTTGGCACCTAGATTGACTTCAGGAGTCTTCCTGACCCTGAAGGAATCGTCACCAACTGATTCGTCATGCCCAGATCCTCTCATAAGTCTCATATCCAAGATCTTTTTGACTGCCACTCTTCTCTCCTCTCATCCTTACTGCAGAGCATTGTCTGCAGAACTGCCTCGGGATGAGCATACCAGGAAGATCTCCTCACAGTCTGCTCCACAATCTAAACAACCTTCCTTGGCTGACTCCTCAGGAGCTCAAGCTGGAAGAGAACATGCCTCGGACCTTCGGAGAACGATGACTTGACCTTGGTGTTGAACCAATTTGGCAAGTAGACACTCACGATGAATTGGACAATAAGTCTCAGGTTGTGAGGCTGGTTCCCTTTCAGTTTATGATGAGCGACCCAAATTCTGCAGAACCTGAGAGCCGTTGTGAGCCACCTAGAATGTGAGACTGGACCTATCTGCAGGTAAGCAAGTCTATCAGGCATGACCCCAGTTTTGATGGCACTGCAAATCATGTAACCATAGTACTGGTCAGTACTCAGGTCGTCAATGACAGTATGTACAAGCTCAACGAGTGGAGGGCCAACTGTGATTTTTCAAAGCTCGGATTTATTTCTAACTCAGTGGCAGAGTCCAGCATCTTGCCAAGAGGACCAGACCATCTGTTGTTTGAAAGAGTCTTGCCATCCAGCTCCTGGATCAGATGTCTGAGTGGCAACTCGTTGGTGTGGAGGTCACAAACAATCCAGACCAGCTTCCTCCCAATCTTCCGCTCTATCCACTGTATGACCCCCCTTGCCACCCTGTGTTCGTGTTGGTGCTGTCCCCTCCAATGGCCTGCAGGGTCTGGTCTACGCTCCTCTCTCTGAGCCAGTTCACAATGTTATCTGTCACTATCTCAGCTGGTTTCCTGATGTCATCTTTCTCTGGAGTGAAATGCCACAAATACTTCCCTCCTGGTTCACTGCAGCAGGAGTAGTGTTCCTCCTTCACCATGGCAGGGAACAACTTGCCAGAATCTCCAACTTTCATGAACACTTTTGTGTCATCCCTTCTCCCATCAAAGAACAAACAATTGATTCCATTTTCTCTTATCCCCTTATCAAACTCTTCTAGGTTACTGACAAGTTTCTCCTGAGCTCTCCTTACTTTGTTATGATCTATCACCAGGTAGACATCATCAGGTGTTATCAAACCACCGTCCTTGAGCAGCTGTTGCTATCTGCCTGCAGTTTCTCTGAGACCAGTGTGGTGTGTATGCTGTGGCCAGAGCTATGCTAAAGGATATCTTTCCTATTTCGAATCTGCTATGCCTGGAAGGTTTGGGATCACATTATTTTTCTGGATTGGGGACAAAGTCACCATTCTCCTGGTCAGCACTTTCGGGATCAGCCATGGGGAGAATCATTAAACTCTGGAATCAGCTTGACTCCAATCATCGGCCTTTTTACCTCACCCTGGGCCTTCTCAAGTCTCTCTTTCCTCGGCACCTCTTCTCCTCTTCCTGTCTCTCTGTGGCATGCCTCTCCTGTCTTGGACTCCGAATATCTTGGCTAGAAATCATGAGAACCCCTATACTACCAGTCTTCTCTCTCTGTGCTTTGACAAATGCCAGTTCGATCACAGGAATCTTCAGTTCACGCTTGCAAATACAGGAGATGTGGGCCTCGGATTTACAGTCACGATCGCATCCAAACTCAGGACAGAGAACAATTGGGCACTTGCAAGTAATTATGTCAAATAACTGGTCCAGTTGCTTTGCAAAGCTGTCCTTAACTGCAAGTTTTCCTCTCCCAAGAGAAATATCTCTTGCCTTTTCCCAACTGGCTAGCAGTCTCTCACTAATCTTCTTCTGACTTGTTATGACTGGAGGCTTGAACTGAGCATTAGCCAGAGTGTACTGTGCCAAGACAGCTTTGGTCATATCACTGGCAATGTCTTTGTTTGTGTAAGTTCTTTGGTTCTTTTCACTGATTTGCCTGATTAAAACACCGTATCTCAAAGCATCTCTCAATGTAGGCAACTCCGACTTCAGGAGCTCTCTCCCAGACCCAAGATAGTGACTGAGATGGCTGGATTTTTGGTTCCTCGTCCTGACACAAGCAGCCATCGCAGATATTATCAACTTATAAATGCATCAGAATCTGAAACAGAAAAATATATTGTTAGTTGGGTTGTTAAAGAATGAAGTCAGAAAGCAATGTACACTATTTAATTGTAATGCACTAATGCAGCTGTACGTTAGATTTTCGATAAATTTCACGCTAAAATTTACCTAGCAAAAGGTTGCAAAATATTGAAACTGAAATTATTTTCTGTTTATATACAGTACACTAAAATCTACCAAAAAAGTGATGGGCCATTAGTTTTAGCTGATCTTCCCTCCTATGACACACCCTAGTGGGGTATGCTTTAACGAACGGATCCTACTACGAATATTCCTATAATGAACGGTTTTACCTATAAAATTGAGAATGCTATAATGAACGAAACTCCTACAACGAATATTATTTAAAAATTTTTTTTTTTTTTTTTTTACTAATTTATTGTTTTTTTTATTACAAGTATTAATGATATTCTTTATTTCAGGGGTTTAGATGCATATTTATGCACTTTTTTACAATTTTTACAATTTTATATTATATTTTTCAGTGTTAAGTGGTTGTATTTGGGGGCCTGGAATGGATTAATCCTATAACGAACGAATGCTATAACGAACAAGGTTCTAGAACCAATTAGATTCGTTATAGCATACCCCACTGTATAAACATCCTAAAATTTGCATTAGACATACAAATTTTAGATGTAATTTAAGATGATGATGAAAATGAGCAAAAATTTTATCTTTTGTGCAAACTATATGAGGTTTACATTCAAAATATTCCCTGTCCTGCAAGGAATCCAGCAATGTCAATTATATTATCCTAACTTTAGTCTGAGTATTATTTATAACTAAAAATGTAAATATACCAAACATTTCTCTGGTAGGGAGGGACAGTGGGGGGTAGGGAGGGAGGGAGGGAGGGACCCAGCGTGGGAAGACAGGGGTGGGGGGGAGCAGGAGGTGGGGTATTTTGATTGACAGATAGTGTCTGGGTGAAGTATAATTTCTTTATTTACTTAAGAAATTTGTTTTAGCTCATAAAATTCATACAAATTACCCGGCCAGAATATAATTTACCTTGCTGGAATTCTTATAAGATTGTGATTATTTTAAATATAAACATAATAAAATTTGCATTAGACATACACATTTTAGATCTAATGTAAGAATTTTATTAGAAAGAGCAAAAATTTTATCTTTTGTGCAAAATATATGACGTTTATATTCAAAATATTCCTGGTCTTGCAAGGAATCCAGCAATGTCAATTATATTATCCAAACTTTAGTCTGAGGTATTATTTATTACTAAAAATGTAAGCCTACAGTTTTCACCTAAACATTTCTCAGAAAGGGAGGAGCCAGCGAGCGTGGGAAGGGGGGGGGGAGTTGAGTCCATTATTTGAATGGACATTAACTGGGCGACTGTATTTCTCGTAAATATTAATTGTATGTGCATACCATCATAAAATTAAGATGTTATTTTTACTACAACGTGGGTATTGTGTCGGAAAAAGTGGAGTTTGGGGGTCGGCCCAGTCCCTATTTCAATTAATCCCATATGTTCTGTTATTTCATTTACACGTTTCTCGTTTTACGCGGACCTCCACGGGTTGAATTGACTGCGTAAATGCAGACTATACTGTACATACCCTATGTGCATACTGTACAGCTGCTCCCCGACTTACGACGGGGTTAGGGACCCAAATCCAGGTCGTAAGTCGAAAATGCTTAAATAATACATAGAAACTCTAAAATGGGTGTCTTTTTTCTTTCTCAGCACCACAAAACTCTCACTTTTAAGCTTGCCAGCCATTTTAAAGTGAATTACTAACAAAAATTTTGTCAGTACACAGCGCAATCACTGACGTTGGGACTCGAAAATACGTAATTTGAAAAAATTTTGTTACGACTGAGGTGGTCGTATGTCCGGGTGGTCGTAAGTCGGGGAGTAGCTGTACTTACAGAACAATATTTAACCCTTAGGCCCTGGTTGACGTTCCAGAACGTCCTCCTATTCCCACCACTTTTTTTTTGGGTGGGGGGAGAGTTGATATTTTCTCGATTTATCCATTTATCGCAGGGATTACTGCCAGCAGTAGCATCCTAACCCGGTGCTTAAGGGTTAAAATCCCACTATATTAAGACAAAAGAAGAAATAGAATGACAAAATACAGTGGACCCGGACTAATGGGGGGGGGTGGTGTCCGTTTTAGCCGATTGTCTGAATTAACCGATTTAGGGGTAAATATTGCATAATATTGCATTATACAACTATGTGTATGTTTATTTGAGTGCCCCGTCATAGGAGTCCGTTTTCTCTCATTTCAGGACGCCTGAGTCCTCCGTTTTCTCTTAATCTTGGAGTGCACTGCACCAGAGACTTCGTTATTCCTTAGTAATGACACAGAATTTGATACTGCAACTGGGGTTGCAATTGTTGAGGCAACTTAGGTGCAGTGGGGTATGCTATAACGAACGTAATTGGTTCCAGAACCTCGTTCGTTATAGCATTCGTTCGTTATAGGATTAATCCGTTCCAGGCCCCCAAATACAACCACTTAACACTGAAAAAATTCTGTGGAAAATGTAAAAAATACGGTACTTTATCTTACCTTAGTGTTGTTCAGCATGCAGAACAGGAGGCAGAGGGGGAGGGGGGAGGAGGGGGGAGGAGAGAATTATTGAGAAGAGGTGGAAGGAGAGGAGTCATCCTTCCTAGCCCTCTTTGGTGACTGTCTCACAGGCACTTTGTCTGTATGTTCTTTTGTTATCTTTGTAAAGAAGGTATCCAGGGTTGGCTGCTTCAACCTTGATTTCTGGACCTTCCAAAAGTAGTTCATAACATTGTCATTGAACACACTGATGGCCTTTTGCACAGAACCAACATCAGGATGATAATCCTCAGCAAGCTTGGACAGTTTGCTCCAGCAAAAGAACGCATCCTTGAGATCTTTGGCTGGAATGATGCGGCTTTCCTCCTTGTCCTCCTCCTCCCCTGACTCCTCAGAAGTTAAGCTCCGCTTCAGTGTCTCGTTTTCCTCTTTGTGAAGCTCAAGCAGCTCCTCAGTGGACAATTCCTTACTGTGCTCTTCCACCAACTCCTCAACATCATCATCATCCACTTCCAGGCCCATGGAATTGCCCAGAGCCACAATTTCATGAACAACAGCCTCTTCTTCTAACTCTTCGAAGCCTTCAAAGTCTCTTTGAAGGACACATTCAGGCCACAATGGCCTCCAAGCAGCACAAAGACACCTCACAGTAACCTCTTTCCAGGCTGAAGTAATTAAAAATACAGCATCTGCTATATTGAAGTGACTCTTCCAAAATTCCTTCAAGCTAACATCACTGGAAGAAGTGGACGCAAAACATTTTCTAAACAGTGCCTTTGTGTACAGCTTCTTAAAGTTAGAAATTACCTGTTGATCCACGGGCTGGATGAGAGGTGTTGTGTTGGGTGGCAAGAAGTGCATAGTGATGAAGTTGAACTCCTCTGGCAATTCAACCATCAAATTAGGAGGGTGGGCTGGTGCATTGTCCATCACCAACAAAGCTTTTAGTGGAAGATTATTCTCCCTGAGGTATTCCCGAACACTGGGTCCAAACACCTCAATCACCCACTCAGAGAATAAATTCCTGGTCACCCAAGCCTTTGGGTTTGACCGCCACATAACACCAAGGCGGGTCTTCCTAGTGTTTTTTAAAGCTCTGGGGTTTTCTGCATGGTACACAAGGAGTGGCTTTATTTTGCAGTCACCAGAAGCATTAGCACAAAGAAGGAGGGTAAGCCTGTCTTTCATTGGCTTATGGCCAGGGACAGAAGTTTCCTCCTTGGTAATGTATGTACGGCGAGGCATTTTTTTCCAAAATAGTCCAGTTTCATCACAGTTGAATACTTGCTGAGAAACAAAGCCTCCCTCTTTAATAATATTCAAGAAAATGTCATGGTGTTCCTTAGCTGCTTCCTTATCGGCACTAGCAGCATCACCATGTCTCACAACACTATGTATTTTATTTCTCCTTCTGAAACCAGTAAACCACTCCTTGGTACCCATAAACACTGGCACATCACTATCACTTGCACTGGGAGTCTTGGCTTTAAGGTCCTCAAACAATTGTCTGGCCTTCTCACAAATTATAGCTTCACTAATGCTATCACCTGCCATTTCTTTCTCCTTTATCCACACTAAGAGTAAATTTTCCATCTCCTCAATAACATTACACCTTGCTTTGCTAAGTCTAGAGATTCCCTTAGCCACTTGCACTGTTTTCAACTCCTCTGTATTCTTTAAAATCGTACATATAGTCGATTTAGCCATCCCATACTCATCACTAAGTTTCGCAATGCTTGTTCCATCCTCACGTTTCTTTATGATTTCTTTCTTAGTTTCAAGAGTTATGAGCTTTCTCACTCGCTTTGAACGATTCATTGTCACAATTGTACACTTGTATAACAAAATATTTATACAAATAACTCTATTTCCACATCAAAAGACGAAATTTCAACAATAACAGTGGTGCACTGGCTACACAATGAGACAAAGATGGCGCCTGACGCTCTTGTTGTGGGTCGCGGTACAACAATATTCATGCGCCAGGCGAAATAGTCCGGTATTCATCCGCGTTCGTTGTAGGAGTTGCGTTCGTTATAGCATTCTCAATTTTATAGGTAAAACCGTTCGTTATAGGAATATTCGTAGTAGGATCCGTTCGTTATAGCATACCCCACTGTATGTCTGATTACAGTTGGAATATTCAAGATCCATTGTGAGTGATGTTTAAAGCTTCAACTGTCTTTATGGTTGTTAAAACTTGTCAAATCAGTCAGTCTGAGTGGCATGTGTGAGGCCTTGTGTTTGTACAACCGCTAAATATATAAATATACAGTATTACCCCGCTTTACACGGTTTCACTTTCTGCGATTTCTCATTTACGCGGTACCTTGCCAGAACCGGACTTTCACTTTCCGCGGTGCATCTACTCATATACGCGTGAAGTATAATTTTTTTTTTTATTTAGCTCATAAAATTCATACAAATTACCTGGCCAGAATATAATTTACATTGCTGGAATTCTTACAATATGATGATCATTTTGAATATAAACATCATGGATTTTGCATTAGACATACAAATTTTAGATCTAATGTAATAATTTGGTTTACACAAAGCAAATATTTTATCTTTTGTGCAAAATATATGACGTTTACATTCAAAATATTCTCTGACCTGCAAGGAATCCAGAAATGTCAATTATATTATCCTAACTTTAGTCTGAGGTATTATTTATTACTAAAAGTTAAAATCTAGTTTTTTCACCCAACATTTGTCTGGGAGGGAGGGAAGGTGAGGGGTGGGGGGGAGGGTTGGGACCGACCGACCATCTGGCGCGGTTGGAAGAGGGGGGGAGGCAAGTTGGGGTACTTTGATTGACAGATAGTGTCGTGAAGAATATTTTTATTTTTTTTTTATTAACTGAAGATATTTGTTTTAGCTCATAAAATTCATACAAATTACTGGACCAGAATATAATTTACATTGCTGGAATTCTTAAATTATGTTGATCATTTTGAATATAAACATCATGGATTTTGCATTAGACATACAAATTTTAGATCTAATGTAATAATTTTGTTTACACAGAGCAAGTATTTTATCTTTTGTGCAAAATATATGAAGTTTACATTCAAAATATTCCTTGACCTGCAAGGAATCCAGAAATGTCAATTATATTATCCTAACTTTAGTCTGAGGTATTATTTATTACTAAACGTTAAAATCTAGTGTTTCACCCAATCATTTCTCAGAGAGGTAGGGGCCAGTGAGCTGGGAAGAGGGGGGGGGGGATTTGAGTCCATTATTTGAATGGACATTAACCTGGCGACTGTATTTCTCTTAAATATTAATTGTGTGAGCATACCATCATAAAATTTAGATGTTATTATTACTACAACATAGGTATTGTGTCGGAAAAAGTGGAGTTTGGGGGTCGGGCCAGTCTCTATTGGAATTAATCCCATATGTTCTGTTGTTCACTTTACGCGATTTTCACTTTCCGAGGTACTCTGTGGGTTCAATTGACCGCGTAAATCGGGGTACTACTGTATAATGTTATGGTAATTATCAGAAACACACATAGGCATGACTAGGTTTATTACAAAGTGATGAAAAGGATGCTATACAGTGGGTAGTCCACAAAACATGTAGCTATGTCTCTCTTTATTTGAGTGCCCCGTCATAGGAGTCCGTTTTCTTTCACTTCAGGACTCCTGAGTCGTCCGTTTTCTCTTAAGAGTGCAGTGCATCAGAGACTTCGTTATTCCTTAGTAGTGACACACAATTTTAAATTGCAACTGGGACAATCCCAGAACCAGAAATTTGATACGGACAGTTCAAATTTCGTCCGATTTATCCGAAATCCGGATTAAAGGGGTCCGAATTAACGAGGGTCGACTGTACAGTAAATGAAAGTGAAAAATAAGTCATCACGTAAAGGTAGTGGGTAAAAGGCAGCTATTAAACAGGGAAGTACTACTGTCTGGGAAGATATTGGAAGCATAATGTAATGTCTTAAGTGCCTGTGTGGGCTAATCCCCATAAAAAAAAGAAGTAAATTTCAAGTTTACCCTTATGGGACCTTGTTCGTATCAGTGGATAATTTCGTAAGTCGGATATATGTAACCCGGGGACCCCTGTACAGTGATATCCCCGTTATCCAGAACAATTGGTGCAGAGCACTTCTGGGAATGAGAGATTTCCGGGGTAATGAGGTGACTCTCTCAAAGCTGGAAAAAATCCCTCATCCCCAGAATTTTACGGATAACAGAAAATTTTTCTCGGAAGTTCCAGAAATTACCCATTACATCATCTCTCGAACCCGGAAAAATATTCTTTATCCCCAGAATTTTTTGGGTAATAGAAAAATTTTATCAGAATTTAGTCGGAATTCCTCAAACCCGGAATTCTCTGATAGCCAGATTTGAAATTTTATCAGACTATATAAATGAATTTCTGGCTTAGCTGCCTCTGGTGTTATAATTGAACTGGTGATTACCTGCTGTTTGTTTACTTATGTTATGGTCTTCAACTCATCAAGGTCACTCAGCGATATATTTTCACATGTCTTGCTTACTTACACTCCCCAAAACAGTCTCACTTTTTTTTACCATTAATGGTACTTCTTATATTATTCCATTTATTAACATTAAATAACATTACAGGTACTTCAAACAACCATATTCATTTTTTTACATTAATTTTACTACAGCTCAGCTCTAGGGTCTTATTTTTCTTCAGTTTTATATATAGAACCAATCGATCACTGGTTTACGTAGCTTTAACTTTTATAAACAATGCGGCAACCGTCTCGTCTCCTTTAATATTCACGTGTTATTAATAAGTGTATTGTTAATTTTGCACACACGTACATTGATTCAATAAAACAAATTCAGAAACATTAATTAAAATATATGAACAGTAATAAGTGTTGCTTTCATATTCTTATGTAAAAATAATAGCGATATATATTTCCGGCGTGTATCTTGCACCCCATATCTCAATCTCTCTTTTCCTTTTACCATTATAGTTAGCTACTTCTGTTGTTCCATTTATTAACATTAAATAACATTACTTAAAAACAACCATATTAATTTTACAGCTACAACCCAAAGGTCTTATTTTCTTTAGTTTTATATGTAAGAACCAGTCCAGTCACTGGTTTTTGTAATCAGCAAACAATGCTTTTGTGTCATTTCCTGAATGTGTTTTAACTCCTTCTCGATATTGATAATAGATTCTATTGCTCATTTTGCACATAAACATTAATTCAATAAAAAAGACATTCAGTAATAAACAGCAATATGATGCACATAAAATGGCGGCTGTTTACATGATTATACGCGTCGTCTGCGTTGGTAAGACCGTTCAAACCCGGTGAAATTCAAGTTTCGCCGTCAGAATTTTATTTATTTATTTTTGTGTGTTCCAATAAATCGTTAAATTAAACTCGCGAGAATTTAAGAAGCTACTATCGACATTTAACCCTTCAATATGTCTTCAAAGAGACCATAGCGCCAGAAAGTGGTGCTAGTGCTTCCAGGCATAGCTGATCACTATCTATCAGAAAAATTGAATTTCATGGTCGGCACGATCGGGTCGAGGTTGCGGACTAGAGTGGTATATATATATACCAGTATTACCCGCTTATGGCGGTTTTTCATAGCAGCGTTTATCATGCTCTGTGATGCCTCGCTTTAAATCTCAGACTTTTCTTAACACGGATATTTTTTCTACATTCTGCTTGATTGAGTGTATGGGCTCCGAGCATTATTTTAGATTTGCCCACCATACCTGCTGACTTGCCTGTTTTAATCATAAATTCCTTACAAATTACGACCGGCATATAATTTACATTTAACAAATTCTTATAATTTGGTGATCATTTTGAATATAAACATCATATATTTTGCATTGACATACAAATTTTAGATGAAAAATTTTCTCCAAGGCTAACTATGTTATCACTTTGTGCAAAATATATGACATTTATATTCAAAATATTCCCCCTAGAACATCTTGAGAATTAAAACAATATCCAATTATATTATCTAACTAGTTTGAGGTATTATTTATTACAAAAGTTAAGTATTCTGGTTTTCCCACGCTCCTTTGGGACGGTTGGTGGGGGAATTAAGAGAGGGAGGACCGACCGACCATCTGTTACCCGTGAAGAATATTTTTTTTTTATTGAGAAGATGTTGTTTATTATAAATTCCTTACAAATTCTGATCTGGGCGACACCATTTACATTGCTGGAATTCTTATTTGATGATCATTTTGAATAAAACATCATATATTTGCATTAGACATACAAATTACGATAAAATTTTTCTCAGAATAACTATGTTATCTTTGTGCCAAAATATATGACATTTATATTCAAGAAACTTCACAATCTTAGAATCCAGCATGTCGATACTATATTTTAATCTGAGTATTATTTAATACT
>NW_024748880.1:0-15000 GCF_018991925.1 Homarus americanus
CATACCCTCTTATACTGTATACATACCCTCATATACTGTATACATACCCTCATATGCTGTATACATACCCTCATATACTATATACACACCCTCTTATACTGTAAACATACCCTCATATACTGTATACATACCCTCATATACTGTATACATACCCTCATATACTGTATACATGCCCTCATATACTGTATACATACCCTCATATGCTGTATACATGCCCTCATATACTGTATACATACCCTCATATACTATATACACACCCTCTTATACTGTATACATACCCTCATATACTGTATACATACCCTCATATACTGTATACATACCCTCATATACTGTATACATGCCCTCATATACTGTATACATACCCTCATATGCTGTATACATACACTCTCAACAGCTATTATTCACATCAACAAGACGAACATATACACTACCGAGGTTGTCTGGGCAGGTTTTTCCTCCAGTTTATACAAAAGTGATGCTTTTGGGATGAAAATAATGGTAATTGAAAAGCATCTCCTATCGCAATAAAATTTTGTGTCATATCATCATTGTTTAGATGAAAAAAAGTGTCATTTCATTCTTACTGGTTGATAAAACTCGGACATTTATATTTGAAATAAAACAAAAGACAAACCAATAAAGAGTCAGGAAAATATCTCTCAATATTTCCCCAATTAACAGAAAAATAACAACAATAATAATAATAATAATAATAATAATAATAATAATAATAATAATAATAATAATAATAATAATAATAATAATAATAATAATAATAATAATAATAATAATAATAATAATAATAATAAACCATAAATGATCACAACCTTACCTTGAAATATGATCCGCACCTGGTAATGACAGAGGTATATAACGAGATCAATAGACTCTTCAAGTTGTCACAGAGAGGCCAGCTGACTCCTAAACACTGCCCATTGCTACTTCGATTACAACGATTATTATTCAGTACTTCATAGTAAATAAAAATTACTTCAACTCGAGCAACTTCATATTACTTCAGAGTAACTTAAAATTACTTCAGAATAACGTTATATTATTTCAGAGTAACACCAAATAAGACTAACACCAAATTATTTCAGACTAACACCAAATTATTTCAAAGTAACGCCAAATATAATCAAATTTGCACAATTCTTATCAATGAACGAAAAACATCAATGAACATTACTTTATTAACAAGAAAAAATTATAATTTATTTAAAACGCAAATTATTTTTTTGCTGAATCTCAGGGCCTTGTTAAAATCGAATATATATGGTAATAACTATCAATGAACGGAATACACAGTCACAACTATATCATTCAATAACAAATTAAATCTATCTCACTAAATCACTATTTTATATATTTTTTCCCCACGATACTGTTCATTATAAAGGAGTTAAGTCATTAGAGTTTCCAATTAGCAGTTTAATATTTCAAGCTGACTAAATAATTATATTTTATTTTTTGGTGGAGGGAGGAAGTCCACCTTCATAATGGATTTGACGCTTCTCTTATTTAAAACTAGTTCATGGATATTGTTTTAATTATCTCCTATGACTGCATCTGATGGATTCTTTTATACAGGATATTATGTTCGTTTAATAGACCTGACAGTGTTGTCTCTTGGAGGGGGGCCTGAATTAAATGCTTGTGATGGGGATATATATATTTTTTTATTATCTTAATTGTATGAATGTAAATGATAAGAATTTTTTGGGGGGTGGAAACAAACTTATCTTGCAGTTGTATTTTTCATTCCCAAGTGAAGAGTGAGATTGGTCATTGATGTTAATGTTTCTAATTGTTTGGACGTTGGAAAGAGAACAGACAGACAGAGAGACAGACAGACAAAAAGACAGAAACCAAATAAAATGATAAGCAATTGCAATACGAAGCTGGCAGAAAAGAATCGAAGAAAATGGGAGAGAGAGAGAGAGAGAGGTCGCCTGGGGAAACTCGGGGCTGCCAAGAGTGTTGTATTGTAGAGAGCCTTCCTGTGCTGCCAACCTGCCCATGTTCCTCCAACCTTCATCTGTTTCTATTTTTAGTGTTCCTTCTTCTCCTCCTCCTCTTTCTTCTTCTTCTTCTTTTACTTGATGGTTGTTATTTTTTTATATATGCTGTGATTTTTTCTACTTTTTTCGTTCTTATTTATGTTTCATCATTTCCTTCCATCCTTCCTTCCTTCCTTCTTCGTTTTAGTTTTGATTTTCCTCGTCTTCGTCTTTTTCCTTTTAATGTTAATTTGATTTGATGCTTCTTTATTTATTTCATGTCTTATTCTGCTGCTTGATAATGTTATTGTTCTTCCCATATACTATTTCCTCTGTTTTTTTCCTTTTCCTTTCTCCTTCATTTTTCCTTTTCTCTTTCCCTGTTTCGTGTGGTTGTTCGGCCCTCATCATATTTTTGCATTTTTCTTTTATTGTTTATATTCTACTTCTGTTCACCTTTGTTTCCTTTTACCCTCAGCTGTTTCCAGATTTGGTGTCTTGTTGTGGAGTATTCGGGTTTGATCCTGTGTTACGATCTTCATTGTCTAATGCTAGGTATAGGAGTAACAAAAAAAAATGAATGATAAGCAGTGATAGCAACAATAACTACAAAGTTTATAATAATAATAATAATAATAATAATAATAATAATAATAATAATAATAATAATAATAATAATAATAATAATAATAATAATAATAATAATAATAATAATAATAATAATAATAATAATAATAATAATAATAACAATAATATTAAATACCACCATATTATCACAATTCCGTTTATAATTTTATTGCTGGGGGAACTAATGATAATTGAATTTTTCCCACTGGGCTTACAGGCAGCAACCAGCCAGTGAGCTCTACAATTTTTCTAATTCTCTCACAGCCTCGGGTTATGTTATGAAATTTTCATGTATGAATCTGTTTCAAATCCAAGACGTAAGTTTTGTTTTAACCTTTTAAATAAGTTTTGTTTTAACCTTTTAAATGAAATTGTGTATGTGTGTGTGTGTGTGTGTGCGTGTGCGTGTGCGTGTGCGTGTGTGCGTGTGTGTGCGTGTGTGTGTGTGTGTGTGTGCGTGTGTGTGTGTGCGTGCGTGTGTGTGTACATTTGTCTGACTATTTCCACTCTCCCATAAGATCCTAAAATTTTAGTACAGCTACAAATACACCATAACTGTAATATCTATTTACTTATTGCTATTCACATTACATCAACTAACTTCAGTATATAGGATTAGTGCCTGCATCTCGGAGTACTCACAGCCAGGAGCAAGTCATAAACAGATGTTGATTGTGGAACCCGGCAACCACAGTTCGGCGCGTCTAAATTTCTTAGTGGAAGATGGACGAAAACTCTAGTGCATATGTACGATAACCTACCCATACAACATTCAATTATCACGAGTACATCTTATATACTAGTACATAATATATCTATAATGTCAAATTAATTATAATAATCCGTAGTTGAAGACAAGTAATGAAGAAACAACTTACTGGAAAAGCTAGACATATTATCGTTCCATCGGTAAAAGTTACTACACGGAATCTACAGCATTAGCTACGATTTCCTCTATAGAAAACTTGAATCCCCTCAACTAGATACACTGGATCCCATTTTGCGATATTTGATCCCTTTAGTGGAGCGCCTAAACGCCTTTCCGCTCTCCCAAGACGATGCTTTTCCGGGTAAGATGGCTGACAACTGTTGGAACACCGCCAAACGAGCGAATTTGTTATTTTGTCTGAGCCCGACACTCACAGTCTGCTTCTCTCGGGCTGAGGAAGCGGATAGGGAAGGAGGGTGGGTAATGGTGTGGGTAAATTGGGTGGGTGATGGTGTGGGTAGGGAGGGAAGTGGTGGTATGGGTAGGGAGGGTGGGTGATGATGTGGGTAAGAAGGGTGGGTGACGATGTGGATAGGGAGGGAGGATAGTGGTGACTCTACACAATAATGCACAACATCCACAACACCACAATAACACCACACAACAGAACTTACTCCCTCCTGACTCTATCTAAGAGTCTGTTCACCCAACACAGGCAGGGGGCCGTCCGTCTCTCCCGTCACAATCCTGTCCAGTTTACCTACAGCCTGTCATGCTCTCGGCGGTCGTAAAAGTGGCCCAAGGGAGACCAAACTTTGCCCGGGTGACGCGTACAGTATATTATGTTAAGTGTGTAGATCAAGTCATACCAACTAAGTGTCATTTAACTTGGCCTCGGTCATCAGACTCCTCAAGCTATTAGTACAGTAATGAGTTTACACACGCACGCAAACACTCACTCACGCATGAACGCACACATACATACATATAGTCATAGATAGAGAGATAAATATACGGTACATCGGTACAAATGGGTGACTCCTTCAGTATATAACATCTCTCCTCCGCTCACTAATACACAGTCAACTGAGTCTCTTAAAGCCCATATCTAGCTTACCCCAGAGAGACAGAGAGAGAGAGAGAGAGAGAGAGCAGACCTCCCCTCTCACTGCTAGGAGTTCCCCCTCAGCTGAATAAAATCGCCTGGCGTGTCCAGAATAAAATCCTTAACAGTCTCTCATGGCACTCAAGAGGGTTAATCCGAGATCATATTTCTTTTGGCAGACAGTGTGGCCATTTATCTGTTAGGGAGAGAGAGAGAGAGAGAGAGAGAGATCTTTGAATAAAAATCACGAATCCTTTCACCCCATTCGCCAATGTCATGTTGCAAATTAAATGAAGTATGATGCGAATTTGTGGCAGTATTCAGACATTTTGTTGTAAAGACTAATAAGAAAGAGAAACACTAAAAGAAGAGAGAAATAGAGAAAATAAGAGAACAAAAATAAATAATTTTTCTCTCCTCGTTTCGCCAGTGTCATGATACAAATGAAATGAGACATGAAAGAGAGATGATTCACAGTCATGTCCACTCGACAAAATTTTCAACCCTCCTCTTAATAAAAAAAATAATCCGGAACCAAGAATATATAAGTAGCATTAGTTGGAGATTTTACGAGACGTTTATCGGTGAAAAAAGAAAAATATTCAAGAAACATATATGATAAAATAGTATTAATTTACCGTTTTATCGGACTTAATTATAAAAAAATCCTTATCCCAATAAAATTAAAACGAAATTAAACTACATGCGAAATATACGACTTTTTCTACGTAAAAGGACTAAAAAAACACAAGAAAAAATTACGGAACTTAGCAGAAACAAGTAGTAGAATTAATTGGCCATATTACGAGACATATTTTGGCGGAATAAAAACCATCATCTCGTATGTCTTGTGGTGGAGACGGCTGAGCTCTGGGGTAGACTTGTATTGATGTACTAAACCAGTCCTTAGGGTACTTATTAGTGAATATATGGCTCGGTAAATTTGTCGGGAACTTTATTATGTTCCTCTTGAATATAAAGGACACTGTCGATATGGTAATGCGCATGGAGGATGGCTCTCTCTCTCTCTCTTATTCAGGCTTTCCCTCTTCTAATTCCCCCGAGACTTTGAAAACACTGTCACATACTTCGAATTGTAATCCCCCTTCATTTGCATAATTACACCATGAGACTCTAACCTGCTGGTGTGTTGATGCCCACAAGTGCGCTGGCCAGGGAGGGCGGGCGGGGCAGTGAATATATCTGGGAGAGAATTGTTGTCAGGATAATGTCAATTCCCTTTGTAGAGGAACACACAAACACCGAGAACAGGTAGGAGATTCTGTCTGTCTGCCTGTATGTATGTCTGTCTGTCTGTCTGACGGTATGCATGTAGGTGTATTATGTATGTATCGGTCATCTTTACTCCCGACTCACGTATGTGTTGGGTGGATCAAGGGATTTATAGTAACAAAAAAAGAGGGGAGGGAACTCACAGTAAGGGGAGAGAGATGCAAAACAAGTGTAGAGAGGAACAGGAGAACCACATTTATATCTTTTTCATCTTTTCATTTGTTTCTTCTTTAATTATTTTTTTTTGCGGTTGTTCTCAAAGCATATGTAGTGTTAAGAGGATGTCTTCTCTTTGGTTTCTTATTGAACTATTATGTAAAAGGAAACATGATAGAGGCTGTAAAACCTGATATTTTTTGGGGGGCTTTTATTAGAAATTATTATTCGGATTGTTTTAGGTTATCTTATTTGGTCTCTCCTGTACACTTAACTTCACATTCAATCATCAATATAATCGTCCTCATGAATTGTTTTTGTAAATTTTTAATCAAGACGGTGAAAATTGGGTAAAATTCCCCCCAAATTAATACAATATACATTAAATGAACTTGTGTATTGAGTGAATTGAGGTGAATACCATTCCCCCAATGTCCTTTATCGTCTGTATCACATAACATATTCAGCTCTTTGATCTACGAACACTCGCTCTTTCAAATATTGTAAACAAGAATGACAGATTTATTGGTGATACTCATTATTGCTGACGTGTGCTTTAGTGGGAACGTGTTGGAATACTAATTGCAATATTATCAAACGTATGAATGTATTTACATTGATATAGCACGTCTATTGACACTGATGTACTACATGTTATATACAAATGAAAGTATTACAGTTAAGGCGCATGAGCAACTTCAAATCACACACACACACACACACAAAATTAAAAAGAAAATCCCCCTTCCCCCCCGCCTCACACGAAGAGGAAAAATGAAAAATTATCGAAGCCTTGAGATATCTTACGTCCACCAGTCCTCTCGGTGAATCTTGCAGTCAACAAGTCCATCTCATCTGCATCAAATCTCTGGGGAGGTCATATATCCAACCATCCCTTCTCCGGGAGATTCTTGACACCGGACACGCCGCCCCGAGGACATGTGACAAATAGGATATCATTAGAGAGGCCGACACGAGTGCTGTGGCAGTCGGACACATTTACCCTAAGTTATGTTCCACGAACCAGCGACCCCGGCAGGAGACGCTGAGAGGACGTGAGATTGTTTTCTGGCTATAAATCTCCCGACAGACGACTGGAGGTCAAAACTTTTGGAGCTTCTAAACTTGAAAAAAAAACTGGAGGTAATCTTGTGGCCGGAGTGAGGACTGGGTGAAGATGTTTTTTTTTTAGTTTAACAAATTTATTGACAGAGCTTGTAGTACAGTTTGCCTATTATGAGTAATTCAGTCAGGTCTTGACACTGAGGGTGGTATCACTTCTCACTGCCACGCAGGACGGAGGTTCATACATAAAGAAATACATCATATTCATTAACAGCTATATACAGTATATATAGAGGTCAGATTCATGTGGGTAATGTCACTGTTCACTGCCATGCAGGACACTTAACTACTACTACTACTACAGCATATTAACTACTACTACTACAACATCTTAACTACTACAACATCTTTACTATATTACTACAGCATCTTAACTACTACTACTACAATGTCTTTACTATATTACTATAGCATCTTAACTATTACTACTACAGCATCTTAACTACTACTACTACAACATCTTAACTACTACAACATCTTTACTATATTACTACAGCATCTTAACTACTACCACTACAATGTCTTTACTATATTACTATAGCATCTTAACTATTACTACTACAACATCTTAACTACTACTACTACAACATCTTAACTACTACTACTCCAACATCTTAACTACTACTACTACAACATCTTAACTACTACAACATCTTTACTATATTACTACAACATCTTAACTACTACTACTACAACATCTTAACTACTACTACTACAATGTCTTTACTATATTACTACAGCATCTTAACTACCGTGGCCTCCAGCCTCCCCCAATAGCCACACCTTCGCCACCATTTATTTACCTTAATATTAAATATCCTAATACATAAGAAACTATCCTATCTGTGTTAAATTAGTTGAGCCGCAGATCCATGCGGCATTCGGTGACTGTAGCCTCATAGTCGATATCTGCAGCAGTTGAGTAGGGGCAGAAGCTCTCGTTCCCCTGAGGCAAAGCAAAGCCGACCGAAGGAGAGAGAAGGACAGTCGACATCTCATCCAGGCTGTGACATAACTTCTGGGCTGCTGCTTCTGTTCGGAGATCAGCTCCGCGAGTCTGGCGTAGAAACATCTTGCACTTGGGCCCATCCCACCAGAGGTTGTGAACACTAGAGGAGTGAAGCTGCCTTGATCAACATTTTGAATTCTCTCCCCATATGCCCTTCTCTTGTCGTTCTCGTTCCTCCTATGCGCAGCATCGAGAGCTAGGTTACGGTGACAAACGGCCATGGGATCAAAAATCCTGATGTCGAAGAAAGCTCGCTGTCCCCGCGTCCAGAATCCTCGAGCACTGACGTCCACACGGGCTTCGTTAGATGTGTTTGAAGTCCTGTGTTGGAAGATCTCGCCATCCAGTGGAAGGAGGGTCGGTTCTACCATGACGTCCCGACAGATTTCCTTCAACATATTTGCTGTGAGATCCCTTACCTCGTCATGCCTCATGCATATGAAGCCCCCCTTCTTGCAAACCATGGCGTGATCGCCATCATAGGAATAACCACACACGCATTGGGAGGGCAAACCATCTACTGGCCAACCGTACCTTAGAGCAATGGCATCTGTAAATTCTTGTTTGTTAAGGCTGAAACCATTTGCCCTTATCGGTAACGTAGTTAGCCAGTTCGAGGCGCCCACCTCCTGCGCTATAGCTACTTTTTTTGTCAAATTTTCTGGAACCAGCAGCAATAGTTGCTGCAACATGTCATTTTGGCAGTTCTGCCGATCTGTTGTAATGGACCTACGGATCTTATTAACTTCGCTGGTGTCCACTTCCCCTGTTGCATTCTGGGCGATTATGTGGTCAGTGAGGGCTGCCGTGAGCTTAAGTGAATTTTGATGTTCAGAGTCAGCAATCTCCTCTGGATTAGTTAGTCCCATCCCTCCCAGTCTTGGTGGAAGTGCAAGAAGTGTTCTTTCTGCTAGGGTTAAGTCGTGGTGTTTCACTAGTTTGGGAATGAACTTGACACTGACTGCTTCTTCCAAAGGGTGGAGGAGAGGTCGGATCTCAGGGATGGTACGCATCAGGTAGTTCCAACGATGCTTGACTCCATGTGTGAATGCTGCAAAGGCCGCATGTGGCTCTGTGTTAGCAATCTCCGATAGAGCATGGATTTCGCTAACCCACTCATTCACTTTTCCCCCTACGTACTGGGTCTTGAAGTCCGTAGTTCCAATTACTGCGCCAAGATATCTTTGGCCGTCCTTAGTTATTTTAACCTCACTTTCGCCGAAAACCTCCACAGCCCGATCATAATGATCTGGCTTCACGATGAGGAAGGATTTGCTGGCGTTAGGGTGGTACCCTATATGTGGACCTCGCGATGTTACCAGGTCCCACCACTTTTTGATATCCTCCACTTTTCCTGCTCCTGTGAGGTCATCAGCATATGCCACTTGTTTGACCCCAGTTGTTTCATACTTTATTTCTTGTTGGAGCACTGATAGGCCTATTGCATACATTGCCATTGCAACGGGGTCCCCTGTGTTGTTCCCTCGGTCGACTGTAGGATGGTATCACCTCGGAGAGCCTTGTTGTTTACTATGTAGAGGTCTGAAGGATTCCTATACGAATTTTCAACATACATCGCAAAGCTAGGACACTTGATCTTGATGTTGTGCAGTGCAGCCTTGCGGTTAAGTATGTTGAATGCGTTTGAAGCATCCACCAGAAGAACGGCCTCACAATCACGCTGCTCAAATATCAATCTCATGGCGTGAATGGCCGCCTCCCCACCAGCCTGGTGGCCAGCACACACTTGTAGGTTCCCTGCTGCTGCCCTGACATCATCCTTTACCACCTCCATTATACACTTTCCGATGATCCGCCTCAGCACTTCCCCCACCCCTATAGGTCTACATCCTGGATTCTTTTCCAGAGGAATAAGGCGGCAGGCCGTCAGAGCCTGGAGGTGATGGCAGCAAGAGGATGCAAGCTTTCTTGCAAGGGTGGCAATGGCAGTGCAGAGTTCGCTTGCTACAGGGCCAAACTTGTTAGTGCTGAGGATGACTCTCCAACCGTTTGCATCCAGACCTGAAGGGCCGGCTCCTCCTCGAGTCTTCAGTGCCTTTTTCCACACCATCTCTCCTGTTATTTTCTCGAACAGGACAACATTTGGTGGGATATAGTCACCCTGGAACCTGATGCCTTCATCTTCACTTGCAGGGGGATGTTTCTCTTTCAATAGTTTTAATGTCGCACTGTTTATTGGCATCACTCCACCGGAGGATTCATGTGTTAGAGATCTTACCGCGAGAGACACTTTTCCCACACGCATTTTGTTTCCAAATTTTCTTGCCACGTCATCGGTGTTTTGCTTTCCGTCACCCGTAGATTTTAGTCTCTCCTGCAGTGTTCTTGCTTCACATAGGAGATCATCTAGGGCCCCAGTCCGCCACATTGTCGACCTTCTCTTCATTGCTGCCACATTTTCTTTGTGCTTAGCCTTTGTGTGTGTCCTCTGACAAAATAGATGTGGTATTATTGCCAGTATTTGAAGAGCTAGGGGGGCGAGGAAACGGTCCTGAGTGTAATCAGTCATGAAGAAAGTCATCTCCCGAATCATTTCTTTGGTGGCCGCACACTTGGGTGGTTCAAATAAGTTAGCGGGCGACCACTTGACAATTTCCGAGTAGGTTTCTTTGACCCATACGCCTGCATTTTCCATCGACATGCCTTTCCACTGAGGCGGCAGTCTCTCATTCTCCTCCTGGACACCTACTACTGAGGGAGCAGCATTTATTAGTACTACATTTTCGGGTTGAGTAGACTCACTGCTATCATTTGGGATATCATCGGGTGGTTGGGTCCCGGCGATATCCACTGTGGCCGCCTGTGTCGGCTCCCTGCCACGTGGGTTCCGACACTGGTCTAGCTTCCTGCAATCGACACATGATCGATTGTTTCTCGCACAAAAACAATTTGTGCAGTTTTGGTTCGGGCTAGCACAGACGCAGCAAAGACTGTTGCCAGGCATAGTGACCAGCAACTCGGGCGACAGATATTTCCGCCTCCGACCTCTGCTATTGGGCCCATACGGACGAAGGAACTAGATCTTATGCGTATGAGGCACAGGGGTGACAGCCTGGCCTTCGATGTCCGGGTAGTAAGGGCTTACGCGCGCGTGTGGTTGTGTCGGGCACCCCCCATGTGGGCGATAATCCACCCATGAGAAATAATCCACTGGGAGCAAGAATTGTCACACCTAACACTTGATTATGTCACTTTGGTAGAGATAGCCACCGTTTCTATGGTCTCGCTGATGTAACATTAGTTATATATACTCACTGGGTCAGCCGACATTACATGGAATGGCCGTTACTTGAGGCACTTGGCCCCATAGGGGCGAGAGTCGCGATGCCACCCTTGCTAGGGTAGGCCTATCGACACACTGGCACTGACATTTGGCAACTCCAGCCACCCACCATTCAAACACTCACCGGCTTACTTGAAGATCGCCGGTGAACACGAGCAATATTTGCGTTTAAAGTCGGAAGGAATGAGACGAGCCGTCGGCGATGATGCTCAAGGTGACATCCAACGTTCATCGACACACTGTGAAATTCTCGCTCCCATAAACTGAGTATATCCCCACCAATAACACTTTAAATCTGGGAAGGCACCCCAACACACCCACGCTGCTTCTACTACTACTACAACATCTTTACTATATTACTACAACATCTTAACTACTACTACTACAACATCTTAACTACTACTACTACAACATAACTACTACTACTCCAACATCTTAACTACTACTACTACAACATCTTATCTACTACTACTACAACATCTTAACTACTACTACTACAACATCTTAACTACTACAACATCTTTACTATATTACTACAACATCTTAACTACTACCACTACAATGTCTTTACTATATTACTATAGCATCTTAACTATTACTACTACAGCATCTTAACTACTACTACTACAACATCTTAACTACTACTACTACAACATCTTAACTACTACTCCTACTACATCTTTACTATATTACTACAGCATCTTAACTACTACTACTACAATGTCTTTACTATATTACTACAGCATCTTAACTACTACTACTACAATGTCTTTACTATATTACTACAGCATCTCAACTACTACTACTACTATTACTATAATATCTTTACTATCTTGCTACAGCATTTCTACTGCTACTACAATATGTTCACTATATTACTACAGCATCTCAACTTCTACTGCTACTACTACACTATAACATGTTCAGTATGAAGCTGAGGAACAAAATTCCAACCTCACTTTTTTATATTTTGTAATCTCTCCCTAAATTTCAAGTTTAGGTCACCAGACGAACCAGATATTAATATTATTATTACTTTCAAAATGGATCGGGTTCAACTTGTCCAATTCAGAGAAGCTCTCAAGGAGTTGGAGAATCTGGAGGCTCTCCGGACTTCGTCTGTATTAAGCCTTCACCTCCCATCATCTTCCTCCCTGATACTCGTCAAAAATAGAATCAAGGATGAACAAAGCCGCGCGGCCAACATAAAGTCCGTTTCCAACCGCTTTTCAGTGCAAGAAGCACTGAAGAGCGCTGTGGATATGCTATCCACAGTCAATGCCATGCCACCCCATGGGCTTTTAGTGTTTTACGGCCAATCAGTTCTCAACAAAGCAACCGGCGAGGTGAGTCGCCTTCGCCGGACGTTAACACCTCCTCAACCAGTTCAAGAATTTAAATACGATGTCAGCAAGACATTCTCCACGCACTCACTGCACCAATTACTCATCTCCCAAGAGGGAGGCGTTGGCTACATCGTCATCGATGGGTCAGCGGTTGCCCTTGGAACGCTCTCTGAAAATGGACTAAAAGTCCACCACCATGAGAACGTGGACATTCCAAAAAAGCACGGCAGAGGTGGCCAGTCCGCTCCCAGGTTCCAGCGCATCCGCCTGGAAAAAGAGACAATTGCTGGTGAAGAGAGTAATTGCTCTCAGCGAAGATTATTTTATGACTGAAAATAAGGCGACCGTGCAGGTTCAGGCCCTGGTGGTAGGGGGTCCTGGTCAGCTGAAGGACCAATTGGTTGAGCGTCTCCCTCAGCTCTTGAAGAGTGCTGTAAGATCTGTAATAAACACCTCATACTCCGGCCGTCAAGGTCTGAGGGAGGCCATCAATGGCACACGGGACCTCCGCCAGCTCATGCTTTTGGAAAAGTCTAACACTGTCCTCAGTTCCATATTTGAAAAACTCAGGGTCGATGAACCGGACATGGTCTGCTTTGGTGATGAAGTTCGAGCGGCCATGGAGGATGGTGCCGTCAAAGTTGTCGTGCTATGGGACGAGTCCCCTGAACTCGCCTATTTTACAGAAAACTGTCCCGAGGGGACTGAGTTAATGGCGATACCCAACACAACTAATAATACCCAAATGCTTATAAGCACGTTTGGGGGGATAGCGGCCTTAAATAAATACCCAAGAGCCGTCCCAAACGAAGAAGAGGCCGAGTGAGGCAAAAAAATAAAAAAATAAAAAATAAATAAATAAATAAAAGAAATAAAAAATAAATAAAAAAAAATGTAAACAAAAATAAAATAAATGTTTATTTTTACTTTTATAAATAACAGGACTTTTCTTACTAAAACTAGTCGTTCTCAAATAGCCACTTAAAATGTACCAAAATGAACTTCACATAAGAAAGTAAACACCACCATTAACATTTCATTACAATAACAAACAATATCTTCCTTTCACTCCTATGATATACCTTACTTTAATACATATTATACATATCAATGTATAGTCAATAATATCCAAAACTATTACTCTTTATCTTTATTTCACTAAACCTAATGAATATATATAGTAAGCGTAGGTAACATCCTATTAAATATATATAGTGAGCGTAGGTAATACATCTAGCAAACCAAAACAATTACACAAAAGATAAGTATCTAAGCTAAGACAATGTTAACTAATTATCACTGGGATCCTAACCTAACCTAACCTAACCTAACCTAACCTAACCTAACCTAAAATAGCCTAACATAACATAACATAATGTTACGGTCGTCCCCCTATTGTATTTAGTTTCTGTTGTTTCCCGTTTTTCTTTAGAATCGAATTTCAAAGCCTATGGTAAAGACTTTGAAAAAGTTCTTGATTATTTTATATAAGTATGTATACTAGTATTTGTTTCATTATGTAAACTTTGTAGAATGTATTCTTATTTTTTATACAGTTATGAAAGACTGTAAGAAGCAGTTGTGAAGCATAAAAGGAATTAGAAATTATATGTTGATGAAACAAGAAAGCATTGGAACATTGTTTTGGTTCTGGTGGCTCTCTCTGTAGCTAGGTTGAGGATAGGAGGGTCAAACTTGTGTGGTGCACATTTATCTATTATTTTCTAGGCAATCATGGATAATTGTGGTGTTAACTAAAGTGCAATATGTTCATTATAGTCTAAAGAATATTATAGCAGTGAGAGAGTATTGTGTTTGGTGGAGGTAACATTATTCTGAGTGAATTGATTTGCGGCCTTTTGAACACATATATATTATATTTTGTTGTAATTTTGAAGCTGTGTTTTGATCAAACCAGTTTTAATGGGAACAGTGGTATTGAAATAAACACCTGTCAGCTGTCAGGAGGTTGTTAGCCTATGGACTGACTATACATCCTCTAGTGCAGTGGTTCTTAACCTTTTTTGAGTCACGGACCCCTTTGGGAATCTGGTGAAAGCTATGGACCCCCCCCCTAGAAAAATGCTCATAAGCACATAAACGCAACTTTGCATGTAAACATGATAAAACCATATTATGATAGAAACTCTACAGAAAATGATATGAATAACAAGGTGAATTGTCTATGTGTTAGGTCTGATGATGAAAAGATGATAGATGAAAGTGAAGATATGAAGTTGGGGAGATGTGAAAATAAACTGTTAAATAATTCAGGTGTGATGAATAATTTAGAAAAGAAACTTCATCATTTAGGAACTGAGAAGAG
>NW_024748881.1:0-7169 GCF_018991925.1 Homarus americanus
ATCCACTATACACCTGCACCACAAACATCCACTACACCCACACCACACACCTGCAGCCACAAACATCCACTATACACTGCACCACACACCTACACCACACACCTGCACAAACATCCACCATACACCCACACCACACACCTGCACCACAAACATCCAATACACCCACCACAAACATCCACTATACACCACACCACACACTGCAACCACAAACATCCACCATACACCTGCACACACACCCACACCAACACCCACACCACAAACATCCACCACACCTACACCACACACCTGCACCACAAACATCCACTATACACCTACACCACACACCTGCACCCACAAACATCCACTATACACCTGCACCACACAATCCACCACCCACCAACACCTCATCCACAACACCCACACCACACCTGCACCACAAACATCCACTATACACCACACCACACCTGCACCACAAACATCCACTATACACCTGCACCACAAACCACTGACACCCACCACAAACACCCACCCACACCACCACCCACACCACACCTGCACCACAAACATCCACATAACCCACCCCCACACACACACACCTGCACCACAAACATCCACTATACACCTGCACCACACACCCACACCACACACCCACACCACAAACATCCACATACACCCACACCACACACCACCACAAACATCACACACCTGCACCACAAACATCCACATACACCACACACACCACCACAAAAACCCATACACCTGCACCACACACCCACACCCACACCCACCACAAACATCCAACACACCCACACCACACACCTGCACCACAAACATCACCATACACCTGCACCACAAACATCCACTGCACACCCACACCACACAACCACAAACACCACAACCTCACCACACACACACACCCACACACCCACCACACACAAAACACACACACCTGCACCACAACACCACACCCCAACCTGCACCACAAACATCCACACACCTGCACCACACACCCACACCACACACCACACCACAAACATCCACACACCCACACCACACACCACCAAACATCCACTATACACCTGCACCACAAACATCCACTATACACCCACACCACACCTGCAACCACAAACATCCACTATACACCCGCACCACACACCCACACCACACACCTGCACCACACACCCACACCCACACACCTGCACCACAAACATCCACTATACACCCACACCACACACCTGCACCACAAACATCCACTATACACCTGCACCACAAACATCCACTACACACCCACACCACACCACAAACATCCAACACCACACCTCACCACACACCACCACAACACCACATCACCCACCAAACACCACTAACACCCAAAACACCACACACCTGCACCACAAACATCCACTCACCCACCACACACCTGCAACCACAAACATCCACTATACACCTGCACCACACACCTACACCACACACCAAAACCACAAACATCCACTATACACACACCACACACGCACCACAAACATCCACTATACACCTGCACCACAAACATCCACTATACACCCACACACCTGCACCACAAACATCCACTTCACACCTGCACCACAAACATCCACTATACACCCACACACACACCAAAACATCCACTCACACCTACACCACACACCCACACCACACACCTGCAACCAAACATCCACATACACCTACAACCAAACATCCACTATACACCCACACACACACCTGCACCCACAAACCACACCTGCACCACAAAATCCACTATACACCTACACCACACACTCAACACAAACATCCACTATACACCTGCCCACACACCAACCACCACAAACATCCACTATACACCCACCACAAACATCCAAACATCCACCATACACCTACACCACACCTGCAACCACAAACATCCATCACCTGCACCACACACCCACACCACACACCTGCACCACACACACACACACCTGCACCACACACCTACACCACACACCTACACCACACACCTGCACCACAAACATCCACTATACACCTACACCACACACCTGCACCACAAACATCCACTATACACCTGCACCACAAACATCCACTATACACCTACACCACACACCTGCACCACACACCTACACTACACACCTGCACCACACCCCCACACCACACACCTACACCACACACCTGCACCACAAACATCCACTATACACCTGCACCACAAACATCCACTATACACCTACACCACACACACGCACCACAAACATCCACTATACACCTGCACCACACACCTACACCACACCTACACCACACACAAACATCCACTATACACCCTACACCACACACCTGCACCACAAACATCCACTATACACCTGCACCACAAACATCCACTATACACCCACACCACACACCTGCAACCACAAACATCCACTATACACCTGCACCACACACCTACACCACACCTGCACCACACACCTACACCACACACCTGCACCACAAACATCCACTATACACCCACACCACACACCTGCACCACAAACATCCACTATACACCTGCACCACAAACATCCACTATACACCCACACCACACACCTGCAACCACAAACATCCACTATACACCTACACCACACACCTACACCACACACCTACACCACAAACATCCACTATACACCTGCACCACAAACATCCACACACACCTGCACCACAAACATCCACTATACACCTGCACCACAAACATCCACTATACACCTACACCACACACCTGCAACCACAAACATCCACTATACACCTGCACCACACACACCCCACACCACACACCTGCACCACAAACATCCACTATACACATACACCACACACCTGCACCAAACATCCACTATACACCTGCACCACAAACATCCACTATACACCCACACCACACACCTGCACCACAAACATCCACTATACACCTGCACCACAAACATCCACTATACACCTACACCACACACCTGCAACCACAAACATCCACCTACACCTACACCACAACCCACACCACACACCTGCAACCACAAACATCCACTATACACCTACACCACAAACATCCACTATACACCCACACCACACACCTGCACCACAAACATCCACTATTCACCTGCACCACAAACATCCACTATACACCCACACCACACACCTGCACCACAAACATCCACTATACACCTGCACCACACACACCACACCACACACCCACACCACAAACATCCACTATACACCTACACCACACACCTGCACCACAAACATCCACTATACACCTGCACCACAAACATCCACTATACACCTACACCACACACCTGCAACCACAAACATCCACTATACACCTGCACCACACACCTACACCACACACCTGCACCACAAACATCCACTATACACCCACACCACACACCTGCACCACAAACATCCACTATACACCTGCACCACAAACATCCACTATACACCTACACCACACACCTGCACCACACACCTACACCACACACCCACACCACACACCTACACCACAAACATCCACTATACACATACACCACACACCTGCACCACAAACATCCACTATACACCTGCACCACAAACATCCACTTACACCCGCACCCACACAACCGCACCTCACACCTGCACCACAAACATCCACTATACACCTGCACCACACACCTGCACCACAAACATCCACTATACACCCTACACCACACACCTGCACCACAAACATCCACTATACACCTACACCACACACCTGCAACCACAAACATCCACTATACACCTACACCACACACCTACACCACACACCTACACCACAAACATCCACTATACACATACACCACACACCTGCACCACAAACATCCACTATACACCTGCACCACAAACATCCACTATACACCTGCACCACACACCTGCACCACAAACATCCACTATACACCTACACCACACACCTGCACCACAACCACTATACACCTACACCACACACCTGCACCACAAACATCCACTATACACCTGCACCACAACCGCACCACAAACATCCACTATACACCCACACCACACACCTGCACCACAAACATCCACTATACACCTGCACCACAAAACTGCACCTCACACCTGCACCACAAACATCCACTATACACCTGCACCACACACCTGCACCACAAACATCCACTATACACCTACACCACACACCTGCACCACAAACATCCACTATACACCTACACCACACACCGCACCACAAACATCCACTATACACCCACCACACACCTGCACCACAAACATCCACTATACACCTACAACACACACCTGCACCACAAACATCCACTACACCTGCACCACACACCTGCACCACAAACATCCAATATACACCTGCACCACACACCTGCACCACACACCTGCACCACAAACATCCACTATACACCTACACCACACACCTGCACCACAAACATACACTATACACCTGCACCACAAACATCCACTACAACCTGCACCACACACCTGCACCACAGACATCCACTATACACCCACCCCACACACCTGCACCACAAACATCCACTATACATCTGCACCACACACCTGCACCACAAACATCCACTATACACCTACAACACACACCTGCACCACAAACATCCACTATACACCTGCACCACACACCTGCACCACAAACATCCAATATATACCTGCACCACACACCTGCACCACACACCTGCACCACAAACATCCACTATACACCTACACCACACACCTGCACCACAAACATACACCATACACCTGCACCACAAACATCCACTATACACCTGCACCACACACCTGCACCACAGACATCCACTATACACCCACACCACACACCTGCACCACAAACATCCACTATACACCTGCACCACACACCTGCACCACAAACATCCACTATACACCTAAACCACACACCTGCACCACAAACATCCACTATACACCTGCACCACACACCTGCACCACACACCTGCACCACAAACATCTAATATACACCTACACCACACACCTGCACCACATTCTTGCACCACACACCTGCACCACAAACATCCACTATACACCTAAACCACACACCTGCACCACAAACATCCACTATACACCTGCACCACACACCTGCACCACAAACATCCACTATACACCTACATCACACACCTGCAAAACAAACATCCACTATACACCTGCACCACAAACATCCACTATACACCTGCACCACACACCTGCACCAAAAACATCCACTATACACCAGCACCACAAACATCCACTATACACCTACACCACACACCTGCACCACAAACATCCACTATACACCTGCACCACACACCTGCACCACAAATATCCACTATACACCTGCACCACACACATGCACCACAAACATCCACTATACACCTACATCACACACCTGCAACACAAACATCCACTATACACCTGCACCACAAACATCCACTACACCTGCACCACACACCTGCACCACAAACATCCACTATACACCAGCACCACAAACATCCACACACCTACACCACACACCTGCACCCACACCCCACACCACACACCTACACCACAAACATCCACTATACACCTGCACCACACACCTGCACCACAAATATCCACTATACACCTGCACCACACACATGCACCACAAACATCCACTATACACCTCCACATCACACACCTGCAACACAAACATCCACTATACACCTGCACCACAAACATCCACTATACACCTGCACCACACACCTGCACCACAAACATCCACTATACACCAGCACCACAAACATCCACTACACACCCACACCACACACCTGCACCACAAACATCCACTATACACCAGCACCACAAACATCCACTACACACCCACACCACACACACCTGCACCACACACCCACACCACACACCTGCACCACACACCCACACCACACACCTGCACTACACACCTACACCACACCCACACCACACACCTTCACCACAAACATCCACTATACCCACACCACACCTGCACCACAAAACCACCATACACCTTCACCACAAACATCCACTATACCTACACCACACACCTGCACCACACACCCACACTACACACCTGCACCACAACCCTACACCACACACACCTACACCACACACCTGCACCACAAACATCCACTATACACCTGCACCACAAACATCCACTATACACCTACACCACACACCTGCACCACAAACATCCACTATACACCTGCACCACACACCTACACCACACACCTACACCACAAACATCCACTATACACCCACACCACACACCTGCACCACAAACATCCACTATACACCTGCACCACAAACATCACTATACACCCACACCACACCTGCAACCACAAACATCCACTATACACCTGCACCACACCCACACCACACACCTGCACCACACACCCACACCACACACCTGCACCACAAACATCCACTATACACCTACACCACACACCTGCACCACAAACATCCACTATACACCTGCACCACAAACATCCACTATACACCCACACCACACACCTGCAACCACAAACATCCACTATACACCCACACCACACACCTACACCACACACCCACACCACAAACATCCACTATACACCTGCACCACAAACATCCACATACACCTGCACCACAAACATCCACTATACACCTGCACCACAAACATCCACTATACACCTACACCACACACCTGCAAACACCATCCACTATACACCTGCACCACACACCTACACCACACACCTGCACCACAAACATCCACTATACACATACACCACACACCTGCACCACAAACATCCACTATACACCTGCACCACAAACATCCACTATACACCCACACCACACACCGCACCACAAACATCCACTATACACCTGCACCACAAACATCCACACATACACCCACACCACACACCTGCAACCACAAACATCCACTCTACACCTACACCACACACCTACACCACACCTGCAACCACAAACATCCACTATACACCTACACCACAAACATCCACTATACACCTACACCACACACCTGCACCACAAATCCACTATTCACCTGCACCACAAACATCCACTACACCTACACCACACACCTGCACCACAAACATCCACTATACACCTGCACCACACACCCACACCACACACCCACACCACAAACATCCACTATACACCCACACCACACACCTGCACCACAAACATCC
>NW_024748882.1:0-11538 GCF_018991925.1 Homarus americanus
TTATTATTATTATTATTATTATTATTATTTTTATTAATATTATTATTATTATTAATATTAATATTATTAATATTATTATTATTATTATTATTAATATTATTAATATTATTATTATTATTATTATTATTATTATTATTATTATTATTATTATTATTATTATTATTATTATTATTATTATTATTATTATTATTATTATTATTGTTGTTGTTGTTGTTGTTGGTGTTGTTGTTGTTTAATTCATAATTTTGTAGTTTTTATTTTAAATTTTATTTATTATGAACTAATTATCATTATTATTATTATTGTTATTATTATTACATTTTCGCCCCCAGGCCCCGTGTGGGTCAGTTACCTGTGTCCGGGTGGGCTATTCCCCCCTCCCCCCCCAAAAAAAAAAAGATCAAAGTAAGGGTTGACCTGGTATCAAGCCACAGTGTTACAATAGGATGCAAACTGAACACATGATAACCTTGTCATTAAACCTTATTACTTGTATTAAAAGGCTATATTTATGTTCTTGAATGAGAACATATTACCCTTTCAAATTACACTCTGCAAACCAATACAATCGCTTATTTTACGTTCAGGTGTCATGTGTTAATACTAGCAATATTATGTAAAGTAGGCCGTGTCTAACTCACAAAGACTCACATGTTCATTTACTCAGCACCGATCGCTAACGTGACACCATCCCTTCGTTATTCCACCGAATGTATTTATCACAGTATGGTAGACAAATATATTGCTACTGTAGAAAATATGCCAATCGTAATGCAAACAACAATCCGTGACGCCACCTCCATGAACATGAAAAAATACTAACGTGAATGTATTGAGGCCGGTTTCGAGCAAGCTTCATGACAGTGACCGAAACATCAATCTTCGAACACAAGTCATTCTTATAGCTCCATGAGGCGACACCGCACTAGTTGGCACTGATCGCCTGACTTGGTAATTGCAATACCCGTTCCGTTTGTTCAGTCTAGCATCTAGATTCTAGACCAGTGGTTCTTAACCTGGGGGGGCGTCAGTAATTTCCAGGGGGGGTGCAAGCCCTAGGGAAAAAGTAGGAATTTCTCTAATTATAATTATAGTTTTTATTCTCTTAACAAGAGCGTGGGCTAATATTGAGAAGTTTATGAAAAAATGCAAAAGTATCGCCTTATAACTTTAGTTTTCTATAGGCTACTTTTTTGACTTAGGGCTTACCATTTTCTGTGCTTATTGACCCCCCTCCCTATCCCTTGAAACCCATGGGGGGGGGGGTTAACTCGTCCTGGACCTGTATACTGCTCGTTGGTGACTGGTGAGCCCCGTTCTCTCCCAGTCTTCTGCACACGTCCGTGGCAATAATTCCTCTTCTCTCACATTTATTCAGTTAAGGCTGTTGAGGTATGTTTTATCCCAGTTGCTATATTTACCTAAAAATAGTAAGCAGCCATAAGTTTATTGGTGAATTGTGAACACGCATGTGTTGCTCTGTTGGTTATTCTCAAGTTTTGAATTCCGTTTGCATTTTATCAGAAGTTGGTGGTGCTTAAAATCATGTGGTGGTAACAGGTGGTTATGGTAAAGTTGTATTTATGATGATATTGATTTGTTTCTTAATAATCATGTGTTTATGATCATGGTGTGTTTACTATAATGTTGTGGTGTTTGTTAATATTTACTTAATAATTATGTGGTGGTGTTTATGATCATCTAGTGGTGCTTATGATCATGTTGTAATCATTGATGTTTGTTAATAATCATGTGGTGTTTATGATCATGTGATGTTTGTTAATGATATGGTGGTGTTTATGATCATGTATGATTGTAGTCACTTGTAGTGTTTACGAACTTTACGATTATATGTTTGTTTTTGATCATGTGGTTGTGATTATCATGATGTTGTGGTGTTCATGAGCACGTGGTGATGTTTGTCTTACCTTACACGTGCCTTATGTTTTGTTCACAGATTTGTGTTGTCCACTGCACATCAAATAATTCGCAATGAGTGCAAAGAAGCGGAAGTATCTTGACGAATATATTCGATTTAGATTCGTGTCTCTCCAAAAGGGTGACACAGAGGTCCCTCAGTGTGTGATATGTTACAAGACTCTGAGCAATGATGGAATGCGGCCCTCATGCTTGGAACGCCACTTGAGAACAACACATCCTGCTCTAGCTGACAAGCCCAAGGCATTCTTTGAAACAAAAAGACACTCCTTGAAGCAAGTTAAGTTGGACGGCAGTGGGGCATTTCGGCAACAAACTTCAAAGGTTGTTGAGGCTTCCTATGAGATCGCCATGTTGATTGCAAAGAGCAAGAAGAGCCATAACATCGGAGAGTTTCTCATAAGACCAAGCATACTCCGTGCAGCAGAACTCGTTCTGGGGAAAGATAGTGCAAACAAGCTTTCCCAAATTTCACTATCAAACGATACAGTCAAGGGAAGGATCGATGAATTGTCTCAAGACACCAAAGATCAAATTCTCGACCAAGTAAGAGATTCTCCTGTTTTTGCCATCCAGTGCGACGAAACGACTGACATCGCTCAGTGTTCTCAGCTACTGATGTATGCTCGTTTCGTGTCAGGCAACAGTGTAAAAGAGGAAATGCTGTTCTGTCACCCCATGGAAAGTTGTACAACAGCAGCAGCTATTTTTCATGATGTATCAAACTTCTTTCAGGAAAACCAACTTTCGTGGGACTCGCTGGTAGGGGTGTGCACTGATGGAGCTCCAGCCATGCTTGGTCTGCAGTCTGGACTCATTACAATGGTGAAAGAAAAAAATCCGTCTGTTGTAGGTACACACCGCATACTTCATCATGAATCCTTAGTATCCAGAACTTTACCTGCTGAAATGAGGGATGTCCTGAACGTGGCTATCAAGGTAGTCAACTTTATCAAAGCTGGAGCCTTAAACAGTCGTCTCTTCAAACTGCTGTGTAAGGATATGGAATCTGAACATGATATCTTGCTTTTTCACACGAACGTACGATGGATATCAAAGGGGAACATGCTTGGACGGCTTTATGAACTCCGAGAAGAAGTAGCAATATTTCTTGATTCGAAGTAGAAGGCAGATCTCCATGACAAGTTCCCGCCTGAAGGCTTTCAGCTATCTCTAGCTTACCTGGTGGACATCTTCGAAGCGTTGAATGCTCTCAACCTTAAACTACAAGGGAAAAACATCAATATCATCATGCACCAAGACACCATTTGAACCTTCATGGCCAAACTCGACCTCTGGAAGTGTCTAATTCAGCAGGGAAATACAGCCAATTTTAGTAACTTGGATTCTGCTCTCATTCACGGTAACCTTGATTCTGAGTTAAAGAAACAAATAATCACTCATCTAACTGACTTGAAAACAGAATTCATCAGATACTTCCCAGAGATAGATGAGAAGTGTGAAGGCTGGAAATTCACCAGGAACCCATTTCAATGTGAAGTAACTGATGTTTCGGATGAATTGCAAGAGAAGTTTCTTGAGTTGAAGTTCACCTCCACAGCTTAGGAAGATTTCAAAGAACTGGATCTTGAGACGTTCTGGGTCAAGTACCTTTCTATTTACCCTCTGATCTCACATCAGGCTCTTCGGATTCTAACTATGTTCGGATCCACGTATCTTTGTGAAGCTGCATTTTCCACGCTCGTTGCTGTCAAGACCAAGTACAGAAACAGGCTGAACGTTGAAGGGGATTTACGTTGTGCACTCTGGCATTCAACCACGCATTCAAGATCTAGTAGCTAAGAAGCAGTGTCAAGTATCTCACTAATTTACACTCAATAAAAAGACTAAAGACACAATATTTTTAATTTTTCTTTAAAATCTGGGAGGGAATTTTATTCATAGATGCAAGGGGGGGGTGGAGCGTGGAGGGAAGGACCAATTCCTAGAGGGGGCGTGGTAGTAAAAAGGTTAAGAACCACTGTTCTAGACCATGCATCATACGAATTTGTAAAGGTTTAGTGTAGTGCAGAATGTGACCAAAGAATACCAGCATTTATTATTATTATTATTATTATTATTATTATTATTATTATTATTATTATTATTATTATTATTATTATTATTATTATTATTATTATTATTATTATATTTTCATCCCCAGGCCCTAATGTGGGTCATTGACCTGTGTCCTGGTGAGCTTATCCCGTGAAAAAAAAAAATAAAATAAATTATATATATATATATATATTGTTACGAGTTGGGGATTTAGAATATAGTTATACGTCTACCCAGATCCCAACAGGTAACAAAATAAAAAAAAACAAAGACAATCGGACTATAAAAGGGTAGACAAAGGATGCGAGTTTTCGTTGTATATAATAAGAGTACCATAAATCCCTTAACAAAATATTCAGCTTATAAATTACCCTTAACCAAACTTAACCTAAACATTAACAGTATATACATATTAATAAACATAAAACAATCTCGAAGCAAGTGGACGTGGGGGAGTTAATACAACATATAAGTACTTAAGTGAGGAGCTGAGATGGCTGACGAGTAAGGCTGAGTATTGTAGAAGACGGTAGGTAGTCACTGCACGTAGGTTTAGAGGATAGATGATCCTGTGGTCACTTCCCAGAGCCAAGTTCTCTCCTCGAATTGGAGCTGACAAAGAAGACTTTGAGGAGGTGACGCAACCCAGGATATGGAGAAGGGAAACCTCGGAGTGGTAACTAAGACGAGTCATACACGTGTCTCGTCCCTAGATGGCGTTGCTCGTGGTGGTGGGTAGGTAGATCAGGACAATAGATGGCGTGGTTCGTAGTGCGGGGTGGAGGGGTTCGTAACACCCCCCCTCCAAAGACCTCCGTAGCGCTGGCGCGAAGGAGGTGATCAACTGGTGCATCTGGAGAGTAGCTGCTGCATTTCCACTGGAGCTCGGGATAAGGAGTCTGCAATCAGGTTATCGACCCCCTTTATGTGCCGGACTTGTAGATTATAGGGCTGGGTGAGGAGAGCCCAGCGGAGGATTCGCTGGTTGGAGGTCTTGTTGGTTTGGATGAACGTGAGTGGGTTATGGTCGGTGAAGACTAGGGTTGTTTGTGGGCAAGACTGGAGGTAACATTCAAGCTTCTTTATTGCCAACACCAGAGCCAAGGCCTCCTTCTCTATGGTCGAGTAGTTGGTCTGATGTTTTTTCAATTTGGCGGAGTCATATGCCACAGAGTGAAGAACATCAGTGGTTGGGTCGGGTTGTAGGAGCACAGCCCCCACTCCGACACCACTAGCGTCGATTTGCAGATGGAAGGGCGAGGTGTAGTCAGGGGGGTGGACTACAGGTTTGGAGGCAAGGAAGGCTTTGAGGCGGTGGAAAGACTGGTCGCACTTCTGGTTCCAGATGTAAGGGACCGCAGAACTGGTAAGGTCTGTGAGGGGTCCGGCCACGCTGGAGAAGTTACTGCAGAACCGACGGTAGTAGCCGCACATCCCAAGGAAGCGCATGAGTTCCTTCCTCGTCCTTGGAGTGGGGAAGGACAAGATAGCTTTAACGTTTGCGTCCTTGGGTCTCACCATACCATGCCCAACGATATGTCCCAGGTAAGTCACTGAGGCCCGGCCAAAAGCAGATTTAGCCAGGTTTATGGTGAATCCAGTCTCTTGCAGTCGTGCAAACAGTATCTCCAAACGCACCAGATGTTCGTCCCAGCTGTCCGACACCACCACCAGGTCATCGGAGTGGTGAACGTCCCACCTAGGTCCTGAATTAGGAAGTTGATGGCCCTCTGGAATGTGGCCGGAGCATTAGAAAAAGCCAAACGCCATAACCAAATATTGAAAAAAAAGACCATTGAGTTATAAATGCCGAGAGATTATTTTGGCCCTATCCGTGGGTCCCACTTGATAATCCTTTCAATAAGTCCACCGTACTGATAAATTTGGCACAGCCTATGTCTATTATATCTTCAATCAAAAGGTAAAGAGGGTAGGAGTCTGAGACAATGACTAGTTCACTTTACGATAATCGGTACAGAAACGAAAAGTGCCATCGGGTTTTGGAATGAAAGGCAAGGTGACCAGGGAGGTACTAGGCTCAGCTAAGTTATGTTTTAACAAAAAATCTACCTCCTTTTTCATAATCTCTTTTTTGTGGATTTAGTCGATAGGCTGATTGCCTAATGGGTTGTACATCATCCGAGATTAGCTTAATATCATGTTTAAGTATATTGCAAAACCCTGGGAGGTCTGATGTAACTTTAGGAAATGTTGATAATAACTTAGTGAGATCTTTTGCTTGAGATGGATTCAGAACAGAAAAATACTCATCCAAGTTGTTGAGTATGTGACTGTTAGCAGGGTTTTCTTTAGGTAGAGAGAAGTCTAAATTCTCCAATAGGTCCATGTCATCTGTCTCCGGCTCCGGCCCTGACAAAGCCGTATGCAATACAGGTAGGCTTATAGCCTCTGGGATGTCTTCCTCTGACTGCCTGGAATGGTAAGGTTTCATGAGATTAATGTGAACAAGTTGTGAATCTTTTCTGCGATCAGGAGTATGGACTATATAGTTGAGGGGAGATAGTTTATCAGCAACTATATAGGGACCAGTAAACTTGCTTTTAAGGGGAGAGCCTGGAATGGGTAGAAAGAGTAACACTTTGTCACCTGGAGAAAATGATCTTTTAACTAATTTAGGTTGGGACTTCACCATTTTTTCTTGGACTTTTTTTTAAGTTTGACTGAGCAATGGTTCGGACTTCAGTTAATTTGTCCCGTAAAGTGTCAATGTATTGGGAAACTGTTGCGGGCTTAATAGATGGAGTGTCAAACCACTGCTCCTTTACTATTTTAAGGGGTTCCCTAATTTGTCTCCCATATAGTAACTCGAACGGGGAGAAACCCAATGACTCCTGGGGACATTCCCTGATGGCAAAGAGTAACAAGTCTATGCTTTCATCCCATTCCGTTTGGTGTTCTATACAGTATTTTTTGAGCATTGATTTGAAAGTTTGATGGAACCGTTCCAAGCAACCTTGGGATTGTGGGTGGTAAGCCGAAGATGTACAATGGTCCACACTGGGGTCTTTCATCACCTGTTTGAACAAAAGATTGCTCGTAAAATTGAACGCCCCATTCTGGATTGGATCTCTTTAGGAATGCCCACTGGAAGTGAAAAAGGTGCAAAGATGTTTGATTACGTTTTTAGTGATGCTTTTAAGGAAAAGCCTCAGGATAACGTGTACTGGTATCCATAACTGTGAGCGAGAATTGATTTCCCTTCTTAGTCTTTGGTAATGGGCCCACACAATCCACAACAATCTTTTCAAATGGTGTAGAAAATACTGGGATGGGCTTAATGGGAGCTGCTGGTATACTTTCATTTGGTTTTCTACCATTTGACAAATATGACAAGATTTTAGGTACTTTGACACATCCTTCCTAAGTCCAGGCCAATAATAGTGTTGGAGGAGCTTTTTATATGTTTTCAGGATTCCCAAATGTCCTGAAATACCATCATGGGCAAGGGCAATTAATGCTGGTCTGACTGAAGTGGGAATTACCACTTGATGTATTTCAGACCACGTGTCTAGATGGGCAAGCTCAGGGGGCCTATAAGCCCTCATCAAAACCCCTTCATGATAATAAAAACACGGAAGGGTGTTAAAATCTTTACCCTCAACTGCTGCATGATGAAGTTTAGTCAAAGATGGATCAGATTGTTGGGCTTTAACGAGCTCATCCTTACTAATAGTCTTATTGTACAGATCTTCTGTGGGTAGGAAGATATTAGAGGTGGTTTTAGATGAAGAGGGCCCATTCCGCACTCTCTGTGACCGGGTGACAGCACAAGATGGGAAAAGATGAGGAATAGTTTCTTTAAGGTCAGTGGTGGAGTTGACAGGTAAGGGAGAGTCGACTGTCTTTATGTTAGGAACCACTAGATCTCCTACCAAGTCATTACCCAATAATAAATGAATGCCGCACACAGGCATTGGGTCTTTCCTTATGGCTATTTGCACTTCCCAGTAATCAAGGGACATTGGAGGTGCACTTTAGCTAAAGGATAGGAAGAATGGGATGAGAGATCCGAAATTAGAACTCATTAGTAAATGCGGTAGATATATCAGGAATGACGTTAAACAGGAGGATAGATTGTGCTGCGCCCGTATCACGTAGTATACGAATAGGGAAAGAACGAGACCCCTCTAGGATTGAAATTTTTCCCTCATAGGTGAATGAAGAGAAGAGATCCTGATGGGGCCTTTCCACATTGGTGTTTGCTATTGGTTTGGATTTGGGATCCAGGGAACTACTTTTAGCAATTCGACACTTTGAGTGTTTACAATTCTGGATCGTATGGCCTGGGTTTTTACAGTAAGAACAAGTAACCTTGGTTGCATCGGGGGGAGTAGGTGTGGGACCTTTCGACCTACCACTCACGTTCCCAAGGTTATCATCAGAGGAGGACCTAACATGTCGGGAAGTACGTTCTCTACTGCCCAGTGACTCCACCAACAAAGCGTCACGCATCAGCCAGCTCAGCAGCACGCCTAAATTAACCTCTCCACGCTCCTCCACACATGCTTCAAGATGTAGAAATGGTATCTTATCTTCCACTCTCAGGACTACCCAAATTTAACAAATCCTGAAATGTGGAGGTCTGCCAACCTCTAACCACTTCTTAAAAACTAGCTTTTCTTGAAGCAAACTCCAGCTAAAGGTGTGGGAAAATGGTTTTAGTTGTTTACGAAACTTCTTGAGTATCCATCTGGCGTGATAGCATAAGAGGTGAGGATATTCTTTTTACGTTATCATAGTCATCAGTCCTGGTCCTAAACAGTTATAAAACTCTACGAGCCTTACCATATAATTTAGGAACTAACACTGACACCCACTGGTCCTTTGGCCACTCATTCTTCCCTGCTATTTTCTCAAAAGTCCTAAATGACCCGTCCATATCGGATTCATCAAACCCGGGAACAAGGGAAGAAGCAGTAGCAGGGTTAAAAGCAGCTAGTTTCTCTTAATGCCACTTCTTTTGATCTAAACTCCGATGTTAAGGTGACTTCTATCTCTCTTACCTGTAGTTCTTTCAGTCTAACCTCCTGCTCCAACTTGGCCCGTTCCGACCTTTCTTCAGGCTCCAACTTGGCCTGCTGCTCCAACTTGGCCTGTTCCAACTCGAGTTCTTTCATTTTGATTTGGAACTCGAACCTAGCTCGTTCTAGTTCCAAGGCGTCTATTCGTTGTGTTTTTTCTTGAGGGCTAGCCAGACCTGAAGCAACTTCTGAGTGAGGAGGGGTGGTGGATAGTGGTTGAAGTTTCTTGGACATGGGCGTTAATCTGTCAACAGCGGATTCTTTTAAAACTTCATGTTGAACCAGCACTTCAATCACATGATTTTTAACATTTCCTTAGTCAGTTGCTGTGAAAATGGGATATTATAATAGTTGGCTATTTCTTTCCATTCTTTCTTCAGGATATTAACACGTAATTTAGCTACGGAAGGATTTTCAATAAAATCCTGGAGATCAAAACCTGAGGTGTCCATTGTTAAGAAAAAGAGGATAAATTCACTAATGGTCAAAAGATAAGATAAGTGGATAACCCTAGAAAATATCACGGCAGTGGATAACCAGAAAGTCCCGAAAACTAACCAAGTTACACCTAGGGAAATTACACTTATGATTATTGTTCTTCCGAGAAGATCCTTAGATAAGGATAAGAGACTTGAAAGAGGTAGGGCGTATTACGGCATAAATATAAAGATCCGGATTAACAACCCTGATATACTTGAAAGAGGTAGGGCGTATTACGGCATTAATATAAAGATCCGTATTAACAACCCTGATATACTTGAAAGAGGTAGGGCGCATTACGGCATTAATATAAAGATCCGGATTAACAACCCTGATAAATGGTATGATTGACCCTGAATGAGATAATGAGAAGAACAATAATTGATGCTTTATAATTATGGGGTCCTGGTAGAGCGTGGCGTCCCAAGATATCACTTCACCGTAAACTAGTGACTATGGAACAACCTACTCTGGAGTGAGGGTACGGCATTAAACAGATCCGGATTCTTCCCAACACTCGATAAGACTTACTACACAACTGCCACGTGTAATAACAGGTAAGCCTTATGACACTTGGAACCTAATATCCTACGTCTGTCACTCTTACTATACGATAATACCAATATATGCACACATATGAAGGAAACTTTAAACTACCGTAAAGCAATTGTGAACAGAAGTGACTGGGAGGAATAATTAACACTGAGTAACAAGGGAGGAAGGAATATGGTACTTAAGGTCGTGTCCTGTCACGGTCGCCATTTGTTACGAGTTGGGGATTTAGAATATAGTTATACGTCTACCCAGATCCCAACAGGTAACAACAATAAAAAAAACAAAGACAATCGGACTATAAAAGGGTAGACAAAGGATGCGAGTTTCGTTGTATATAATAGAGTACCATAAATCCCTTAACAAAATATTCAGCTTATAAATTACCCTTAACCAAACTTAACCTAAACATTAACAGTATATACATATTAATAAAACAATCTTGAAGCAAGTGGACGTGGGGTAGTTAATACAAAATACAAGTACTTAAGTGAGGAGCTGAGATGGCTGACGAGTAAGGCTGAGTATTGTAGAAGACGGTAGGTAGTCACTGCACGTAGGTTTAGAGGATAGATGATCCTGTGGTCACTTCCCAGAGCCAAGTGCCCTCTCCTCGAATTGGAGCTGACAAAGAAGACTGAGGAGGTGACGCAACCCAGGATATGGAGAAGGGAAACCTCGGAGTGGTAACTAAGACGAGTCATACTCGTGTCTCGTCCCTAGATGGCGTTGCTCGTGGTGGTGGGTAGGTAGATCAGGACAATAGATGGCGTGGTTCGTAGTGCGGGGTGGAGGGGTTCGTAACAGTTGTCAAAGTCAGAGAAACAATTGAGACCCTGCAATTGTGTGTAAATGAGGGAGAAAGTCAGATCAACAACTTGGGTTTTCGTCACAATTTTAGTGATGCCATATGGCAGCAGGGTCTACCATTAGACAACACATTATGCTTCCAATATCTTCCCAGGCGGTAGTACCTCCCTGTTTGGTAGCTGCCTACTACCTACTACCTAACGTAGTTAAGGAGAAACATATTCCAGGTGAAACATTAATCTTACATCCAAATTAAGTTGGTATATCTTAAGAGAACTCTAAATTAATAACAGAACTTATAGCTAAAACTGTTACCTTAGGAGGACTGTTGCACTTTAGGCATAAATAAGTAGTCCTTCAGAGGTTCTTTCAAAGGATGAGGCAAAATATAATGTGTAATAACAGGGCTAAATCCTATGAGAGAATAATGTTGGCTTTTACTTCACCTTCATATAGTGCCGCTGGGAGGATACCGTATCACCACGTACTTGTATTGTGTATTAGCGGCCCAGAATTCTCTAAAACACTGCTGGCCACATTTAGCATCTTTATGTGGGTCATTTATGTGATTAGTTCTTAGTTGATGAACGCTGCTCCTCATTATGGATTATGTAGAGTAGGAACACGAAATCATATGCAACCAGGGAAAGTCCACAAG
>NW_024748883.1:0-4367 GCF_018991925.1 Homarus americanus
AACATACGACTCCTGGATATTGATATTTTATAGATCCCTTTTTTGTATAGTCTTGATACATCGTCAACAACACTGACTTGTTTCACTGTGATTGTTGTATAATTGTTAACATTTTTATCGTCAGTTTAACAGCTCTAGTTTTGCCCGTCTCTCGACCTCCTCTCTGTAACACTAAAATTTCTATCTTTTCTTCCATTATCTCCCAAATTTGCCAATCCAGCTTTAAACTTTCTCATTTCTACTTTTCTCTGCTACATTTCCCTCTGCCTTTCACGATGTAGTTTCTGTTGGTGTAATATATTTGTTGAGTGTAATAGCCCCGAACCCCTCAGCACAACAGTGGCAAATGGCAGCACAAGTGTAACAACTACCATTATATCTTTTAAACTATTCTTGTAATAGTTGGGTAGTGGCTCTTAGTTTGTGAAATGGTCTCTTTCTCGGATAGAGTATATGGGGATATATTTTTTATTTTATGTAATCAACAGTTATTTCCATATGGCAGGGCTGAGCACGAATGGCTTTAAAATATTAGGAGTAGTTAAGTCTTTCAGCTACAATAAAATGATAAAGCTTAAAAACATCATATTTTGTTTTTGTTTCCAGTTTGAGAATTTGTCTTGTAACGAGTTGGACAAAGAGCGTGGAGACGTATACATAAATGCACAAGGACAATATCCACATGGTGTGTACAGTGGCCGTAGTGTAGTATTGTGCTCGTTGCCAAAGTTACACCAGGCTAAAGTTTAACAATAGTACATGTGTTTGGTTAAAATTCTTTCTTTTTGTTTTTCAATGACGTATTTCCTGTAGTATAAATTAAAGTTTAACATTACCACTCAGTGTAAATACTCACAGATGCATTATTTTTCATGATAAAATATAAAATAGTGTATTTGTTAAGAATTACCTTTTAAGAGTGGGCTGAAACCACTAACTCCACTCCCAGAGACAGAGATCCGCTCCATACACCATCTATGACAACGAATGAGCAGACTGACCTGTAAAGTCAGACATAAACCTTGAGCTGATCTCCTGAACCACCGGAATTTCGGGGTCCTGTCTTTCTCGGTGTAAAAATCAATACATCTCGTGTGACAAAGCCAGTACCCTATTTTAACAAATAAATTCATATCTATGCGCTTTCTGTATATGGCCGACTTCCCCCTAGCCAAATAAAATGGAGGACTTTGCTCTAGAGGGGATACAAAACATTCCACAACTTTTCACTTTTCGTAAATAAATTACTTCTTCTGCAGAGTCGTACGGGACCACTTTCACCTGCAATACTCTTCTGAACGTCATTAATAAAACAAATTTAATCAGTTTCGTAAGTGTTTAAATATTTCCCGTTTACAGTTAGTGATATATTATTCGTCTGAGACAAAAACATGTATTTTCCTCCCCAATTTGACTGACACAATGAAGACGATATTATAACTTAACACGACATCTTGAACAATATGTTTCCTATAGTGTGTATGTGTGTGTGGATACATGAGGGTGAATTGTGTTGACCATTCTCTATCTCAGTGACCTTCCTCCTACACTCCTTTTCTGCTCCTCCTGGTGGCAAATTGAATCGTGTTACATCAGTTCCGATTTCCTATAATGTAATTAGTAAGTTTAAAATATGAGAAGAATTAATGACAATATAAGTTTCAAAAAAAAATATTATGGTAGGCCAAATAACATTATAACAGCCACTCATCATAAAGTCACAGTCCGTAAACCTTGAATAATAACCTCATTATTTTTGCTCTGATTTACAGTCTTGTATCTGATGTACTGACGAGTATTATAATGTGTACAGTCATTAATATCATGGCTTGAATAGAATAACTCTCGAACTATAAATTAAATATATAACTCTCAGAGAAAAAAACTTGTGACAAAAAACTATGAAGGAGTGTTAGTGTGGCTGTAAATCACAATTAGTTTTCCCTGCACTACCGGGTAACAGTCGAAGTAGCTCTACCTGACGTGCTTAACACAATTATAGGAACAAGAACAAAAGCCAGAGTGATGGTCAAAACCGGTGGAGGGAAGGATGAAACAGATGTGAAGAAAGAAACCCTATGCGACTGTATTTATGGTGCCAGTTATAAAGTCATTACCAACATGATATAGAAGAAGATCGATTTCAGAATCTAGGGAGAGAGGTCAGAAGGCACACTTTTTAAGTATCATGTATCTGTGAAGTTATGCCAGTGTCACTTTATGTTAGTAATGAATTTTATAGCTTTAACATATCATTGATAACTAATGATTTACAAATAAAGAAAATTTTTCCACCTTTTGTATTTATTTACAATATTAAATGTATCCATTGGAGCACGATATTCACAAATTAATAATTGGTTAATTTTATTTTTGTCACGCAAATAATAAATTCCTCGATTGTTATAATTATGTTGTGATTAAACGGCTACAGATGTTTGCGATTTTGGTGGGGGTGGAGGCAGGTCGACGTTGTCTTATGGACAATTTCCAGCGATTCTTTAACGCAAAATCATCATGATGGTAATACTAAGAGATTCTTTTTGTCTTGAGGAGGTTTAGGATCAGTTCTATAAAAAAAAATCTTAGCGACATTAAGGCATTTGTCTACAAACGATCTTGGGTACTTTAAGTTCAATCCAATATTATAGATACCTGTATATTCAAATTCCACGTCAATGAATGTTTTTACGTGCTCTACGAATATGCAGTCCAGAATTCATAGATGAGGTATTTGAATATATCTATAATATTGGACTGAACTTAAAGTACCCTTGACCTTTTACTGTATATTACAGTGGCCTTGTTATTAACTACTCATCCGGTCTGTACTCTCCCCTGAAGATATGCATTATACGAAAGCGCTTGGGAACTTCGTGTTGTCTTTTTTCCTTGTGGTTATCAGCAGATATTTGGATCATGTGCACTTAAAATTATACGAATATATTTTCATAAATATGCATGTTTGCCCCTGTGTGTGTGTGTGAGTGTGTGTGTGTGTGTGTGTGTGTGTGTGTATGTGTGCACTGCATCGTCGTAGTGTCTTATTTATATAATAATATAATATTCTATATTGATTAGATAGCATAATTCTAAATCGTTAATTAATAATATTGGGATATAAACATACTCAAGTGAGCTGGTATTATATTGATGTGATTGTGACTTAATACAAACTTCTATTATTCTAAGTATCTTCGTTCATTGAGTCTTGATCCATAGTAACATAGACAGTGTTTTCCTATATAGTTTGCCTATCATTTACCTGTGGGTGTAGAAGTTTTATTTCATCTCCAGTTTTTTCGTCTGTTTCTACCCAATATTTTCTCCTCAGCTCAACTCTTTGGCTTCCCACGTGAAAAAGTTTTAATGTATACAAAAAAGTATGCTTTTTCAAAGAGTGTGTTAAGGGATTTTTACGGTTAAGTTAGGAACGCTCAGCGCACGTTGATTATAGTTCGCCAAGTCGTTTGGAGATGCAGCTGCAGCGCTTCACCACACGTACCCAGTTTTTCTTGGTCGTATAAAAGGGAATTGCGAGAGGGGAATCCAGAGTGTATATTTTCTCTCTTTTTATGAACATTTTAGTCTGTTTACATTTCTATTTTCAGGACATGTATTTGTGTGTGTGTGTGGGTGTGTGTGTGGGGGTGTGCGGGTGTGTGTGTGTGCGGGGGTGGGCGGGTGTGTGTTGGGGTGTGTGTGGGGGAGGTGTATGTGTGTGTGTGTGGGTGGGTGTATAATATGTAACAAAGTTTATAGTTCAACAAGTATTGATGTCTTGGAAGATATTAGAAGTAACAATCATTCCTTGATAAGAGCCGAGTCTGCAGACCATCACAGGCGTGAAGAGATGAAGCACAACTTGAATAATTACATTAAAGCCTTGAGAAGCTTCGGTGCACCAGGAGTTAACTGACATATGCTTAAGTTTACTAGATTCCTGGTAATTACAGCCGGTGTGTTGAACAGGGTTGTCAACAGGCACAATGATCTTGGTTTGGGAAAACTAAAAACCTTGAGATTAGGGAAGAGGACGCCACAGTGGGGTAACAGACAGACACGCACAGCGGCAGCCTCAGCTACAAAGGAGCAGAGGAATTACAAATTTAAAATATAATTTAAAGGATGACATATGTGTCCCAGGCCGTTATGGTTGCAAGGAGAACAGGTGACAGGCGGTGGTATATAAGGCAGTCTGGCATGTGGCAAGATGACGGGGTAAACCTCAGGAGCCGCAGTGTTCTCAGACATTCAGCCAAGCACTGGAGGGATTTCCTGGAGCAACCATCGACTCACAGCCAAACGTCCTGTGAAGGAATTATAGTATATATATATATATATATATATATATATATATATATATA
>NW_024748884.1:0-16913 GCF_018991925.1 Homarus americanus
ATCATTACTTCGTTCCAGTTACACGTGTTGCTGTCATTACTATGTTTGGGGTGGGTGTGGCATGCTGTGTACTGTGTGGGGAGGGTGTGGGGATGCTGTGTACTGTGTGGGGAGGGGTGGGGTGCTGTGTACTGTGTGTGGGGAGGGTGTGGGATGCTGTATCTGTGTGGGGGGAGGGTGTAGGATGCTGTGTACTGTGTGGGGGAGGGTGTGATATGCTGTGTGCTGTGTGGGGGAGGGTGTGGATGCTGTGTACTGTGTGGGGGATGGTGTGGGATGCTGTGTTCTGTGTGGGGGAGGGTGTGGGATCTGTGTGTGTGGGTTAGGTTGTGGGATGATGTGTGCACTGTGTGGGGGAGGGTGTAGGGATGCAGTGTACTGTGTGGGGGGAGGTGTGGGATCTGTGTAATGTCTGGGGTAGGGTGTGGGATGCTGTGCTGTGTGTGGGAGGGGTGGGGATGCTGTGTGTGTGGGGGTGTGTGGGATGCTGTGTACTGTGTGGGGGAGGGTGTGGGATGCTGTGTGCTGTGTGGAGAAGGGTGTGGGATGCTGTGTACTGTGTGGAGGGGTTTAGATGCTGTGTACTGTGTGGGGATGGTGTGGGATGCTGTGTGTTCTGCTGTGGTTGGAGGGAAGTGGGATGCTGTTTACTGTGTGGGAGACTGTGGGATGCTGTGTGCTGTGTGGGGGGAGGATGTTGGGGGCTGTGTGCTGTGTGTGGAGTGTGTGGGATGGTGTGTACTGTGTGAGGAGGTGTGGGATGCTGTGTACTGTGTGGGGGTGTGGGATCTGTGTGCCTGTGTGGGGATGGTGTGGGATGCTGTGTACTGTGTGGGGAGGGATGTGGGATGCTGTGTACTGTGTGGGTGAGGGTGGAATGCTGTGTCTGTGTGGGTGTGGGATGTGTGTGTGTGTGTGGGGAGGGTGTGGGATGCTGTGTACTGTGTGTGGAGGGAGGTTGTGGGATGCTGTGTGTGTGTGGGGAAGGGTGTGGGATGCTGTGTACTGTGTGTGGGGAGGGTGTGAGATGCTGTGTTCTGTGTGGCGGAAGGGTATGGGATGCTAAAAACTGTGTGTGTGGGAGGTGTGGGATGCTGTGTGTGCTGTGTGGGGGTGGGTGTGGGATGTGTGTGTTGTGTGAGGAAGGGTGTGGGATGCTGTGTACTGTGTGTTGGGAGGTGTGAGATGCTGTGTTCTGTGTGGAGGGAGGGTGTGGGATGGTGTGTACTGTGTGTGGAGGGAGGGTGTGGGATGCTGTGTGTTGTGTGTGGGAGGGGTGTGGGATGCTGTGTACTGTGTGTGGGGGAGGGTGTGGGATGCTGTGTTGTGTGGGGAAGGGTGTGGGATGCTGTGTACTGTGTGTTGGGAGGGTGTGGGATGCTGTGTACTGTGTGGTGGGAGGGTGTGGGATAATAACATAAGAATATAAGGAGTCTGCAATAGGCCGGTTGGCCTGTGCATGGCAGCTTCTGTCGAGGAGTTTCTACCGCTCTCTATCATCCATGAATCTATCTAGCCTCCTTTGTAACTTTCCAGCGTTCAGCACTTACTACAAAGTTGCTAAGCTTGTTCGCACTCTACTGTTATGACCAGTTCCTTCCTGTCTCCTCTAAACCGAAACTTATCAACTGATCCGTTGATCAGTACTATCTTGTCGAATATTATAAGAACTTTATCTATATCCTTTATTGATTCCTTTCACCCCTTGAATACTTCTCATATATCCCCGCACTCTTCGTCTTTTCTAAGAATGCAAGTTTAGTTTCTTTAACCTATCCTGATATGGAGTTTTCTAAGTCCGGAATCATTTTCGTTATTCTTCGCTGTACCGACTCTAGTGAATTGATATCCATTCTATAATAAGGCAACAGAACTGAACCGCATAATCGAGTGCTGCCTGACTAGCGCAAAGATATAGTTGCAATAAGACCTCTGCACTCTTACTTACCTTCCTGAATATAAAACCCACTACTCTGTTTGCCTTATTTCGAACATTAACGCACTGTTTTCTGGGCCGTAGGTCCGGGCTTAGAAGTACCCCTAGGTCTCTTTCAGATCGACTTCTCTGGGTTGATGTTGTAGGCTGTATACATTGACAGTATTTGTTCTTCAGTATTAAGTACTCTGCACTTGCTGGTGTTGAATTTCATTTGCCATTTTTCAGATACCCTGCAGTTTGTTTAGATCCTCCTGTAATGCATTTGCATCTGCCTGAATTAATCTGCCGCCCTATTTTGGTGTCATCCGCAAACTTGCTTATGTCACTGCTGATCCTAAGTATCTAGATCGTTTATGTAGATTCTGAACAAGAGTGGGCCTAGTACTGACCCTGGGGAACCCCTGTGACCTCAGATTTTGCACCATCTCGCTGACCCTCTGCGTTCTATCGGATAGCCATGATTTATCAATTTAAAACTTTCCCCTCGATACCATGAGCCTTAATTTTTCTCAGAAGCCTCTGATGCGGTACTCTGTCAAATTAATGCGGTACTCTGTCAAATGATGCGGTACTCTGTCAAATGATGCGGTACTCTGTCAAATGATGCGGTACTCTGACAAATGCTGTGTACTGTGTGTGGGGAGGGTGTGGGATGCTGTGTACTGTGTGTGGGGAGGGTGTGGGATGCTGTGTACTGTGTGTGGGGAGGGTGTGGGATTCTGTGTACTGTGTGTGGGGGGGGGGTGTGGGATGCTGTGTACTGTGTGAGGGAGGGTGTGGGATGCTGTGTGCTGTGTGTGGGGGGGGATGCTGTGTCTGTGGGGAGGGTGTGGGATGCTGTGTGCTGTGTGGGGAAGGGTGTGGGATGCTGTGTGCTGTGTGGGGGGAGGTGTGGGATGCTGTGTCCTGTGTGGGGGGGAGTGTGGGATGTATGCTGTGTGGAGGGTATGGGATGCTGCGTTGCTGTGTGGGGGAGGGTGTGGGATGCTGTGTACTGTGTGGGGGGTGGCTGTGGGATGCTGTGTACTGTGAGGGGGAGGTTGTGGGATGATGTGTACTGTGTGGGGGGGAAGGTGTGGGATGCTGTGTACTGTGTGGGGGAGGGTGTGGGATGCTGTGTAATGTGTGGGGAGGGTGTGGGATGCTGTGTGTGTGTGGGGGAGGTGTGAGATGCTGTGTACTGTTGGGGGTGTGGGATGCTGTGTGCTGTGTGTGGAGGAGGGTGTGGGATGCTGTATACTGTGTGTGGCGAGGTGTGAGATGCTGTGTGTATTGTGTGTGGGGAGGGTGTGGGATGCTTTGTAATAATAATAATTAACGGTTTATTGAAAGAGCTTGGCAGACAGAGGCTGAAAATATACAGTTACATATTTGAGGGAATGGGTTACAGATTACAATATATACAAGTAACATAAGTGATACAAATAAGATATATAATAACTAGATGGGGAAAAGCTCAAATTATGCATTTCAACATAGTGACAGTGAAAGTAGTGATTTACTGGAGTGAATACACTGGTTTTATTACAAGTTGATAATTTTTTACAATGGTTGGGACTGGGCTGTTCTTATAGCGATCAGTTCATGCACGTATGGGCTGGATGCGATTGTGGTGTCGAACAGCAATTCTCGGGCTAGGGACTTCAGGTGTAGTAGGAGCCGGTGTCGAGGATGGTGTAGAAGCTTATGCAAATTTGCAGATGAGGTCGTGGTGATGGTCAGTGAGAGTCGAAAGGGTCAGTGTGTTGAGCCTTCTTGATATGTGGAGTAGGAAGGGGAGAGAATAATCTTGCATGCCCTCTTTTGCACTTTTCTTGGTGTTTACGTTGTGTGGCATTTGGGAGAGACCAGGTAGGGGAGCATAGGTGAGCTTGGGAAGTATGAATGTTGTGTAAAAACACCGAGGAGCTCGGTGCAGGAACTCTGAGGGACTTGGTCAGCGGAGGAGGTGGAGACGGAAATAGGAGGTTGACAGCTTCACTGACGTGTGGTTTCCAATTTGAGTTTGTTGTCTGGTGACGCCGAAGGCCTGGAATCTACAACCTGGGTGTGTGTTCGGACCTAAAGTAATGGGGGGTGTGGGGAAGCTGTGTGACTCTGTGGGGGAGGATGTGGGGGTGTTTATGCTGTGTGGGGAGGTGTGGGATGCTGTGTGCATGTGTGTGGGGGGATGCTGTGTACTGTGTGGGGGGGGATGGTGTGGGATGCTGTGTACTGTGTGTGGGGGGGAGGTGTGGGATGCTGTGTACTATGTGTGGGGGGAGGTGTGGGATGCTGTACTGTGTGTGGAGGGAGGTGTGGGATGATGTGTGCTGTGTGGGGGGTGTGGGATGCTGTGTGCTGTGTGGGGAGGTGTGGGATGCTGTGTACTGTGTGTGGAGGGAGGGTGTGGGATGCTGTGTGCTGTGTGTGGGGTGGGTGTGGGATGCTGTGTACTGTGTGTGGGGGAGGGTGTGGGATGATGTGTGCTGTGTGGGGGGAGGGTGTGGGATGCTGTGTACTGTGTGGGGGGAGGGTGTGGGATGCTGTGTGCTGTGTGTGGGGAGGGTGTGGGATGCTGTGTACTGTGTGTGGGGTGGGTGTGGGATGCTGTGTGCTGTGTGTGGGGGAGGGTGTGGATGCTGTGTACTGTGTGGGGGAGGGTGTTGGATGCTGTGTACTGTGTGGAGGGTGTGTGATGCTGTGTACTGCAGGGGAGGGTGTGGGATGCTGTGTGGAGGGTGGGATGCTTGCTGTGTGGGGAGGGTGTGTGATGCTGTGTGCTGGGGGTGTGGGATGCTGTGTACTGTGTGTGTGTGTGTGGGATGCTGTGTGCTGTGTGTGGGGGAGGTGTGGGATGCTGTGTACTGTGTGGGGGAGGGTGTGGGATGCTGTGTATGTGTGGGGGAGGGGTGTGGGATGCTGTGTACTGTCTGGGGGTGTGGGATGCTGTGTACTGTGTGGGGTGTGTGTGGGATGCTGTGTACTGTGTGGGGATGATGTGGGATGCAGTGGTGTACTGTGAGGGGGGAGGGTGTGGGATAGTGTGTACTGTGTGTGTGTGGGGAGGGTGTGGGATGCTGTGTACTGTGTGGGGGGAGGATGTCGGATGCTCTGTACTGTGTGGGGGAGGGTGTGGGATGCTGTGTACTGTCTGGTTGGAGGATGTGGGATGCTGTGTACTGTGGGGGGGAGGTGTGGGATGCTGTGTGCTGTGTGGGAGGAGGGTGTGGGGGGAGGTGTGGGATGCTGGGTATTGAGTGGGGAGAGTTGTGGGTTGATGTGTACTGTGTGTGTGGGGAGGTGTGAGATGCTGTGTTCTGTGTGGAGGTGGGTGTGGTATGCTGTGTACTGTGTGTGGGGGAGGGTGTGGGATGCTGTGTACTGTGTGGGGAGGGGTCTGGGATGCCTGTGTGGGGGAGGATGTGAGATGCTGTGTGTACTGTGTGGGGGTGTGGGATGCTGTGTACTGGGGATGGGGGAGGTGTGGGATGCTGTGTCCTGTGTGGGGGGAGGGTGTTGGATGCTGTGTACTGTGTGTGGGGGGAGGGTGTGGGATGCCTTGTACTGTGTTGGGGGTGTGTGATGCTGTGCACTGTGTGGGGGGAGGTGTTGGATGCTGTGTATTGTGTGGGGGTGTGTAATGCTGTGTGCTGTGTGGGGGAGGGTGTGGGATATTGTGCTGAGTAGGGGTGTGTGTGCTGTGTGGTGTGTGGGGGGAGGTGTGGGATGCTGTGTACTGTGTGGGGGTGTGTGATGCTGTGTGCTGTGTGGGGAGGGTGTGGGATGTGTGTACTGTGTGGGGGTGTGATGCTGTGTACTGTGTGGGGGAGGGTGTGGGATGTTGTGTACTAGTGGGGGTTGTTGGTGGTGACAATAAACGTTCAACAGAATTCTTGTATTATAATCAAATAAAACACAACGCACCACCATGGGGTTGCCTTCTTAACATTTGTCAACTATATGAAATATTTCGATTCGTCCTATCCTGGGAAGACGGACACGTGAACTATACAGTTAATCGTCACGTTACACCCTTGTCAATATTCGAGAGGACGACATTAGCCCAGAACGACAAGGACTCAGTAGAGTATGTGTTGCCAGGTGGAGGAAAATCTTTAACAGGAACGTCGATACTTCATCAGGGAAGAGACAGCTCAAAAAATGGACCATGAATATTGGCAGTATTAAACCATACTTGAAAATATATCCCAGATGTATGAAAACTTCCATACATGAGGTCAAGACAGGTGGGTATTGGGGAGACTGAACTCAGGCACAATACAAGAGAGAGGTCACACTAAAGTCCGGTGGTAAGCGGTATTGCAGTAACTCCTCGAGGAATGTCTCCTGCTGTATAACTAAAAGTAATGTGAAATGTTAAGAAATAAATCAACTGGGTGTCCTATGACCTCCCACCTTGGGATTGTGACCTCTGATCATGTGGCGGTAACCTCTGACCTTGCGACTAACCTCTGACCCTGTGACTGTGACCTCTGAGCCTGTAATTTACCTCTGACCCTAGAATTGTGACCTCTGACCCTGTGATTAACCTCTAACCCTGTGAATGTGAACTCTGACCCTGTGATTAACCTCTGACCCTGTGATTAACCTCTATTGACTGCCTGACATTCTGGCAGTGACTACTTGAATTTGTATATTGGATATAAATGTGCATGTGATAACTGAGTTACGCAGTTTATTACATACTCGTGTATTAACACTTAGAGGATTAGTGTTGCACTTAGGTAACTTATTCTTGCTAACTTCACACTATTCTACTGAGCTGAGAGAAACACCTGCCACTCAATGGGTTAAGGGGTCACACTCCTGATATAATTGAACAATTATTAGAGAAAACTATATAATTCATTAATAAAAATTATATTCCGAACTAATGGACACAAAACAAATAACTATTACGGTAATATATATATATATATATATATATATATATATATATATATATATATATATATATATATATATATATATATATATATATATATATATATATATATATATATATATATATATATATATATATATATATATATATATATATATATATATATATATATATATATATATATATATATATATATATATATATATATATATATATATATATATATATATATATATATATATATATATATATTTTTTTTTAAATACACACACTCTAAGTTATAACACATAACACTAATTATACCTGTCAACAAGTTTCTCTGCTTCCAAGCCTGCGAATATAGCAAGTGTACAGCAAACTATCAATCAAAACATCTCTCACTCGGCAATTATTCAATCAGGCGATGGTTGGCGGCGGCACGACGCAGTCAGCAGGGATGGTCGAGTAGAGGATTAAACACGAGCTCCAGACACATGCCAGTTCTCAGACTCGCTGCGGCATTACAGCTCTTTACAAAAACAAAGCGAATTTCAGCCTTAAACCGTACGACCGCATGGTCGAAAGTGGAGTCCTCAGTACGGTGGGTTGAGCCTTCCGTGTCGGATGAAACAGAAAGACGTTGATTTTCCCGCCAAGTGGAAATATTGTTGGAACATTCAGACTCAATTTGGCGGGAGACATGCGATGGCAGAGTCGCGCGACAAAAATCATACCAATGTTGGGGAAAATCTTATCAGTGTTGGGAAAATCATTTCAACCAGAGGAAGGGAGGAGGACAGGAAAGGAGAAAGAGAGGGAGGGCGTAGGAGAGGGAAGGAAGAGACACTGTCTTCTCTACTTCATCACAAGTCATATTTTACTACGGTGTCCTTGTACACTTACCTCTATAACAAGATGTAATAACAGATTATATCTGAATAAAATTAAAATGAAAACAACATTATCATAGATAATAATAATAATAATAATATAATAATAATAATAATAATAATAATAATAATAATAATAATAATAATAATAATAGCCTGTAAGGTAATTAAACAACCTCCACATTATTTAAAAGGATTTAGAAAAAAACACATTATCTTAAACAGTAATATATATATATATATATATATATATATATATATATATATATATATATATATATATATATATATATATATATATATATATATATATATATATATATATTTAAAGATTAGTAGGGTCATTACCTAATACCTGACCATTGTGGACCTGGTCTCACCCTCCTCTGTATATATACACCTTGATTTGTATTTCTCCTTAGTCTGTACTCACCCTGAAGATGTGAATTACACAAGTTGGGAACTTGTTTCTTCCTTTTGGTTATCAGCATATACCTGGATCACGGCACCTACAGTGATTTATTATTTATATATATATATATATATATATATATATATATATATATATATATATATATATATATATATATGTAAGAACACGAGAAATATCGAAAATGAAAGCAAACTGCTTTGATAGAAGAACGTCAGAGGACAGATATCAGGGTCAAGGTCAAGCGGAGGGTTTGACGTTATATTCTTTTGTTTTTTTTCCTATGCCCGATCTCATTCAGTCATCCTACATTTCATTAAACGATCTAACCAATTTATAATCCCTATTTCATTTTGCCATTTCGTCAATTCAGCCCATTCCTATTTACTATCTTACCTATTTCCCCTGCACTCCCTATTCCCATTTACCATACAGTATATACCGTAAAATCTCACACTCTGCCCCCAATAACTTTTTAAGTTGTCATTATCAGTCCCCTCTTTTCTACTCACTTCAGTTTACAATCTTTATCTCCCAGTTTCTATTTGTTAACTCACAATCACTCATTCTTACACGATTCAATTAATTATATATCATTATTATCATCAGTGCATGAGGTTAGTTATCACCATTCTTTAGTAAGTCACTAGAGTACTGCTTGGTCTGATGGTTAAGTCTTTCTCTCAGTAGACAAAAGTTCAAGGTGTTTTCTTGTTTGATTTAGAGAAAAAAAGCTAAAAGTGACCCTATTGATGACCTCTACCCAGTTGATGTTCCTCTGACCCAAGCTAACCATTGTATGTTGGATGACTTCTGACCAGCTAATGCCCACATGATGACCTTGAGTGACCTATGTACAATATTGTATGTTGGAGGTCTGTACCGCCTCCTCCCTCTGTTGACCCATACAAGCTGATAATGTGTGGGCGTGTTGAAAATTTTGTTTAGGTCAAACTCATTTTAGTCCAGTCTTTAATTTTAAGTATTCCAACACCAGTAGCAACAGGGCAGCACCCAACACCAGTAGCAACAAGGCAGCACCCCAACACCAGTAGCAACAAGGCGCACCCCAACACCAGTAGCAACAAGGCAGCACCCCAACACCAGTAGCAACAAGGCAGCACCCCAACACCAGTAGCAACAAGGCAGCACCCCAACACCAGTAGCAACAAGGCAGCACCCCAACACCAGTAGCAACAGGGCAGCACCCCAACACCAGTAGCAGCTGCTGTAGAATAGCGCCCTAACAGCAGCATCAAGAGAGTACCCCAAAAGTAGCACAAGAAAAATGTATGTAGCAGCAACAACAGCACAGCACCCCAGCAGCAACAGCAGCACAGCACCCCAGCAGCAACAGCAGCACAGCACCCCAGCAGCAGCAGGAGGAGGAGATAAGTAATCCCCGGTTGTGGTGGTCCGTGGTGCGTGTAACCCCCCGGTATTATACGACTATTTTAACTTGGATGGGACTTAAGGCTTTCTGGACCAGCCGGAGTTTAGTGGGGAGGGATGGGGGATCACACCATCACCCATCACCACCGCCAACACCCACCACTCCACACCCCTCACTACCCTTTCTTCTTAACACTCAAACCCCTCAACACCCTCACCACATATTCTGACACCTCACAACCACTCACAACATCACCCTATCACTTCTCGCATTCGCCTCTTTCTCCCTCAACCCTCAACACTCACACCCTCATCCCTCAACACTCACACCCTCATCCCTCAACACTCACACCCTCATCCCTCATCACTTACACCCTCATCCCTCAACACTCACATCCTCATCCCTCAACACACACCATCATCCCTCAACACTCACACCCTCATCCCTCAACACTCACATCCTCATCCCCAACACTCACACCCTCATCCCTCAACACTCACACCTCATCCCTCATCCCTCAAGACTCACACCCTCATCCCTCAATACTCACCCTCATCCCCCAACACTCACACCTCATCCTTCAAACTCTCACCCTCATCCCTCAACACTCACACCCCTATTCCTCAACACTCACACCCTCATCCTCACACTCCACCCTCATCCTCAACACTCATCCTCTCTCCTCACTCACACCCCTCATCCTCAACACTCACACCCTCATCCCTCAACACACATCCTCATCCCTCAACACACACCATCATCCCTCAACACTCACACCTCATCCTCCAACACTCTCATCCTCATCCTCAACACTCACACCCTCATCCTCAACACTCACCTCATCCCTCAACACTCTACACCCTCATCCCTCAACACTCACACCTCATCCCTCAATACTCACACCTCATCCCCAACTACTCACACCCTCATCCTTCAACACTCTCTACCCTCATCCCTCAACACTCCACCCCTATTCTCAACACTCACACCTCATCCTCAACACTCACCCTCATCCTCAACACTACATCCTCATCCTCAACACTCACACCCTCATCCTCAACACTCACCTTCATACCTCAACACTCGCACCTCATCCCTCTAACACTCACATCCTCATCCTTCAACACTCAACCCCTCATCCTTCAACACTCACACCCTCATCCCTAAACACTCACACCCTATTCCTCAACACTTAACACCCTCATCCCTCAACACTACACCCTCATCCCTCAACCTCACACCCTATTCCTCAACACTCACCTCATCCTCAACACTCACCCTCATCCCTCAACCTCACACCTCATCCCTAAACCTCCACCCTATCCTCAACACTCACACCCTCATCCCCCACTCTCACCTCCCCAACACTCAAACCCCATCCCTCAACACTCACACCTCATCCCTCAACACTCACACCCCATCCTTCAACACTCACACCCCCATCCCTCAACACTCACACCCCTCATCCCCCCAACACTCCACCTCATCCTCAACATCTACACACTCATCCCTCAACACCTGGCACCTCATCCTTCAAAACCACACCTCATCCCTAAACACTGACTCTCACCCTCAACCTACACCCCTCATCCCTCAACACTCCACCCCATCCCCAACGCTCACAGTTTTAGCCTCCCCTCATCCTTCAACACTCACACCCCATCCCCCACACTCACACCCTCATCCCTCAACACCATTACACTCACACCCCTCATCCCTCAACACTCCACACCTCATCCTCAACACTCACACCTCATCCCCAACCCTTCACTACCCTCCCCAACACTCCCACCCCTCAACACCTCACACCCCCATCCCCAACACTTCACATGTCATCCTTCAACACTCACACCTCATCCCTCAACACTCAACCTCATCCCTCAACACTCACACCCCATCATCCCCAACACTTACACTCTATCCTCACACATCCACACCATCCCTCAACACTCACACCCTCATCCCCAACACTCACACCCTCATCCCCAACACTTACACCTCATCCCCACAACACTCACACCCCATCCCTCAACACTCCAATTCCTCATCCCTCACAACACTCACATCCCTCATCGCTCAATTCACCACCCCATCCCAACACTCACACCCTCATACCTCAACACTTGCATCCCCATCCCTCAACACTCACCCCTCATCCCTCAACACTCTACCCCATCCCTCAACAACACTCACATCCCTCATCCCCAACACTCACATCCTCATCCCCAACACTCATACCCTGATCCATCAACACTACACCCTCCTCCTTCATCCTCAAACTCAACCTCATCCCTTTTCATCTTATACCTTCATCCTTCAACAGCTCACCCTCATCCCCTCACACTCACACCCCATTCCTAACGCTCCACCCCATCCTCAACACTACACCCTCATCCCTCAACACTCACACCCCTCATCCTCAGCACTCCACCTCATCCCCACTCACCTCATTCCACCACACTCACCCCTCATCCCTCAACACTCACCTCATCCCTCAACACTACACCCTCATCCCCTGGCACCTCATCTTCATCCCTCAACACTCATTCTCATCCCTCTACCCTCCCTCATCCCTCAACACTCCCACCCTTATACCTCAACACTCCACACCCCTATCTTGCACTCACCCATCCCCACCAGTCATCCCCATCCCTCAACACTCACACCCCTTTCCCCAACACTCTGCTCCCCCATCCCTCAACACTCAGACTCATCCCACAACTTCATGCCCTCATCCCCCATCATACACCCTCATCCCTCAACACTCACACCCCATCCCTCAACACTCCACCCTATATCTTCACTTACACTCTCATCCTTAACACTCCACCCTCATCCTCATCACCTACACCTCATCCCTCAACACTACACCCCCTCATCGCCCACACTCCACCCTTACATCTTACCACACCTCATCCCCACACCTACACCCCCATCCTTCAACACTCACACCTCATCCCCTCAACACTCACACCTCCATCCCCTCCACTCACACCTCATCCCCAACACTCACACCCCTCATCCCTCAACACTACACCCCTCATTCCTCAACACTCCACACCTCATCCCCAACACTCACCCTCATCCCCCAACACCTCACACCCTCATCCCCTTCAACACTACACCCTCATCCCTCAACACTCACACTTCATCCCTCAACACTCACACCCCATCCCTCACACTCACCTCATCTTCAACACTCACCTCAACCCTGACCTCACTTCAACACTCACACTCATCCCTCAAGACTACACCCGTCCTCAACACTACACCCTCATCCCTCCACTCACTCCCCCATCCCTCAGCACTCACACCCTCATCCCTCACCACTTGCACCTCATCCCTCAACACTCACACCCCATCCCCAACACTCCACCTCATCCCCTCAACACTCATACCCCTCATCCCCTCACACCCCTCAATCCCTCAACACACTCACACCCTCATCCCAACCTCACACCCCCATCCCCAACATTCACACCCTCATCCTCAACACTCACCTCATCTCTTAACCTCACACCCTCTCCTCATCACTCAACCCTCATCTAACACTCACACCCTCATCCTTCACACACTCACACCTCATCCCTCATCTGCTCCCCTCATCCCTCAACACTCACACCCTCATCCCTCAACACTCACACTCTCATCCCTCAACACTCACACCCTCCCTCAACACTCACACCCCTCATCCTCCTTCACTCACCTCATCCTCCTTTACTCACCTCATCCCTCACCTCACCTCTTTTCTCACCTTATCCCTCTTACTCACCTTTATCCCTCAACACTCCTTCCCTCTCTTCCCCTCACACTAATCACACCTCTTCTCACTTTCACCTCATCCTCAAACTCACACCCCTCATTCCCCAACACTCACCTCCTCACACACCTCATCCCTTCCTTTCACCTCATCCTCTAACCTCACACCTCATCCCTCCAACTTTCTCACCTCCTTCCTCTCCTCTCCACCAAATCCCTCAACACTCACCCTCTTCCCTCAACACACACTCCTTCATCCTTCAACACTCACGCCTCATCCTCCAGCTTGCCCACCTCGTCCTCAACACTCTCACCTCATCCCTCAACACCCTCACCCTCATCCTCAACCTCCACCTCATCCTCCTTACTGTTACCTCATCTTCAACACTCACCTCATCCTCCTTTCACACCTCATCCTTCAACACTCCACACCTCATCCCTCAACACTCACATCCTCATCCTGTCTACATCCTCATCCTCACACCCATCCTCAAAACACTCATCCTCTAACACTGTCACCTCATCCCTCAACCTCACCTCCTTATCTTGTCACCCTCATCCCCTCATCATTCACACCCTCATCCCTCCTTTCACACCCTCATCCTTAAACACTCACATCCCTCCTCTTACTCTCCTCTGTCCCCCTTGTCACACTCATCCTCCTCACACCTCCTCTTGCCTCAACTCATCACACCTCATCCTCCAACCTCCCCCTCGTCAACACTCACCCTCGTCTTCAAACACCTCACGCCTCATCCCTCCAGCACTCCACCTGTCCTATCACTCTTACCCTCATCCCTCAACACTTACACCTCATCCTTCAACACTCACCTCATCCCTCAAACTCTTACACCCTCATCCCTCTATGTCACCTCATCCTCAGCTTACTCACCTCTTCCTTTAACTTACTCACACCCTCATCCTCCAATACTCACCTCCTCAACTCACACCCTCATCCTTCAACACTCACACCTCATCCCTCACTTCACCTCTCATCCTCCTCCCCTCATCCCTCAACTCACACCTCATCCCCTCAACCTCCCCCTCATCCCTCAACACTCTGTCTCTCCTTTTCACCTGTCCCTCACCTTGTCCCTCGCCTCATCCTTCACTCTCACCTCCTCAACAATCACACCTCATCCCTCAAGACTCACCACTCATCCCTCAAAGTCCCTCCCCTCATCACTCACCTCATCGTCATCAGCACTCACCTCATCCCTCAGCACTCACACCCTCATCCTCATCACTCCTCACCCTCCCTCAACATCTCTGCCTCATCCCTCAACACCCACACCCTCATCCTCAACCTCACACCTCATCCCTCACTTGTCACCTCATCCTCATCTTCACCTCTCATCCTCCCTTTCACCTCATCCCTTCCTTTCACACCCCTCATCCCTTACTCACTCCTCATCCCTCAATCTCACACCTCATCCCTTAACACTCACACCCCTCATCCCTCAACACTCACACTCATCCCCTCAACCTCACACACTCACCTCCTTTACTCACACCTCATCCCTCAACTCACCTCATCCCTCAACACTCACACCTCATCCTCAACACCTCATCCCCTCCTCATCCTTCAACATCTCTTACCTCATCCCTCCTTTACTCACTCACCCTCATCCCTCCTTGCTCCACCTACTCCTCAACACTCACCTCCTCCTCTCGTCCCTCAACCTCACCTCATTTCAACACTCCTCCTCAAAACTCTCACATCACTCTCGTCCTCAACACTCTCACCCTCATCCTCAACACTCACCCTCATCCTTCAACTTCACTCACCTCATCCCTCCACTTACTCACACCTCGTCCCTCACTCCTCACCTCGTCTTACCACACCTCATCCTCCTCACCTCATCCTTCACTCACCTCATCCCTCACGCCTCATCCCTCATCCTCACCTCATCCCCTCCTCTACCTCAACACTGTCACCCCTCATCACCTCACTCCCTCATCCTCACCCCTCATCCTCAACACTCACACCTCATCCTTAACACTCACCCCTCATCCCTCAACCTCACCTCGTCCCTCCTTACTCACCCTCATCCTCATCCCTCCAACCTCACCTCATCCTCAACACTCTGCCTCGTCCTCCAACACTCACCTCTCACCTCAACCTCCCCTCAACACTCACCTCATCCTCAACACTCACCCTCATCCTCAACACTCCCCTCATCCCCCAACACTCACACCCTCATCCCTCGCTTCTCACACCTCATCCCTCCTTTCACCTCATCCACTCATCTCACACCTCATCCTCCTTCTCTCATCCCTCCAACACTCACATCCCTCATCCCTCTTACACACATCCTCATCCTCACTCACACCTCATCCTTCAACCTCCCCCTCATCCTCCAACACTCACCCTTCCCTCAACACTCACCTCATCCCTCTTACTCTCCCTCATCCTCACTTACCCACCTCCTCTTTCTCATCCTTCACCCTCATCCCTCCCTACTCACACCTCTTTACACTTCCTCATCCTTCAACACTCACACCTCGTCCTCCAGCCTCTCACCCTCATCCCTCAACACTCCCACCTCGTCCCTCAACACTCACCTCATCCTCTCTACTCACACCTCATCCCTCAACACTCACCCCTCATCCTCTCTCACCCCTCCTCGTCCTCGCTCACCCTCGTCCTCCAGCTTGCTCACCCCTCGTCCTCCTTTCACACACTCCCAGGCCTCTGACCTCCTGGTACACCTCAAACACTTCTAGTACAACTCTCCCACACTCGCAAGTACTCTCCCACACACTCCCATTACTCCTCTTGGCCTCCCTGTTACTTCTCTGACCTCCCAGGTACACCTCTGTTTGCTCCAAGTACTCACTGACATTCCCTGAGCACACTCTGACTTACTCCCAGGTACATCCCGACCTCCCCCCAGAATACACCTCTGACACTCCCATTTTACTCACTGACATTCCTTGCTTTACTGACACTCCCCGTGCATCCCTTTACTCCCAAATACACCTCTGACACTCCCATTCATGTCTCTGACTCCAGTACCTCTGCTCCACACACTGGCCTCCCATTTCTCAATACTCCCAAGTACCTCTGACTTGCCCAGGTACACCTCTGACATTTCCTAGGTACTCCTTTGTCCTCTGATACATCTAACACTCCCAGGTACACCTGACCTCCCAGGCCCACCTCTTGTTGTCTGAAATTGCACCTCTGAGTACACCTTTGACAATCCCAGGTACCTCCATTTACTCTGTTACACCTCTGGCTTGCCTCCCAGGCCCACACCTTTGTTTACTCCCGTTACTCCGCAACGTCCTAGTACACCTCCTGGCCTCTCCCAGGTACACCGCCCAACACTGCACCTCCCATCTCCCAGCCACACTCATCTCCCAGGCCTTCACCACTCTCCCAGTACACCTCCGGCCTCCCATTGCACCTCTAACCTCCCAGTACACCTCTGACCTCCCAGGCCCTTTCTGGCCTCCCATTTTTACCTCTGACACTCCCAAGTACTCCTTCCCTCTAACCTCCCAGGCTGTGTGCTCCCAGATACACCTCTGACACTCCCAGGTACATCTCGCCTCCCAGGTACCTCTGACTGCTGCCAGGTGCCTCTGACCCCTCCTCAGGTGCTCTGTGCCTCCGACAGTGACTTCTA
>NW_024748885.1:0-11384 GCF_018991925.1 Homarus americanus
TCGAGATATACCACATCATAATTGTGCCCCTCGTCCACCGATGCGAAAACTGATGAAAAGAATGTGAATAGATTAGTTAGACATGAACGCCCGCTTGTGAAACCATTTTGGGAATCATTGATCAACTTGTGCTTCTCCAGGTGGTTTCGAATAGAGTTTGAAATAATTGATTCTAGTAATTTACCTACTATTGATGTTAGACTGATTGGGCGGTAGTTAGAGGATAATGATCTATCCCCCTTCTTGAAAATCGGTATTACATTCGCTATCCTTCAGGATTCTGGTACGACACCTGTTTTTAATGACATGTTAAACAACTTTGCTAAGGGCATACTAAACTCATCCTTACATTCCTTTAATACTCTGGCAAATATCTCATTGGGACCAGGTGACTTATTAGGCTTCAGTTTGTCTATCTGCTTATTAACATCGTTACTAGTCACTACTATCTCGCTTAATTTGTTTTCTTCACTATCTCTGAATAGAGTCGGTGCCTCGGGTATCATGTTTAAATTTTCGGTGGTGAAAACTGTTGAAAAATATTTATTGAGATTATTGCTCATTTCTCCGTCGTTATCAGTTAGCTCGCCCGTATCTGAACGTATTGGTCCAATCTTGTCTCGTGTTTTAGTTTGATACATTTGGTAGAATCCTTTGGGGTTTGTTTTCGCCTCCCTTGCTACTTTCAGTTCATAGTTCCTCTTGGCTTTTCTTATCTCGGTCTTAATCCTACCGGCCAATACCTTATAATACTCCCGGAGGTAAAATTCGCCACGATTTATCCTTCTACCTATAGACTTCCTTTGGCCAATAATGTTCTTTAAATATTTATTTATCCATTTAGGGTCATTGTTGTCTGATCTGAGTTTTTTGTATGGTATGTTCTGCCTTTGTGCATTAAGTAACTCATTATTTAAATTGTCGTGGAACTCGGCAATCTCAGATCTCGTTATCAAGTCGGTGTCATCTGTCAGGTTCACATCCAAGCGTGACACCCCCTCTCCCAGCTGCCTCTTTAAACTATCAAAGTTTGCCCTTCCGAAATCTGGAACTTTAATTGAATTCCCTTTACGTCTGACCTGAAAATCTAACTGGAATCTAATTCCTTTGTGATCGCTGTTTGCAAGTTCGTTCCCTACCTCGACATTGCTAATGAGGTTTTCTGTGTTCGACAGAACTAAAGCGAGTATATTATTACTCCGGGTGGGTTCGGTTATATGTTGACTTAGGAAACAGTCCTGGATCGTTTCGAGGAAATCCTCTGATACTGAGTTACCGGTAAGGTCAGTCCAATCTATTTGGCCAAGGTTAAATCGCCTACCATACAGACTTTGTTGTGTATGGAAGCCCTGCGCATTTCATCCCAGATAAGTCGCTCATTAACTCTATCAAGATTGGGAGGTCTATATATTACTCCTATTATTAATTTTTCCCTCCCGTCGATTAATTCTATCCAAATTGTTTCTGTATTCCGCTCAGTTATTATTTCCTTATTTATTTCGCACTTCAGATTATCCCTGACATAGATGGCTACTCCTCCTCCTTTCCTGGACGGCCTATCAATGTGGAACAATTTGTAATCCGCAATTTGGTATTCGACCGGTAACTCACGTGAGTCTAGGTTGATCCATGTTTCAGTGAATGCTATTATATCGATTTCTTCTGTACATACCAAGGCCCTAATATCATCCATTTTGTTTCTCATACTTCTACAGTTCGCGTAGTAGACATTTAAGTTAGTCGTGTTCTGAGTCCTCCCTTTACCGCGTTTAGGTTTAAACTCCCTGTCTAATTTAGTTTTGTCATCATTCCTAACACTATTTCCCTTTAATCTTTCACTTTGTTTACCCTCTCCCACTGCAGTCTCCCCCACCCTCGTGCCAATATGCTCACCTAGCAGTTTAAAGACTTCGATATCTTTTGAACTGCCCCCTCTAGAGACCCAGCCAGGGTTGGCACCCCCTCCCGAGACAGATGCACCCCATCCCTAGCATAAAGGTCCCTTCTGCCTCTAACCCCTAGCCCCATTAATATACTGTAGTCAGAAAAAAAAAGGTGTGTGGGTGGTGATGGATAACGACCATAGGTGACAGGTAATGACTCATATTGAGAAGCGGTGAGATGAGTGAGAATATGATAATGCTCTCACGTATGTCCTTTTGAACCCGTGGCCTTCATCCCATAATTCAAGGATCCTGTGTGAGGTGATACTTAGCGGTGACCTATGACTTTTTACCTCAGTCCGGTGAGGAACAAACAGCTTTTGTACTTATTATGAGCTCCAGCCAACCAGTTTAATGATGTTACTGTAAAAGATCGAATGGAACTTGTGGATATTACCAGCGACCAGAATATAACATTATGTAGTTCCGGGACTTATTTGTCGATGATACATTGCTGGGGTGTTTTCGGTGACTTGTTGGATACGAAGACGAACCAGTTGTAAAAATAAATAAATAAATAAATAAATATATAAATAGATAAATAAATTAATTAATAATCGAATGACTTAATCTTCTTGGTGAAAAATTAAATATTTATCATACAGACAGACACATCTTATAAACTTTAGCAAAAATTAGATTAATTTTACGATGTGAACAAAATATATGTTATTAAGTATCGGAATAATCTGAATAACTACTAGACACTCAATGTTGTTCTCCTTATACACAAAAATTAAATTAAGTTACTTTGGCCTTTATGCATACAGCACACTGAACAAGGATGCAGTGTGGTCGGCACTGCACTCTTTCATAGTTTATTTCCCTAACTGTAGTGTTAGGTTCACTATTCTGCACATGGGTCGCCTGGGGTATCCAATTCAGTGGCTAATTCATGAGAAATTGTAACTATAAATAATGTGAATTAAAGAAAATAATTAGAAAAATAAATCACGGAAAATATGATCCTAGTTATCAAATCGAAAGCAATGAAAATAAATTTCGTGAGGAAATTACTAGAACTAAATCACAAAAAAGAGAAAGGAAAAAATGTAATTTGTATATATATATATATATATATATATATATATATATATATATATATATATATATATATATATATATATATATATATATATATATATATATATATATATCTATCTTGATAAAATCACACGGGAAAATGGAAACAACGGAGTACCTTAGCTTTCGTCTTTATTCAAGACATCTTCAGAGGCAACTAGATTACATGGACAGAGAGAGGCTTAAATATACAGGGTGACCTAAAAACATGAGGTCAGGTCATAATGATGACATCCACTAATCCCCACACCAACACAACCGTAGAGGAGCTTAAGAGAAGGGTGGTGACGTGACTAGACAGGTCAGGTCAGAAAAAAGGGACCCACAAAATAACTGTCATACATCAAGATCAAAGGTTTTCAAAGCAGTTTTAACCTTGGGCCACTGACAAATAAATTTATGTAACATATTATCAGTTTTGAACTGACCATCACTAAGGTTTATTGATTTTAATTCCTTAATCAAACTAGCTTCAACCAGAAGTCTTTCTGTGACACAAGATGATTTGAATACTTCTAAGCTTTTTTCCCAAGCAATGGGGTGATTATTATTTCTAACATGAACGAACAAGGCACTGCTTTCAGATGCAGTTCTGATATTATACTTATGTTGTTTGATTCTGAGCTGCAGTGTTTTTCCTGTCTGACCTACATAATTACAATTACATTGGCTACATGGAATACAATAAACACTTCCATTTACATTCAAACTTGGGCTATTCCTTATTAACATATTGGTAATGGCTGAGTCATACTTGAAAACAACATTAATATTTAGAAGCTTGAGGGACCGAACTAAAGGGACAAATTCATCACGATAGGGCAGAGTCAAAATATTCTTAAGTGTAGGAACTTGTCTGGTTACAGAGGAATGAAAGGATTTTTTAGCCCTTTTAAAGCAACGATCAACAAACACAGAAGGGTACCCAAGTTTCTGTGCAATAGAACGAATGTGTTTAAATTCGTCGTCAATAAATTCAGAGTCACAAATACGCAGACATCGTAGGAACATAGCAGAAAAAACTGACATTTTGGTAGACTCAAGGTGATTCGATAAAAAGTGAATGAAACTGTCTACCTGTGTGGGCTTTCTATATACATTAAATTTATAGTTTTGGCCATTTCTCATGATAAGCATATCAAGGAATGGAAGGGATCCATTTATTTCTCTTTCAATTTTGAATGTGATACTTGGGACAATATCAAACCAGACAATTTCCTACACTTAAGAATATTTTGACTCTGCCCTATCGTAATGAATTTGTCCCGTTAGTTAGGTCCCTCAAGCTTCTAAATATTAATGTTGTTTTCAAGTATGACTCAACCATTACCAATATGTTAATAAGGAATAGCCCAAGTTTGAATGTAAATGGAAGTGTTTATTGTATTCCATGTAGCCAATGTAATTGTAATTATGTAGGTCAGACAGGAAAAACACTGCAGCTCAGAATCAAACAACAAACCAGCGCCTTAGACCGCTCGGCCACGCTTCAAACAACATAAGTATAATATCAGAACTGCATCTGAAAGCAGTGCCTTGTTCGTTCATGTTAGGAATAATAATCACCCCATTGCTTGGGAAAAAAGCTTAGAAGTATTCAAATCATCTTGTGTCACAGAAAGACTTCTGGTTGAAGCTAGTTTGATTAAGGAATTAAAATCAATAAACCTTAGTGATGGTCAGTTCAAAACTGATAATATGTTACATAAATTTATTTGTCAGTGGCCCAAGGTTAAAAATGCTTTGAAAACCTTTGATCTAGATGTAAGATAGTTATTTTGTGGGTCCTTTTTTCTGACCTGACCTGGTTAGTCACGTCACCACCCTTCTCTTAAGCTCCTCTACGTGTGTGTTGGTGTGTGGATTAGTGGATGTCATCATTATGACCTGACCTCATGTTTTTAGGTCACCCTGTATATTTAAGCCTCTCTCTGTCCATGTAATCCAGTTGCCTCTGAAGATGTCTTGAATAAAGACGAAAGCTAAGGTACTCCGTTGTTTCCATTTTCCCGTGTGATTTTATCAAGATTTATCTTATCCACGTTTTCATTGTGGATTTACATGATATATATATATATATATATATATATATATATATATATATATATATATATATATATATATATATATATATATGCTGATAACCACAAGGAAAGAAGAAAACACGAAGTTCTCAAGCGCTTTCGTGTAATTCACATCTTCAGGGGTGAGTATAGACTAAAGAGATGTACAAAACAAGGTGTATATATACAGAGGAGGGTGAGACCAGGACCACAATGGCCAGGTATTAGGTAATGACCCTACTAATCTTTAAATAGCACGGCAACGGTCGGTAGTCAGGTCAGAGGGTAAGGTGACCCAACCTTCTCACCTGGTTACAAATCTTCTTAATTACAAAATTGTCCAGTTTGTACATGCCATTACTCAAATTCATGTTGAATGCTTCGGTATGTTTAATGAGACTAGATTCTATGATGTTCTTACTATCCATTGAATTACAAGGTAATATTGAGGAGGCATTATCGTCAATGCAGTACTTGTTATCCCTCAAATGAATAAACAGAGCATTGGACTCTAGCCCTGTCCTTCTTTTCCTTGTGGTTATCAGCATATACCTAGATCACGCGCACCTACAGTGATATATATATATATATATATATATATATATATATATATATATATATATATATATATATATATATATATATATATATATATATATATATATATATATATATATATATATATATACAGTATATTTCTCTCTCTTCGGTTGGCTATAACATAAAACTCCGCAAGAGTTTAGGTAAAAAATTTAGGCGATGCTAATGACTTGTGTAGAGGGTGAAGAAGGCTTACCTAGGTATCCTGGTGAATGGGAGAAGCCTTGTGTTATCTCTCTCTCTCTCTCTCTCTCTCTCTCTCTCTCTCTCTCCCGTAAAAAAAAAAAAAAATTATATATATATATATATATATATATATATATATATATATATATATATATATATATATATATATATATATATATATATATATATATATATATATATATATATATATATATATATATATATATATATATACAATACATATATATTACAATTCACCTCTAAAATCTTTCTCCCTTCCTGTTTCTGTCTCTTGCAGTTATAATGACAGTAAAATCCAGTTAAAAAGCCGTAGTAAAATTCGGTTAGTTCAATACAGCCAAATCCTGTTGCAATGACAGTAAAATCCACCCCAAAGAAATAGTAACATTAAGCCATTTCGACAGTGAACATCTGATATAATGATTGTAATTTAGGCATAATGAAACAACTAATCGTTCCCATCATGATACAGTGAATCCTGTATATAGGATGTAGTCAAACTCGGTTATATATGGCGCTCTGGTGGTTAGAGTATATAATGCTGGTTGATAGTTTATATTTACATGATACAGAAAATGAAAAAATGAAAGCAAAAACTCTCTTAAAGTTGTGATCTACAGGACACCTCACATCAATGCCCTCCTGTGCACACACACACACACACACACACACACACACACACACACACACACACACACACACACACACACACACATACACACACTTAAATTTTGTTGTCAGTGATAAGTAAATTAAATTAAAGTAATACTGGAAGGTGGATTATAAAGCAAAGTTAAAACAAAGAAAATGATCAAAGCAAAAAGAAAAGTTATAACTAAATTCAACATCAAAATCTAATTAACTATTGTCAAAATCAAAGTTAAATCAAAGTCAAAGTTAACCAAAGTGAAATCAGATTTATGTCAAAATCTTAATTAAATTAAGTCGAAATAATTGTTTAATTAAGTCAAAAACAACATTAACTTAAGTAAATATAAATCCTAAGTCCAAAATTAAAAAGAATAATAATATTTGTATGATAGAAGAACAATAAAACCTGTCAATTTTACTGTCATGTTGCTTCTTTCTGTTATCGGGTTTCACTTTTCCCTGACAGGTGGGTGAGAGGAAGTGTCCAGCTGGCTAGGGAGTGCGTGAAACGTGCAGATGGTGCACCTTGGTTCAAGATAAGTGTGATGTTAACTGTACCAAACACAATTTCTGTGTTTTTAATCATTTCTTACAAAAAACAACCATCTCTTAAACTTTTTTGGGGTAAGTGATTTTCTCTTGTTAACTATATTCTAGTCTAGCTCTATAAATTATTCCCTCATTCACTCACTCACTGAGGGGAAAAGAAAAGGTTGATTATTAAAGGAAACATTATAGTTAGCTGTGATGGGCTGATACATCCTACCAAAGCCACCTGCCTTTACCTTCTAGGAATATATATTAATGTAAATAGCAACTACACTACAGCGGTCGTCTCAGGGGTTCGAAGGTACTGTACCACGATACTGTTTAATGAGTTGGTGTGTGTGGGCTATACGAGCTGCTAATAGTGTGTTTCTGGTACTGAGAATCACTATTGTCATATTAACTTAATCTTTCAGGTGACTCAAGGTACAAACAAATCACATGGTTTCGGATTAATTATATACTCTTTATATATATATATATATATATATATATATATATATATATATATATATATATATATATATATATATATATATATATATATATATATATATATATATATATATATATATATATATATATATAGGCCTATATATATATACAGTCGACCCTCGTTAATTCGGATTAATAGGGGGGGAAGGGTGTCCATTTTAGCTGATTGTCTGAATTATCCGAAATTTCAGTGTAATTTCAAACGCCGCGCCATTGGCGATACTGAGCTTTCAAGGTCGTCTGAGGGAAGAGAGCGCTCCTCGCACATAGTGAGAGGTTGTGGAACTAGGCCTATATGATATTGAATGTAATTTGCCGAATTAATAATGATGCGATTCATGAAGTTAAGGGACTATTATTGAATTTGGAATTATTATAGATCATTTATCAGTCTGAGTAATGTTACGGGTGTCCCAAGGAGTTATTAGTTAGGCGGAAAATATGTCACTAGGCCTAAGCTAGCGCCTTGGAGAGACGCGATGCTGGCTGGTCCTCAGTCACGTGAAAGCGATTGGAACTACAGGACATCCCTGCGCGTCCGTCCACAGAAATAGTCACGTGGCCTAGTCACCTGTGCTGCACTATTGCAGTATAACAAGTAAGTCTCATTCGATCTCAGACAGGGTTTAGATAGGGCAGTGATAAAGTTAACAAGAGCTAACAGTGAGTTCATTTCAGGGTTTCCGTCAGAACCCACTTGACTGCGAGAAATTGACTGCGAGAGTGATGACTGAGAGAGATTGACTGCCGTTTGAGACTGCTGTTGATGATTGAGGATTGGCGATTGTCGCCGTTGGAACGATCAGTGTAGGCTTGTCACTGGTTAGGTGAGTAGCAAAGGATCTCTTGAGTGAACGAGTGCTCCCGACAACTAAAACGACACGGGACCAGCATCAGCATTGGGTGATCAGTTCTTACCACGTGGGTGCACAACACCACGTGCACTCGGTCAGCTAGAAGTATTACCTACTGGCCATGGTCACCTGCGGGCGTTCTCTCTTCCCGCCCATGGACGCACTAAGAGTACACTGAGGCTATCTAAGTTAATAAATGGTCACACATTGAGACCAGGAGTCTAGGGGATTCCTAGAGGAACATTTTATCTCCCTTATTACGGGTGTATGTTGAGTTGGGTGGAGCATGGTTCACGGGTATTGGTGGACCCAGTAACATCTCAATAATAATGACAATATTTTTGTGTGTAGTTAATACCATTTTTCAGTTACTGATATTATCTTGACGTGTGTAGTAATAGTTCCTAAATGATTTTGATAGTATTGTTTTTTGAATGTTTGTGTCACTAAGTGGAACCAGAATGATACTGTGAATTAATTCCTTTAATGCATCTAATTTTTCTTTATAATTCCGATCTCAGGTATAACCTTTGTTCCCCAGAGTAGTGGTTAAGTTAGGTTAGGAAGTGTGCATCTGTTGGGGTGATATAATTTTGTTGAGTGCCCTTAAGGCCTATTCATTGTAGAGTTATTAATTTCTTGTTTTTTTAATACCATTTTCTCAGTGTTGGATGCTATTTTGTTGAAAGCCCTTAAGGCCTGTTTCATGTGTGCAAGCAACATGTCTTAATACTTTAAACTTATTGTTCTCTAATGAGGCATTGCCTGAGATTCTAATAATTTCAACATCATGTATAACTTTTATTCCCCAGAGTAGTGTTTTAAGTTCAGGTTAAGAGGTGCGCATATTGGTGTACCATTATTTGATTGTGTTTGTAGTGTTGGAGGGAATATAAGTGTAAATTTTACAGTGTGTCTCATTCATCCCAGTCACAGACGCTATCCTTCCACGGGTCACGGACAATTCATTTTGTTTCGTAAATTTAAGTGTTCTTGCGCTGGTTCGGGATTTCTCTCAAAGGGGCGCTTCCACTGCAATTACCATCTAATAATCTTTAATAAACCCCAAGTCAAGTGAGAAATTAAAAGTCCAGTAAATTCCGACAGGTTACATATATATATAATCAACACCTCACCCTGCCAGGATTCGAACCCCCGATCCTATGACTGTGACCGGGAAACGTTATCTCTGGGCCACCAGGACACAAAAGCAGTCCTAGACTCTGTTATATTTCACTCAAAGCCTGTTCAACGAGCTTATGGCGCAGTGAACCTCTAATGGGGACCACCCGTGCCTCTTAGGTGATCAGAGTAACGTTTTACCAAATCCGGCTTCGAAACACGAGGAGGCACGGGTAGTCCCCTTTAGAGGTTCGCGGCGCCATAAGCTCGTTGAACAGGCTTTGTGTGAAATATAACAGAGTCTAGGACTGCTTTTGTGTCCTGGTGGCCCAGAGGTAACGCTCCCCGGTCACCGTCATAGGATCGTGGGTTCGAATCCTGGTGCGGTGAGGTGTTGATTATATGTAGATGTCCGTGTGCTTTATTGGGCTGATGAAATATATATGTATATATATATATACATCTAATAAACTTTCGCAAAAAATAGATTAATTTTACGATGTGAACAAAATATATGTTATTGAGTATCAGAATAATCTGAATAACAACTAGACACTCAATGATGTTCTCCATATACAGTACACAAAAATTGAATTAAGTTACTTTGGCATATATATATATATATATATATATATATATATATATATGCTGATAACCACAAGGAAAGAAGAAAACACGAAGTTCCCAAGCGCTTTCGTGTAATTCACATCTTCAGGGGTCTGTACTCACCCCTGAAGATGTGAATTACACGAAAGTGCTTGGGAACTTCGTGTTTTCTTCTTTCCTTGTGGTTATCAGCATATACCTAGATCACGCGCACCTACAGTGATTTACTTGCGTTCGTTGTAGGATATATATATATATATATATATATATATATATATATATATATATATATATATATATATATATATATATATGTATCCTACAACGAACGCGGATGAATACGGGACTATTTCGCCTGGCCCATGAATATTGTTGTACCGCGACCCACAACAAGAGCGTCAGGCGCCATCTTTGTCTCATTGTGTAGCCAGTGCACCACTGTTATTGTTGAAATTTCGTCTTTTGATGTGGAAATTCGCGTTATTTGTATAACTATTTTGTTATACAAGTATACAATTGTAACAATGAGTCGTCCAAAGCGAGTGAGAAAGCTAATAACCCTTGAAACTAAGAAAGAAATTATAAAGAAACGTGAGAATGGAAGAAGCATTGCGAAACTTAGTGATGAATATGGGATGGCTAAATCGACTATATGTACGATTTTGAAGAATAAAGAGGAGTTAAAAACTGTGCAAGTGGCTAAGGAAATCTTTAGACTTAGCAAAGCAAGGTGTAATGTGATTGAAGAGATGGAAAATTTACTCTTAGTGTGGATAAAGGAGAAAGAAATGGCAGGTGGTAACATTAGTGAAGCTATAATTTGTGAGAAGGCCAGACAATTGTTTGAGGACCTTAAAGCCAAGACTCCCAGTGGAAGTGATAGTGATGTGCCAGTGTTTAGGGGTACCTGCATGCTGAATAACACTAAGGTAAGATAAAGTACCGTATTTTTTACATTTTCCACATAATTTTTTCAGTGTTAAGTGGTTGTATTTGTGGGCCTGGAATGGATTAATCCTATAACGAACGAATGCTATAACGAACGAGGTTCTGGAACCAATTTCGTTCGTTATAGCATACCCCACTGTTTATTTATATATATATATATATATATATATATATATATATATATATATATATATATATATATATATATATATATATATATATATATATATATATATATATATATATATATATATATATATAGCCCT
>NW_024748886.1:0-16999 GCF_018991925.1 Homarus americanus
TTATGCTCGACCAGTGGCCTTTGTTATACTCGATGAGAGGGCTTTGTTATATTCGATTAGGGGACTTTGTTTTACTCGACCAGGGGCCTTTGTTATGGTCAACCAGGGGACTTTGTTATACTCAATCAGAGGACTTTGTTATAATTTTTCAGGGGGCTTTTTTATACTCGATTAAGGTCCTTTGTCATCATTGATCAGGGGACTTTGTTAGACTCGATGAGGGGCCTATGTTATACTCGATGAGAGACCTTTGTTATACTCGATCATGAGCCATAGTTATATTCAACCAGGGGGACTTTGTTATACTCGACCAGGGGAATTTGTTATACTCGATCAGGAGATCTTGGTATACACGTTGAAGGGGCTTTGTTATCCTCGATCAAGGGACTTTTTTATACTCGATGATTGGGCTTTGTTATACTCGATTAGGGGACTTAAATATAATCGATGAGGGGACTTTGCTTTTCTCGACCAAGGAAATTTGTTGTACTCCATCAGGGGCTTTTGTTATATTCGATCAGGGGACTTTGTTATACTCGATGATTGGGCTTTGTTATACTCGATTAGAGGACTTTGGTATACTCGTATAGGGGCCTTTGTTATACTCGATCAGGGGCCTTTGTTATACTATATCAAGGGCTTTTGTTATACTCGAACCAGGAGAATTTGTTATACTCGATTAGGGGACTTTGTATTACTCGATCAGATCCTTTGTTATACTCGATCAAGGGAATTTGTTATACTCGAACAGGGGACTTTGTTATACTTGATCAGGGGACTTTGTTATACTTGATGAAAGGGCTTTGTAATACTCGATCAGGGGGCTTTGTTATACTCGTTCAGGGGGCTTTGTTATACTCGATCAGGGGGCTTTGTTATATTCGATTAGGGGGCTTTGTTATACTCGATGAGGGGCATTTGTTATACTCGATCAACCGTCTTTTTTATACTCGATCAAGGGATTTTGTTATATAAGATTAGGCGACTTTGTTATACTCGATCAGGGGGCTTTGTTATACTCGACCAGGGGTCTTTGTTATGCTCGATCAGAGGACTTTGTTATACTCGATCGGGAGACTTTGTTATACTCGATCAGGGGACTTTATTATACTCGACTAGGGGACTCTGTTTTACTCGATCAGGGGACTTTTTTATATTCGATCAGGGGACTTTGTTATACTCGATCAGGGTCCTTTATTATACTCGATCAAGGGCCTTTGTTATACTCGATGAGGGGACTTTGTTATACTCGACCAGGGGACTTTGTTATACTCGATCAGGGGGTTTTGTTATACTCGATCAGGGGACATTACTTTACTCGACCAGGGAACTTTGTAATACACGATCAGGGGATATGTTATACTCGATCAGGGGATGTGTTATACTCGATCAGGGGAATTTTTTATACTCGATCAGGAGGCTTTGTTATACTCAACCGGTGGCCTTTGTTATACTCGATCAGGTGACTTTGTTATACTCGACCATGGGACTTTGTTATACTCTATCAGGGGACTTTGTTATACTCGATCAGAGCCGCTTGTTTACTTGATCAAGGGCCTTTGTTATACCATACCAGGGGCTTTTGTTATACTCGAACCAGGGGAATTTGTTATACTCGATCATGAGACTTAGTTATACTCGAACAGGGCCTATATTATACTCGACCAGGGGACTTTGTTATACTCGATCGAGGGCTTTTGTTTTACTCGATCAGGGGACTTTGTTATATTCGATCAGGGGGCTTTCTTATATTCGATGAGGGGACTTTGTTATACTCGATGAGGGGCTTTGTTATATTCGATTAGGTGACTTTGTTATACTCGATGAGGGGCCTTTGGTAGACTCGATGAGGGGCCTTTGTTATACTCGATTAGAGGACTTTGTTATACTCGATGAGGGGCCTTTGTTATACTCGACCAAGGGCTTTTGTTATACTCGAACCAGGGGAGTGTGTTATTCGAGATCATGAGACTTTGTTATACTCCATGAGGGGCCTTTATTATACTCGACAAGGGGGCTTTGATATTCTCGATCAGGAGGCTTTGGTCATAGCAAAGGCCCCTGGTCGAGCATAACAAAGCCCCCCTGATCGATTAATACAAAGTCCCCTGATCAAGTATAACACATCCCCTGATCGAGTATAACATATCCCCTGATCGAGTATAACAATGTCCCCTTATCGAGCATAACAAAGACCCCTGGTGGAGTATAACAAAGCCCCCCTCATCGAATATTACAAAGTCCCCAAATCAGGTATAACAAAATTCATGATCAGGTTTATCCAGAATCCCCTGGTCGAGGAAAACCAAAACCCTGATCGAGTAAACATGTCCTCATTGAGAGTATAATAACATATGGTCCTGGTTGACCATAACAAAGGCCCTGGTAGAGTATAGCAAAGGAATCATAACAGGCTATAACAAGCCTGGTCGAGGAAAACAAAGCCCCCTGATCGAGTAAAACATGTCCCCTGATTGAGTATAACATAGTCCCCTAACCGAATATAACAAAGTCCCCTAATCGCGTATATCAAACCCCCCTGGTCGAGCTTAAAAATGGCCCTGATCGAGTATAACAAGGTCCCATTTTCGAGTATAACAAATTTTCCTGGTTCGGGTATAACAAAAGCCCCTGATATAGTATAACAAAAGCCCCTGATCGAGTATATCAAAGTCCCCTAATGGAGCATAACAAAGGACCCTCGTCGAGTATATCAAAGCCCACTGATCGTGTATATCAAAGTCCCCTGATCGAGTATAACAAAGTCCCCTGGTCGAGTATAACAAAATCCCCTGGTCGAGTATAACCATGGCCCCTGATCGAGAATAACAGAGTCCTCTGATCGAATATAACAAAGTCCCCTTATCGAGCATAACAAAGGCCTCTGGTCGAGCATAACAAAGCCCCCCTGATCGAATAATACAAAGTCCCCTGATCAAGTATAACAAAGTCCCCTGATGGAGTATAACAAAGGCCCTGATCGAGCATAACAAAGTCCCTCGATCAGAGTATAACAAAGTCCCCTGGTTGAGTATAACAAAGTCCCTTGGATCGAGTATAACAAATTTTCCTGATCGAGTATAACAAAGGCCCTGCTGATTATAACAAAACTCCTTGATCGAATAACATATCCTCATGGCAGTATAACAAAAGTCTCATGATCGAGTATAACAAAGTCCCTTGGTTCGAGTATAACAAAAGCCCTTGATGGAGTATAACAAATTTCCTTGGTCAGAGAAGCAAAGTCCTTATCGAGTATAACAAAGTCACCTTAATCGAGTATAACAAAGTCCCATGATCGAGTTTATCAAAGTCCCCTGGTCGAGGAAAACAAAGCCCCCTGATCGAGAATAACAAAGTCCCCACATCAGGTATAAAAAAGTCCCCTGGTCGAGTATAACAAAGTCCCCTGATCGAGTATATCAAAGCCCCCTCATCGAGTATAACAAAGTCCCCTAATCGAGTATAACAAAGTCCCCTGGTCGACTATAACAAAGTCCCCTGGTCGAGTATTACAAAGTCCCCTGATCGAGTATAACAAAGTCCCCTGATCGAGTATATCAAATCCCCTTCATCGTGTATACCAAGATCCCCTGATGGAGTAAAACAAATTTCCCTGGTCGAGTATAACAAAGTCCCCTTGGTTGAATATAACAATGGCTCATGATCGAGTATAACAAAGGCCTCTCATCGAGTATAACAAAGGCCCCTCTTCGAGTCTAGCAAAGTCCCCTGATCGATTATGACAAAGGCCCTTGATCGAGTATAAGAAAGCCCAATCATCGAGTATAACAAAGTCCCCTGATCGATTATAACAAAGATCCCTGGTCGAGGAAAACAAAGCCCCCTGATCAAGTATAACAAAGTCCCCTGATTGAGTATAACAAATTCCCCTGGTTGACCATAACAAAGGCCCCTGGTCGAGTAAAACAAAGTCCTTTAATCGAATATAACAAAGCCCTCTGATCGAGTATAACAAAGACCACTGGTCGAGCATGACAAAGGACCCTGGTCGAGTATAACAAAGTCTCCTGATCGAGTATAACAAAGCCCAATCATCGAGTATAACAAAGTCCCCTGATCGAGATATAACAAAGTCCCCTGATCGAGTATATCAAAGCCCCCTGATCGAGTATAACAAAGTCCCCTGATCGAGTATAACAAAGTCCCCTGATCGAGTAAAACAAAGTCCCTTGATCGAGAATAACAATGGCCCCTGATCGAATATAACAAAGTCCCCTTATGGAGCATAACAAAGGCCCCTGGTCGAGTATAACAAAGCCCCCAGTGATCGAATATTACAAAGTCCAGTGATCAAGTATAACAAAGTCACCTGATCAAGTATAACAAAGTCCCCTGGTCGAGTATAACAAAAGCCACTGATGGAGTATAACAAAGACCCTGATGGAGTATAACAAAGACCCCTGATCAAGGAAAACAAAGCCCCCTGATCGAGTATAACAAAGTCCCCTCATCGAGTATAACACATCCCCTGAACGAGTATAACATATCCCCTGTTCGTGTATAAAAAAGTTCCCTGGTCGAGTATAGTAATGTCCCCTAATCGAGTATAACAAAGGCCCCTGATCGAGTATAACAAAGTCCCCTTATCGAGCATAACAAAGGCCTCTGGTCGAGAATAACAAAGCCCCCTTGATCGAATATTACAAAGTCCCCTGATCAGGTATAAGAAAGTCCCCTGATGGAGTATAACAAAGACCATGAAGGAGTATAACAAAGTCCCCTGATCGAGGAAAACACAGCACCCTGATCAAGTATAACAAAGTCCCCTGATCGAGTATAACAAAGAACCCTGGTCGGGTATAACAAAGCCCCCTGATCGAGTATAACAAAGACCTCTGATCGAGTATAACAAAGTCCCCTGATTGAGTATAATAAAGCCCCCTTACCGAGTATAACAAAATCCCCTGATCGAGTATATCAAACCCCCCTGGTCGAGTATAATAAAGGCCCTGATCGAGTATAACAAAGTCTCATGATCGAGTATAACAAATTTCCCTGGTTCGAGTATAACAAAAGCCCCTCATATAGCATAACAAAGGCCTCTGATCGAGCATAACAAAGGCCCCTGGTCGAGTATAACAAAGCCCCCTGATCAAGTATAACAAAGTCTCCTGATCGAGAATAACAAAGGCCCCTAATCGAGTCTAACAAAGTCCCCTGATCGAGTTTAGCAAAGGCCCTTGATCGAGTATAACAAATGTCCCTCATCAAGTATAACAAAGTCACCTAATCGAATATAACAAAGCCCCCTGATCGAGTATATCAAAGATCCCTGGTTGAATATAACAATGGCCCATGATTGAGTATAACAAAGGCCCCTCATCGAGTATAACAAAGGCTCCTCATCGAGTCTAACAAAGTCCCCTGATCGATTATGACAAAGGCCCTAGATCGAGTAAAACAAAGCCAAATCATCGAGTATAACAAAGTCCCCTGGTCGAGTAATCAACCCCCTGATCGAGTATAACAAAGTCCCTGATCGAGTATAACAAAGTCCTTATCGAGCATAACAAAGGCCCCTGGTCGAGTATAACAAAGCCCCCCTGATCGAATATTACAAAGTCCAGTGATCAAGTATAACAAAGTCCCCTGATCGAGTATCACAAAGTCCCCTGGTCGAGTATAACAAAGATCCTGAAGGAGTATAACAAAGTCCCCTGATCAAGGAAAACAAAGCCCCCTGATCGAGTATAACAAAGTCACCTGATCGAGTATAACAAAGTCCATTGATCGAGGATAACAAAGGCCCCTGATCGAAAAAAACAAAGGGCTCCGTTTGAGTATAACAAAGCCCAGTGATCGAGTATAACACATCCCCTGATCGAGTATAACATATCCACCTGATCGTGTATAACAAAGTTCCCTGGTCGAGTATAATAATGTCCCCTGATCGAGTATAACAAAGCTTCCTGATCGAGTATAACAAAGTCCCCTGGTCGAGTATAACAAAGTCCCCTGTTCGAGTATAACAAAGTCCTCTGATCGAGTATAACAAAGTCCCCTAATGGAGTATAACAAAGGCCCTTGATCGAGTATAATAAAGGCCATTAATCGAGTTTAACAAAGTCCCTTGATCGAGTATAACAAAGCCCCTGATCGAGTAAAACAAAGTCCCCCGATCGAGTATAACAAAGTCCTCTGATCGTGTATAACAAAGTCCCAGGATCGAGTATAACAAAGGCCCCTGATCGAGTATAACAAAGTCCCCTGGTCGAGTATAACAAAGTCCCCTTATCGAGTATAACAAAGTCCCCTAGTCAAGTATTACAAATTCCCCTGATCGAGTATAACAAAGTCCCCTGGTCGAGTATAACAAAGTCTCCTGATCGAGTATAATAGAGGCCCTGATCGAGTATAACAAAGTCCCCTGATCGAGTATAACAAAGTCCCCTAATCGAGAATAACAAAGTCCCCTGGTCGAGATAGTAGTGTCCCATGATCGAGTATAACAAAGCCCCCTCATCGATTATGACAAAGGCCCCTGATGGAGTATAACAAAGACAGCTGATGGAGTATAACAAAGTCCCCTGGTCGATTATAACAAAGGCCCCTCATCGAGTAAAAGAAAGCCACCTGATCGGATATTACAAAGTCCCTGATCGAGTATAACTATGTCCCCTGATCGAGTATAACAAAGTCCCCTGATCGACTATAACAAAGACCCCTGATCGAGTATAACAAACTCCCCTTATCGAGTAAAACAAAGTCCCCTGGTCGAGTATAACAAAGTCCCCTGATCGAGGATAACAAAGCCCCCTCATTGAGTATAACTATGTCCCCTGATCGAGTATAACAATGTCCCCTGATCGAGTATAACAAAGTCCCCTCATCGAGTATAACAAATTCCCCTGATCAAGTATAACAAAGTCCCCTGATCGAGGAAAACAAGGCCCCTGATCGAGTATCACAAAGTCCCCTGGTTGAATATAACAATGGCCCATGATTGAGTATAACAAACGCCCCTCATCGAGTATAACAAAGGCCCCTCATCGAGTCTAACAAAGTCCCCTCATCGATTATGACAAAGGCCCTAGATCGAGTAAAACAAAGCCAAATCATCGAGAATAACAAAGTCCCCTAATCGAGTATAACAAAGTCCACTGGTCGAGTATATCAAAGCCCCCTGATCGAGTATAACAAAGTCCCCTGATCGAGTATAACAAAGTCCTCTTGTCGAGCATAACAAAGGCCCCTGATCGAGTATAACAAAGTCCCCTGATCGAGTATAACAAAGTCCCCTGGTTGAGTAAAACAAAGTCCCCTGATCGAGTATAACAAAGTCCCCTTAACGAACATAACAAAGGCCCCTGGTCGAGTATAACAAAGCCCCCCTGATCGAATATTACAAAGTCCAGTGATCAAGTATAACAAAGTCCTCTGATCGAGTATAACAAAGTCCCCTGGTTGAGTATAACAAAGGCCCCTGATGGAGTATAACAAAGAGCCTGATGGAGTATAACAAAGTCCCCTGATCAAGGAAAACAAAGCCCCCTGGTCGAGTATGACAAAGTCCTCTGATCGAGTATAACAAAGTCCATTGATCGAGGATAACAAAGGCCCCTGATCGAGAAAACAAAGGCCTCCGTTTGAGTATAACAATGCCCAGTGATCGAGTATAACACATCCCCTGATCGAGTATAACATATCCCCTGATCGTGTATAACAAAGTTCCCTGGTCGAGTATAGTAATGTCCCCTCATCGAGTATAACAAAGTCCCCTAATCGAGAATAACAAAGTCACCTGGTCGAGATAGTAGTGTCCCATGATCGAGTATAACAAAGCCCCCTCATCAAGTATGACAAAGGCCCCATTTGGAGTATAACAAAGACAGCTGATGGAGTATAACAAAGTCCCTTGGTCGAGTATAACAAAGGCCCCTCATCGAGTATAAGAAAACCCCCTCATCGGATATTACAAAGTCCCCTGGTCGAGTATAACAAAGTCCCCTGATCGAGGATAACAAAGCCCCCTCATTGAGTATATTTATGTCCCCTGATCGAGTATAACAAAGTCCCCTGATCGAGTATAACAAAGTCCCCTCATCGAGTATAACAAATTCCCCTGATCAAGTATAACAAAGTCCCCTGATCGAGGAAAAACAAGGCCCTGATCGAGGCATCATCACAAAGTCCCCAGGTTGAATATACCAATGGCCCATGATTGAGTATAACAAAGGCCCTTCATCGAGTATAACAAAGGCCTCATCGAGTTCAACAAAGTCCCCTTCACGATTATGTGACAATGGCCCTAGATCAGAGTAAAACAAAAAGCTAAATCATCAGAGAATAACAAAAAGTCCCCTAATCGAGTATATAACAAAGTCCCTGGTCGAGTATATCAAAGCCCTGATCGAGATAACAAAGTCCCCTGGATCGAGTATAACAAAGTCTTCTGGTCGAGCATAACAAAGGCCCTGATGAGTATAACAAAGTCCCCTGGTCGAGTAAAACAAAGTCCCCTGATCGAGAATAACAAAGGCCCCTGATCGAGTTTAACAAAGTCCCCTTATCGAGCATAACAAAGGCCCCTGGTCGAGTATAACAAAGCCCCCCTCATCGAATATTACAAAGTCCAGTGATCAAGTATAACAAAGTCCCCTGATCGAGTTTAACAAAGTCCCCTGGTCGAGTATAACAAAGGCCCCTGATAGAGTATAACAAAGACCCTGATGGAGTATAACAAAGACTCCTGATAAAGGAAAACAAAGCCCCCTGATGGAGTATAACAAAGTCCCCTGATTCCAGTATGCAACAAAAGTCCATTGATCGAGGATACCAAAGGCCCTGATCGTGGAGAAAAACAAAGGCCTGCTTGAGAATAAAGCCCAGTGATCAAGTATACCACATCCCCGATCGAGTATAACATATCCCCTGATCGTGTATAACAAAGTTCTTCGGTCGAGTATAGTAATGTCCCTCATCAGGAGTATGTCAAAGTTTCCTGATCGAGTATAACAAAGTCCCTGGTCGAGTATAACAAAGTCTCCTGATCGGAGTATAACAAAGTCCCTGATCAGCATATACAAAGTCCTAATGGAGTATAACAAAGGCCCTTTGATCGAGTATAATAAAGGCCATTAATCGAGCTTAACAAAGGCCCCTGATCGAGTATAACAAAGACCCTGAAAGAGTAAATCAAAATCCCCTGATCGAGTTTAACAAAGTCCCTTGATCGAGTATCACAAAAAACCGAATCGAGCATAACAAAGGCCCCTGGTCGAGCATAACAAAGGCCCTGATCGAGTATAACAAAGTCCCCTGGTCGAGTATAACAAAGTCCCCTTATCGAGTATAACAAAGTCCCCTAGTCAAGTATTACAAATTCCCCTAATCGAGTATAACAAAGTCCCCTGGTCGAGTATAACAAAGTCTCCTGATCGAGTATAACCAAGGCCCCTGATCGAGAATAACAAAGTCCTCTGATCGAATATAACAAAGTCCCTTATCGAGCATAACAAAGGCCCCTGGTCGAGCATAACAAAGCCCCCAAGATCAAATAATACAAAGTCCCCTGATCAAGTATAACAAAGTCCCCTGATCGAGTATAACAAAATCCTCTGGTCGAGTATAACAAAGGCCCCTAATGGAGCATAACGAAGTCCCTGATGGAGTATAACAAAGTCCGCTGATCGAGGAAAACAAGGCCCCTGATCGAGTATAACAAAGTCCCCTGATCGAGTATAATAAAGGCCCCTGATCGAGTATAACAAATTCCCCCGATCGAGCCTAACAAAGACCCCTGGTCGAGTATAACAAAACCACCTGATCGAATATAACAAAGTCCCCTGGTTGAGTATAACCAAGCCCCCTCATCGTGTATAGCAAAGTCCCCTGATCGAGTATAACAAATTCCCCTGATCGAGTATTACAAAGGCCCCCGGTTGAGTATAACAAAGCCTCCTGACTGAGTATAACAAAGTCCCCTGATCGAATATAACAAAGCCCCCTGAACGAGTATAACAAAGTCCCTTTATCGAGTATAACAAAGTCTCCTGATCGAGTATAGCAAAGTCCCCTAGTCGAGTATAACAAAGTCCCCTGATCTAGTACAACAAAGTCTCCTGATCGAGTATAACAAAGGCCCCCGTTTGAGTATATTAAAGTCTCCTGATCGAGTATAACAAAGCCCAATCATCGAGTATAACAAAGTCCCCTGAAGGAGTATAACAAAGTCCCCTGATCGAGTATAACACAGTCCCCTGATCGAGGATAACAAAGCCCCCTAATCGAGTATAACAAAGTCCCCTAATCGAGAATAACAAAGTCCACTGGTCGAGATAGTAATGTCCCATGATTGAGTATAACAAAGCCCCCTCATCGAGAATGACAAAGGCCCCTGATAGAGTATAACAAAGACAGCTGATGGAGTATAACAAAGTCCCTTGGTCGAGTATAACAAAGGCCCCTCATCGATTATAATAAAGCCCCCTGATCGGATATTACAAAGTCCCTCATCGAGTATAACTATGTCCCCTGATCGAGTATAACAAAGTCCCCTGATCGAGGCAGGCAATAAAGACCCCCTGATCGAGTATAGGCAATAAAGTCCCTGATCGAGTAAACAAAGTCCTTATCGGAGTATAAAGCCCCAGACTGGAATAATATAAACAGACCCCCTGGTCGAGTATAACAAAGTCCCTGATCGAGTATAACAAAGCCCCATCATCGAGTATAACCAATTCACCGAATCGAGTATAACAAAGGCCCTTGGTCGAAAATAACAAAGTCCTTGATCGAGTAAAACAAAGTCCCCTGATCGACTATACTAAAGCCCCATCATCGAGTATAACCAATTCACCGAATCGAGTAATAACAAAGGCCCTTGGTCGAAAATAACAAAGTCCTTGATCGAGTAAAACAAAGTCCCCTGATCGACTATAACAAATTCTGACTAAGTATAACAAAGTCCTTCTGTCGAGTATACCAAAGTCCTGGTCGTCGAGTATAAATTGGGAAGTCTTGACGAGAACAACAAAGTCACCTGGTCGATTATAAGAAAGTCCCCTAATCGAGCACATAACAAAGGCCCCTTGGTCGAGTATGCTCTCTGACCGAATAATACAAAGACCCTGATCAAGAATAAATAAAGTCCTGATCGGCGCTTAATGGCAGTCCTGGTCGAGTATAACAAAGGCCTTGATCGAGTATAACAAAGTCCCCTGGTCGAGTATACCAAATGCCCCTGATCGAGTATAACAAAGGCCCCGGGGTGAGTATAACAAAGCCTCCTGACTGAGTATAACAAAGTCCCCTGATCGAGTATAACACATCCCCTGATCGTGTATAACAAAGTTACCTGGTCGAGCATAAGAAAGCCCCCCTGACCGAATAATACAAAGTCCCCTGATCTAGTATAACAAAGTCCCCTGATCGAAAATAACAAAAACCCCTGGTCGAGTACAACAAAGGCCCCTAATGGAGAATAACAAAGACACTGATGGAGTATAACAAAGCCCCCTGATCGAGGAAAACAAAGTTCCCCTAATCGAGTATAACAAAGTCCCCGATTGAGTATAGCAACAAAGTCCCCTGATCGAGCATAACAAAGACCCCTGATCGAGTATAACAAAGTCACCTGATCGAGTATAACAAAGTCCCCTGGTTGAGTATAACAAAGCCCCCTGATCGAGTATAACAAAGTCCTCTGATCGGGTATACCAAATTCCCCTGATCGAGTATAACAAAGGCCCCGGGTTGAGTATAACAAAGCCTCCTGACTGAGTATAACAAAGTCCCCTGATCGAGTATAACATATCCCCTGATCGTGTAAAACAAAGTTACTTGGTCGAGTATAGTAATGTCCCCTGATCGAGTAAAACAAACGCCCCTCATCAAGTATAACAATGTCCCCTTATCGAGTATAACAAAGCCCCCCTCATCGAATATTACAAAGTCCCCAAATCAGGTATAACAAAGCCCAGTGATCGAGTATAACACATCCCCTGATCGAGAATAACATATCCACCTGATCGTGTATAACAAAGTTCCCTGGTCGAGTATAGTAATGTCCCCTGATCAAGTATAACAAAGCCTCCTGATCGAGAATACCAAAGCCCCTGGTCGAGTATAACAAAGTCCCCTGATCGAGTATAACAAAGTCCTCTGATCGAGTATAACAAAGTCCCCTAATCGAGTATAACAAAGGCCCTTGATCGAGTATAATAAAGGCCATTAATCGAGTTTAACAAAGTCCCTTGGTCGAGCATAGCAAAGCCCCTGATCGAGTAAAACAAAGTCCCCCTATCGAGTATAAGAAAGTTCTCTGATCGTATAACGTCTCCTCGATCGAGTATAACAGCGCTCTTAATCGAGGAGAGCAACAGTCCCTGTTTGAGTATAACAAAGTCCTTTTATTGAGTATACTAAAGTCCCTCATTGGCATTACAAATTCTGATCAGAGTATAACAAAGTTCCTGGTCATAACAAGTTCCTGGATCGAGTATAACAGTTCTGATCGAGTATAAACAAAGTCTCCTATGATCGAGTATAGCAAAGTCCCCTAGTCGAGTATAACAAAGTCCCCTGATCTACTACAACAAAGTCTCCTGATCGAGTATAACAAAGGCCCCCGTTTGAGTATAATAAAGTCTCCTGATCGAGTATAACAAAGTCCCATGATCGAGTATAACACATCCCCTGATCGAGTATAACAAAGCCCAATCATCAAGTATAACAAAGTCCCCTGAAGGAGTATAACAAAGTCCCCTGATCGAGTATAACACAGTCCCCTGATCGAGGATAACAAAGCCCCCTAATCGAGTATAACAAAGTCCCCTAATCGAGAATAACAAAGTCCACTGGTCGAGATAGTAATGTCCCATGATTGAGTATAACAAAGCCCCCTCATCGAGTATGACAAAGGCCCCTGATAGAGTATAACAAAGACAGCTGATGGAGTATAACAAAGTCCCCTGGTCGAGTATAACAAAGGCCCCTCATCGATTATAATAAAGCCCCCTGATCGGATATTACAAAGTCCCTCATCGAGTATAACTATGTCCCCTGATCGAGTATAACAAAGTCCCCTGATCGAGTATAACAAAGACCCCTGATCGAGTATAACAAAATCCCCTGATCGAGTAAAAAAAGTCCCCTGATCGAGTATAACAAAGCCCCCTGATCGAGTATAACAAAGTCCTCTGATCGAGTATACCAAATTCCCCTGATCGAGTATAACAAAAACCCGGGTTGAGTATAACAAAGCCTCCTGACTGAGTATAACAAAGTCCCCTGATCGAGTATAACATATCCCCTGATCGTGTAAAACAAAGTTACTTGGTCGAGTATAGTAATGTCCCCTGATCGAGTAAAACAAAGGCCCCTCATCAAGTATAACAATGTCCCCTTATCGAGCATAACAAAGGCCCCTGATCGAGTATAACAAAGCCTCCTGATCGAGTATACCAAAGCCCCTGGTCGAGTATAACAAAGTCCCCTGATCGAGTATAACAAAGTCCTCTGATCGAGTATAACAAAGTCCCCTAATCGAGTATAACAAAGGCCCTTGATCGAGTATAATAAAGGCCATTAATCGAGTTTAACAAAGTCCCTTGATCGAGTATAACAAAGTCCCTTGATCGAGTATAACAAAGTCCCTGATCGAGTAAAACAAAGTCCCCCGATCGAGTATAACAAGTCCTCTGATCGTGTATAACAAAAGAATCCCCCGATCCCAGTATAACAAAGGCCCTGATCCGGGTATAACAAAAAGTCGCCAGTCGAGTATAACAAAGTCCCTGATCGAGTAAAACAAAGTCCCCCGATCGAGTATAACAAAGTCCTCTGATCGTGTATAACAAAGTCCCCCGATCCAGTATAACAAAGGCCCCTGATCGAGTATAACAAAGTCCCCTGGTCGAGTATAACAAAGTCCCTTTATCGAGTATAACAAAGTCCCCTATTCAAGTATTACAAATTCCCCTGATCGAGTATAACAAAGTTCCCTGGTCGAGTATAACAAAGTCTCCTGATCGAGTATAACAAAGGCCCTGATCGAGTATAACAAAGTCTCCTGATCGAGTATAGCAAAGTCCCCTAGTCGAGTATAACAAAGTCCCCTGATCTAGTACAACAAAGTCTCCTGATCGAGTATAACAAAGGCCCCCGTTTGAGTATAATAAAGTCTCCTGATCGAGTATAACAAAGTCCCATGATCGAGTATAACACATCCCCTGATCGAGTATAACAAAGCCCAATCATCGAGTATAACAAAGTCCCCTGAAGGAGTATAACAAAGTCCCCTGATCGAGTATAACACAGTCCCCTGATCGAGGATAACAAAGTCCACTGGTCGAGATAGTAATGTCCCATGATTGAGTATAACAAAGCCCCCTCATCGAGTATGACAAAGGCCCCTGATAGAGTATAACAAAGACAGCTGATGGAGTATAACAAAGTCCCCTGGTCGAGTATATCAAAGGCCCCTGATGGAGTATAACAAAGACCCTGATGGAGTATAACAAAGTCCCTGATCGAGGAAAACAAAGCCCCCAGATCGAGTAAAACAAAGTCCCCTCATCGAATATAACAAAGTCCCTTGATCGGGTATAACAAAGGCCTCTCATCGAGTATAAAAAAGGCCCCCGGTTGAGTGTAACAAAGACATCCTGATCGAGTATAGCAAAGTCCCCTGATCGAGTATAACACATCCCCTAATCGAGTAAAACATATCCCCTGATCGTGTATAACAAAGTTCCCTGGTCGAGTATAGTAATGTCCCCTGATCGAGTATAACAAAGCCCCCTGATCGAGAATAACAAAGTCCCCTGGTCAAGTATAACAAAGTCCCCTGATCGAGTATAACAAAGGCCCTTGATCGATTATAATAAAGGCCCCTAATCGATTATATGAAAGTCCCCTGATCGAATATAGAACAGTCCCCTGATCGAGTAAAACAAAGTCCCCTGGTGAGAGTTTAACAAAGTCCCTTGATCGAGTATAACAAAACCCCCTGATCGAGTAAAACAAAGTCCCCCGATCGAGTATAAAAAAGTCCTCTGATCGAGTATAACAAAGTTATCTCTGGTGGGTAACATAACAAAATCCTGATCATTATAACAATTCTGATCGGTATAGCAAAGTCCTGTTCAGCTCAGTCAAAGGTATAGCAAGTCCCTAGTCGGTATAAAAATTCCTCATCGGTATAACAAAAGTCCACCAATTAGCGTGTAACAAAGACCTGGTCGAGAAATATAACAAAGTCCCTGATTCGAGTATAATAAGACCCTGATGAGAATAACAAAGTCCCTGATCGAATATAACAAAGTCCCTCATCGAGTATAACAAAAGGTCTGATGCGAATAACCAAAGTCTGATCGAGTATAACAAAGCCCCCCTCATCGAATATTACAAAGTCCCCTGATCAAGTATAACAAAGTCCCCTGATCGAGGAAAACAAAGCCCCCAGATCGAGTATAACAAAGTCCCCTGATCGAGTATATCAAAGGCCCCTGATCGAGTATAACAAAGTCGCGTGATCGAGCACAATAAAGACCCCTGGTCGAGTATAACAAAACCACCTGATCGAGTATAACAAAGTCCCCTGGTTGAGTATAACAAAGCCCCCTAATCGAGTATAACAAAGTCTCCTGATCCAGTACAACAAATTCCCCTGATCGAGTATAACAAAGTCCTGTTATCGAGTATAACAAAGTCCAATATTCGAGTATAACAAATTCCCCTCATCGAGTATAACAAAGTCCCCTGGTCGCGTATAACAAAGTCCCCTGGTCGAGTATAACACAGTCCCCTGGTCGAGTATAACCAAGGCCCCTAATCGAGAATAACAAAGTCCCCTGATCGAATATAACAAAGTCCTCTCATCGAGTATAACAAAGTCCTCTGATCGTGTATAACAAAGTCCCCAAATCGAGTATAACAAAGGCCCCCGGTTGAGTACAAGAAAGCCACCTAATCGAGAATAACAACGTCCACTGAGCGAGTATAACACATCCCCTGATCGAGTATAACATATCCCGTGATCGTGTAGAACAATGTTTCCTGGTCGAGTATAGTAATGTCCCCTGATCGAGTATAACAAAGGCCCCTGATCGAGTATAGCAAAGTCCCCTGGTCGAGTATAACAAAGTCCCCAGATCGAGTATAACAAAGCCCCCCTCATCGAATATTACAAAGTCCCCTGATCAAGTATAACAAAGTCCACTGATCGAGTATAACAAAGACCCCTATTCGAGTATAACAAATGCCCCTAATGGAGTATAACATAGACCCTGATGGAGTATAACAAAGTCCCCTGATCGAGGAAAACAAAGCCCCCTGATCGAGTATAACAAAGTCCCCTTATCGAGTATAACAAAGTCCCCTGATCGAGTATAATATAGCTCCCTGACCGAGTATAACAAAGTTCCCTGATCGAGTATATCAAACCCCCCTGGTCGAGTATAATAAAGGCCCTGATCGAGTATACCAAATTCTCATGATCGAGTATACCAAATTCCCCTGGTTCGATTATAACAAATCCCCCTAATCGAGTGTAGCAAAGTCCCCTGATCGATTATAAAAAAGGCCCCCAATCGAGTCTAACAAAGTCCCCTGATCGAGTATAGCAAAGGCCCTTGATCGAGTATAACAAATGCCCCTCATCGAGTATAACAAAGTCACCTAATCGAATATAACAAAGTCCCCTGGTCGCGAATAACAAAGTCCCCTGATCGAGTATAACAAAGCCCCCCTCATCGAATATTACAAAGTCCCCTGATCAAGTATAACAAAGTCCCCTGATCGAGGAAAACAAAGCCCCCAGATCGAGTATAACAAAGTCCCCTGATCGAGTATATCAAAGGCCCCTGATCGAGTATAACAAAGTCGCGTGATCGAGCACAATAAAGACCCCTGGTCGAGTATAACAAAACCACCTGATCGAGTATAACAAAGTCCCCTGGTTGAGTATAACAAAGCCCCCTAATCGAGTATAACAAAGTCTCCTGATCCAGTATAACAAATTCCCCTGATCGAG
>NW_024748887.1:0-13212 GCF_018991925.1 Homarus americanus
ATATAATGATGATGGATATTGTTTCATGTAGTGATGATGGATGGTGTTTATGTAAGGTGATGTTTAGGACAATAAAATAATAACAGTTTAATGCTAAAAAAAATTAATTTTCTGTACCGTTGTAGTGAAAACATGGTGGAACTTACACACCGTTACTCTAGTTCGATGGAAGAAGAAGTTTTGGGATCAGAACAGTGAGGCAATGTTTTGAGGGTATATAGTCCTATCGTTTATATATATATATATATATATATATATATATATATATATATATATATATATATATATATATATATATATATCGCACGCTAAATAGGGATAATAGCCAGTTAAACTTCACAAAACAACAGATGGTTTTGCCAAATATAGATAACCTTCTATTTATTACTTCAACTCAATATGGTAAATTTTGCTCTGTTTCATCTGAGTTCCAAGACGCTGTTTACTGTTAAGTGATCGCCAATTTATACCTAAAGTAGGTTAGATTGGGTTAGAGTGTGTATGCAAATATTAATGTATATGTGTTGTAATAATATATTATTAACACATGCACTGAATAATAGAAAGGGGAACCTTACAAAGCCAAAAGACACTCCAGTACAACCTGGAACTAACATAACACTGGCAGCAGAACAATCACACACAAAAAAAAATGTGTAGTTTATGTGGACAGTTGTCTAGTTTCTCTTGTTGTGTAAACTTTGTCTTTGTTAGGCTCACATACATAATGTACATGGAGGAGATCTGGTATTCAGGATGGAGGTGAGAAAGGAAACTCACAATGGCGTTTTCTTTATATATATATATTATATGTGCAGAGCAGTCAGGTGCTGGGAAGTTGCTGCGTAGTAGAGGAGTTGCTGTGGAGGAGCTTCTTTAGAGAAGGCCTTCTCTGCTGAAGAGCGTGGTGCAGTCTGCTCTCAGTGCGAGGCAGGGGGGTATTTCTATGATTCTGCCGGATCAAGAATCGAGGAACGAAGATGGAAAACGCTGCTGCGTGGATGAGGTGTTATTACTAATTCTCTTACAAACCGTTTAATCTGCATAACACTCATTGATAAAATATTTCCTTTTGAGGACACCACATCCCGCTTGACCGTTACTGAGTACTGATCCACCACACTATATATGTGTGCAGTGTTTCGCCTGATAAAACTATTTATTTTCACTAAAAATACATTTCCTAAATAACTGGGATGCCAATCATCTTTTTTCCCCTCAAGCTCTAAAATATATAGTGCAATGCATCCTTCCTGCCATGGTCTAAACCTTAAATAAGTTTGAAATAAAATGCAATATTTACCTACTCCATACTCCATCATAATATTATACGATAGCCTTGCATACTTGGACACATTGCCAAGATCTGTTCTTTCATTTATGGACATTATGGTACGGGACTACCTATTATCTCCTCCTCTCCAAAGACCATTCAGATACCCAAGATGAAACTGAGTCACAGGATTGACTTATCCTGACTGTTTCATCTCGTTCGAGGTTGATACTGCTTCATTTCAAGAGGGAGAGAACTTTTTACCTGACCGTACGTGTTACATCGTGGGGAGCAGCATCAGACACCTCTCACATCACCTTAAATTATCAGCTGATTCCCTCACATCCTAGTCCTCCGCTCTAATGTTGTACACATCCTCGTCCACCACTCTCCCGTTGTACACATCCTCGTCCTCCACTCGCATGTTGTACACATTTTCATCATCCACCTCATGTTGAACATCCTCGTCCACCACTCTCACATGCCAGCACATTTTCATCATCCACTCTCATGTTGCACACATCCTCGTCCACCACCTCATGCTGCACACACATTTTCATCATTCACTCTCATATTGTACTATCCTCGTCCCACTCTCATGTTGTGTACATCCTCGTCCTCCACTCTCTTGTTGTACACATCCTCGTCTTCTACTCTCTTGTTGTACACATCCTCGTCTTCCACTCTCATGTTGTACACATCCTCGTCCTCCACTCTCTTGTTGTACACATCCTCGTCGTCCACTCTCTTGTTGTACACATCCTCGTCCTCCACTCTCTTGTTGTACACATCCTCGTCATCCACTCTCATGTTGTACACATTCTTGGCCTCCAGTGTCATGTTGTGCACATCCTCGTCCTCCACTCTCATGCTGTACACATCCTTGTCCTCCACTCTTGTCGTACACATCCGTCCTCCACTCTTGTCGTACACATCCTCGTCCTCCACTCTTTGTCGTACACATCCGTCCTCCACTCTTGTTGTACACATCCTCGTCCTCCACTCTCATGCTTGCGCTAGCCATCCTCGTCCTCCTGTTCATGTTGCACACATCCCAGTCTCTCCACCACCACACTCTCTTGTCGCACACATCCGTCCTCCACTCTCTTGTTGTACACATCCCCGTCCTCCACTCTCATGTTGTACATTATCCTCGTCCTCCACTTCTTGTTGCACACATCCTCGTCCTCCCAATTCCTCATGTTGTACACATCCTCGTCCCACTCCTCTTGTCGCACACATCCTCAGTCCTCCACTCTTGTCGTACACATCCCTGTCCTCCACTCTTGGTCGTACACATCCTCGTCCTCCACTCTCATGTTGTACACATCTCTCAAGTCCTCCACACTCTCTGTCGCACACACATCCTGTCTCCACTGTGAGTTGCACACATCCTCGTCCTCCACTCTCTGTCGTACACATCCTCGTCCTCCACTCTCATGTTGTACATCCTCGTCTCCACTCTCTTTGTCGTACACATCCTCGTCCTCCACTTGTTGTACACATCTCGTCCTCCACTCTCCGTCGCACACATCCCTCGTCCTCCACCTCACAAGCTGTACACATCCTCGTCCTCCACCTCTTGTCGTACACACATCCTCGTCTCCACTCTCTTGTCGCACACATCCTCGTCCCCTCCACTTTGTCGTACACATCCTCGTCCTCCACTTTGTTGCACACATCCTCGTCCTCCACTCCCTCTTGTCGCACACATCCTCGTCCCCCTCCACTCTCTAAGTGTTGTACACATCCTCGTCCTCCACTCTCTTGTCGTACACATCCTCGTCCTCCACTCTCTGTCGTACACACATCCTCGTCCTCCACTCTCTGAGCGTGCATGATCTTGGCCCCTCCACTCATGTTGCACACATCCTCGTCCTCCACTCTCTTGTCGTACACATCCTCGTCCTCACTCTCTTGTCGCACACATCCCTCGTCCCTCCACTCTCATGTTGTACCACATCCTCGTCCTCCACTCTCTTGTCGCACACATCCCTCATCCTCCACTCCTCTGTCGCACACATCCTCGTCCCTCCACCCTTGTCGTACACATCCCTGTCCCACTCCTGTTAAAAGCACATCCTCGTCCTCCACTCTCTTGTTGCACACATCCTCGTCCTCCACTCTTGTTGTACACATCCTCAAGGTCCTCCACTCTCTTGTTGTACACATCCTCGTCATCAACTCTCTTGTTGTACACATCCTCGTCCTCCACTCTTGTTGTACACATCCTCGTCCTCCACTTTGTTGTACACATCCTCGTCCTCCGTCAGCTCATGTTGTACCACATCCCTCGTTCTCCACCTCATGTTGTGTGTGTGTATTACCATCCTCGTCCTCCACCTCTTGTCGTACACATCCCTGTCCTCCACCTCTTGTCGCACACATCCTCGTCCTCCACTCTCTTGTCGTACACATCCTCGTCCTCCACCTCTTGTCGTACACATCCTCGTCCTCCACTCTCTTGTTGTACACATCCTCGTCCTCCACTCTTGTTGTACACATCCTCGTCTTCCACTCTTGTTGTACACATCCTCGTCCTCCACTCCCTTGTTGCATTACTAACTCGTCTTCCAATTCCCTTTGTTGCACACATCCTCGTCCTCCACTCTCTTGTTGCACACATCTTCGTCTCTACTCTCTTTGTTGCACACATCCTCGTCTTCCACTCTCATGTTGCACACATCCTCGTCCTCCACCTCTTTGTTGCACACATCCGTCCTCCACTCTCTTGCTGGTACACATCCTCGTCCTCCACTCTCTTGTTGTACACATCCTCGCTCAATATCCACTCTCATGTTGTACACATTCTTGGCCTCCAGTCATGTTGTGCACATCCGTCCTCCACTCATGCGTTGTACACATCCTTGTCCTCCAGTGTCATATTGTACATCCTTGTTGTCTTCATGCTGCTGCACAAAAGCATGCAGAACCTTCTCAAGCCCTTTGGTCATGACAGCAGCGCTTCTTCATATTGTTCCGTCCCCTTTGTGAGAGCTGTGATGTGTTTCTGTCACAAGTCTCTGCCTACTGTAGCCCTTCTTTTGATGGAATATGTTTGTTTTAATTAGTTCCTGTACTAAGAGTCTCAAATGACAGGATATTCTTCGAAGATTTTTAGACTTTTAAATAACCTTTTTACATAATCATTCTTTTTCTTTGTCTTTGTTATATGCTTTTTTTAGAGATAATGTAAAAACATGAACATAGTAGCCAACATCAACAACCAGAGAAGGCCACACGCTGCACCTGTATTCCAACTGGCTGTATTAACAAGTCCGGGTATCTTGGACTTCGCTAACCAAGTCCCGCACACACTTACACGTACGGCTGCACCTTCACCCACTTAACACGTTATTTTTTGTTGACTGACCTCGCACTTTCTCTGAAAAACGAGCTTGTTTCAAATCCAGAAGTGATCTAGGACCTGAACCTGATCAGACTATGCGATAAGAGAAACTTCTTGACGTCAAGCAAAGTATTGAATGATGTGTGGACGCTCTTAGATTGCTCTCTGTGACTTTATTGCACTTCGGATATATTGCGTCTGTTCCCCAAAAGAGTCTAACTATGAATCTGAATTATTTTAGTAACCTGAAGCAGCAGTCACTATTAGTCTTGTAAATCACTAGGATAATTGATAAGAGCATATACAATGTTTTGCATTTTTCTTGGAACGAAGGTGGTAGAAACACTAAACTGTAATGTAAATTTTTTGGTGATAGATGGCAATAGCCTGTAAACAAAACCTTAGGGAGTGCCACATTAAGACATATAAAAACTACTACATGATCTGATGAGTGGATCAATGTTGGACGAGTTAATGATTTTATTCATCATAGTTTAGCAATGTATCGTTTGCTATTAATCATCTTACCTTCTGCTGTAGTATTAAACAAGGAAGAAGAGGTGCCCTAAGGCAGCCAGATGGAACCTAATTCCTGCTTCCGTGAATGCCTATATTATTATCCCACCATCATATAGAACGTCATTCAATCAATCAATGTCTGAGGGTTGGTTTACTACTGGCCAACCACTTAAATGCTTTTGGCTGCTTTTTGCTATTTTACCCAGATCCTGCATTCCCCTAGAACCACAACTTTTAATTATATAACATCCAACCCATTCCCTGCCCGTCCCTGCCCCTCCCCCAATCCTCCTCTTCCTCCCCCAGTTTTTACAATTACTATCTCTACCATTATCCCCCATACTTAATTGCCTTGTTAAAGTATTTCTCTCATTTGATGTATAAATTCCTTAAACGTCCCAGCACTAAGTCGTTGCTATAGATCTCATAAATATTTTCCATTAGTTTTCCTGTCAGTATAATTTATATCTAACATTTATAGCAGCACATTAAAAGCGCCTCTAGCATCCTCCTGGAAGCTTTTAAAATTAAAGACGATTCTCCTGACTCTCATAGATTTTAGTGGTACAATCAAAGATAAAAAGTCGTGTCGCAGTTTTATCCGAAGATTAAAAGATAACTCAGAAACATTATGAGAACTTCCTACCAAAAGGCAAAGCTCACCAAAAGTGATATCCTACCGGCATATATGTTTTCACCAAATCAGGACACTATTGTCTTTCATTGTAATACACATTATCGACCACTGCTCCAATTTCGTTATTTCGATCTCCTGACTCGATGTTCCGATCTTCGAGTCATGGATCATGGATACATTGATGGTTCATAGCTTGAGCTCATGGTTAGGCTTCTCCTGAGCTCTGTATCTGTGTTGTTCAGATCTTGGAAAGGGGTTGTAATGAAGCGGCACGAGGAGGAGGGGAAAAGCATCCCGGGATTTGGTCGTCGGCGAGCTTTCGGTTGTGGTTGATAGCAAATTGTGTTACTCTGGCTTATAGGAGAATTACGACCATGACATACATAACCACGACCATGATTATAGCAACCACGACCATGATTATAACAACCACAACCACAGATTATAACAACAACCATGACGCTGCTTATAACAACCACGACCATGATTATAGCAACCACAACCATGATTATAACAACCCACGACCATGATTATAAATGTAAATCCCACAACCATGATTATAACAAATCCACGACGCTGTTTATAGCAACTCACGACCATGATTATAACCATGACCATCTGAAAAGATGTCGCTGTACGCTCGCTAGCCAAGCAAACACTAAGTACTTAAAGACATTAGTTGCTATAGATCAGTAATATATTATAACATCAACATCGTTCACAAAGAAAGATTTCTTTCCTAATTTTTAATAGTTGATTTCTACTGTATAGATCTAGTTACACAAGGTACTCAAGACCTTAACAGAGAGCGCATGACTGGAAATTGCACCAATGTTCGTTAAGATCTTCCCATGTGATATTGTGTAGCATAATTTGTTGCTTTGAGCATACATATATAACATTTCTACACGAGCGATTACATGACTAACAAGTCAGTGGAAATTTCCAGACTAGCGACGTCGGAAAACGTTCGTTCACACGAGTGTATAAATGATGTGTGCACGTGTTTGTGCCTGTAGAGGGTAGCGTAAGGATTATGCCATTGACCACCATAACATGAACTACTTTGATAGCCAATCATGGTTTAGCGCTAACTCTTCAAAATTCTCGCAGGCAGTGCTCTCAGGATACAGATCGATCAAGACGTATCAGCCAGTCCTCTTGTCACTAAACCACAACTTCCTGAAGCCCAACCGCATCACTGCGAGGAGCAAAGTGCGCTCACCCACAGACATCGGCCAGTCACATAGTGTCAGTTATCCAGCAACAAGAAGACGAAAAGGGCTGATGGCTGTCCACCACAGAAACATCCATACAATATCGCCACATTACTACCAGCTCTACAGTGCGCCATCTGTGGGTGGTATGTGTCGCCGTTTTATCACTGCCCATAGTAGTGTTAGTAGTCATGTTAGACATTCTAGTCGGGAGTTTTAAACTCCTTGCCCAATAATGACTGTGAGTAATCTTGTTGCAACGCTCTGGAAATAAATGTCGAACAATTGCTCCCCTAGGCCCGGCCAGGTAATAGTGCTCGTTGAGACGGCCTTGAGAGTATTGCATCGTATTTCACGCTCAGGTCGGCTGAACAAGCCCAGGTCTGTCATGACCATGACCAGCCCTGCTGGATCATGACCAGGCCCGCCGCAACCATGACCAGGGCCTACCTGCATGCCCAAGGCTTACAGAGAACATGCCCAGGGCCAGCCGTGACCATGCCCAGGGCCAGCCGTGACCATGTCCAAGGTCGGCCGTGACCATCCCAAGACTGACTGTGAACTTTGGAAAACTACAGTGACTGCAATCACTGAAAAGTATAGTGACCGAATGTTAAAATGGACACTGTGCTTGATGTTTACAGTGCCTGTGTAGTGAACTGACTGGTGAGGTTCCTGTAGGTAGACTATGTTATTGTTTTACTTAGCTTGTAGTGTGACTGGGATTGATTTTGATTGAGTGATATTTACTAACTACTTGAATCTGTGTAAAGTTGCGGAAATAAAGGATCTAGGTTTGTTGACTTTTAACATATGATAATCTTCATTGTCCTTGTTTTTGCAGTATTTGACAAATTCAGCCACATTAAGGTTCGTTGATTTCAATATAATTGTGAGACAAGGATTGAACCCAGATTCCTTTCCTAGACGCAGTCAAGGTAAAGTACAGCCAAGAGTATCATTACTCTTTCACATCAGATATTATCTTAACCACGATACAGGTGAAGTACAGATATGCATGTTATTATCATCAGTATGTCTGCATGACGATTGTACTGCATAGCAGATGACGGCTACAGAACCTTAGTCGGTGACGAAAGTGACGCTTTACCTGACAATGTATCACTTTCACTTGTGTTTGAGCGCTTGTATATCATCACACGATTCCTGACGGAAAAACAAAAATATCAGAGCGTGAATTCCAGAGAAATCAAACAGACTCAGGGTGAAAACTTCAACGGGGTTATATATCTTCACAAAGATTGTTTTACCCGTCGAAAAAATATATATCTATTGTTACTTTTGCTAACAGCCAAAATGGAAATATTGTCCTAACATCAGAAATTTGTTCACATGTACACATGTTAGGCCTAAAGATCGAATTCGTTTACTGACGAAAAAAAATGCGACTTGTACTATTTAAAAAACGAAGCAAAATTTTGTATCATGATTTTCACAACAGTCACAAAACTTTAAGGCCTTGAAATCCTCAAACCAAACCTAACCTAACCTGACCTAACCTAACCTGACTTAACCTAACTTAACCTAACCTAACCTAAACCTCACCTAATCTAATCAAATCTAACTAAACCTAATATAAAGTAAACTAAACCTAATATAAAGTATTCAACCCAAATAAATTATACCCAAAGTATCTACCCAAACTAACCTAATCAAACCTAATCTACCCAACCTAACCAAACGCAACCTAGAGCGAAATTTCGTTTTCTGGTTATTTTGGAAACGTCGACAACGCGTTGTGATCGTTTTCGATCTTTTAGCCGAACGTTAAGTCATTGTCATGTGACTTTCAGACCGAAATGAAGGGCATATGTAGGAAACTCAGTAACCTTCAATAACATTTAATACACTATTTACACAGAGCAAGTCTTCATTTACTAACAGTAGCAAAACAACTATCTGTGCAGGAGGGTCGATATGCTCCGAAATTATACGTGTGACTAGTGACAGCCTCACATACCAAAATTGATCGTCCATGGTCTCATATTGTTTCACCACAGTATGCACACATGGTTGTTTTAGCTACTGTACGACAGTTAAACCTTCATAACGGACTTTCTCCTATTATCCGTTAGATGGGAGGCTTCACGTCTAACGAACCTCGATATAACGGGATTTCCCCAAAGTAGTCCGTTAAATAGAGGTTTTTCCTGTTCTGGAACAATTGTCTTCAATTTCTTCCCGTACAACTAGGCAGTTGTTTGTACTGCTTGTGTCTACCAGGTCTAGAGGTCTCAGTTCACCCCCGCTGTCCAGTTCAGTCTTGTTAACGCTGCTATGCGCCGACCATCACTTCATGCCCAATAATATAGCTCAAGGCTAACTAAGACTTATATTATACATCGAAAGTCTCATCCTCCATATAACACTAAACATAAATTTCAAGTTTTAACAAAACAAAATAAAAATGAGTATAGAAACTGCATAAAATAAAAGACTTAAGACACTGCTTGAACCATAAAGGAAGTGAGTCACCCTCATAAGACAAAAGTATATAAACAGTGTGAGGGTCGACATATGACGCATTAATCTAGAGTTAAGGACAATAGGTCAACATTTAGAAACACAGGGTCAACATTTAGAGACAGAGTCACAGTTAGCATACAAGGGTCAACATGACACAGGGTCAACATGGACACAGGGTCAACATTTAGACACAAGGTCAACATGGACACAGGGCAACATGACACAGGGTCACATGAGACACAGGGTCACAGACACAGGGTCACATGACACAGGGTCCATTAGCAGGACACAGAGCCAACAGTTAGAGACACAGGGTCAACAGCAGACACAGGGTCAACAGTTAGGACAGTCAATAGTTAGACACAGGTCAGTAGGGACACAGAGTCAGTTAGACACATGGTCAACAGGTAGGTCGCAGTGATGAACTTAGGACACAAGGTCAACATTTAGGAACAGGTCAACATTTAAGACACAGAATCAACAGTTAAGACACAGGGTCAACAGTTAGACACAGGGTCAATAGTTAGACACAGAGTCAACAGTTAGGACACAATAACAGGTAGGTCGCAGGATCAACATTTAGGGACACAAGGTCAACATTAGGCACACAGGGTCAACATTTATGACACAGGTAAAACAGTTAGGACACAGGATCAACATTTAACACAGGGTCAATAGTTAGGACACAGGGTCAAGATGGACACAGGGTCAACATTTAGACACAGGGTCAACATTTAGACACAGGGTCAACATTTAGATACAGGGTCAACATTTAGAACACAGGGTCAACATTTAGGACAGGGTCAAATATTAGGACACAGAAATAACATTTAGGACACAAGATCAACATTATATCAATAGGGTCAACAGTCACACACAGATCAACATGACATAGGGCTTGCTTAGACACAGGGTCAGCACAGACACAGGGCCACAGTCATGACACAGGATCAACATTAACGACACAGGGTCACATAAAAACACACGCCAACATGAGACACAGACACACAGTTACGATAAGGGTCAACATTTAGGACACAGGGTCACACAGTTACACAGGGCCAACATTCAGACACATGGTCAACATGAGACACAGGGTCAACTGTTAGATACAGGGTCAACAGCAGACACAGGGTCACAGAATCAGACACAGGGCCGATAGTTATGACACAGAGTCAACAGTTAGACACAGATCAACAGGTAGGACACAGGATCAACATTTAGGACACATGGTCAACATTTGGAACACAGGCCAACATTTAAGACACAGAATCAACATAATATCACACACAGGACACAGGGTCAACATTAGACACAGGGTCAACATTTAGGACACAGGGTCAACATTTAGACAAGCACAACATTTAGACACAGGCCAATATTTAGACACACTCACAATATTAGGACACAGGTCAACATTTACACATGGTCAATATTTAGACACAGGTCAACATTTAGACACAGGGTCAAAAGTTAGAAAACAGAGCCAACAGTTAGACAGGGCCAATACAGGACACATGGTCAACAGTTAGACACAGGTTCAATAGTTATACACAGAGTCAACAGTTAGACACAGATGCAACAGGTAGAACACAGGATCAATATTTAGTACACAAGGTCAACATTTATATACAAGGCCAACATTTGAAACAGGATCAACATTTAGCATGGTCAACAGTTAGACACAGGATCACAGCAGAACAGGATCAACATTTAGACACAGATTCAATAGTTAGACAGAGGATCAACATTTAGAGACAGGTCACTAGGACAGGGTCAACATTAAAACACAGGGTCAACATTTAGACACAAGGTCAACATTTAACACAGGCAACATTAGACACACGGTCAACATGGAACACAGGGCAACATAGGACACAGGGCCAAGCAAGGACACAGAGACAACAGTTACGACACAGGGTCAACAGCAGACACAGGTCAACAGCCAGGACACACGGTCAACAAAGCAGGACACAGGGTCAATAGTTGAGACACAGAGCCAACAGTTGAACACATAACAACAGGTAGGCGGATCAACACTAGACACAAGGTCAACATTTATCACAGGTCAACATTAAGTATTGACAGCAAAGGACACAGGACAACATTTAGACACAGGCCACATGTAGACACAGGTCAACAGTTAGGCCAACAGTTAGACACAGGGGTCAGAAGTTAGACACAGAGTCAATAGTTAGGACACAGATTCAACAGTGCTAGACAATATGCCAAATAGGTAGGGCCACAGGATTCCAAGCTTTGACACAAGGTCAACATTTAGACACAGGGTCAACACATTTACATACAGGCCAACATTTAGATACAGTCAACATGGAAACAAGAGTCACAGCAGACACAGGGCCACATGGGACACAGAGACACAGTTAGACACAAGGTTAACATGACACAGAGCCAACATGAGACACAGGGTAAAACAACAGAGACACAGTGATCAAATGCAGACACAGGGTCACAGTTAGACACAGGCCACATTTAGAACACAGAGTCAAGATGAGACACAGGGTCAACATTTAGACACAAAGGTCAACATGCATTGATGTGTCAACATTTAGATACAGGGTCACATTTAGACACAGCCAACAGTTAGAACACAGGGTCAACATTAGACACAGGTCAACATGTAATACAAGGCAGTACAGACACAGGGTCAACAGTCACACACAGATCAACATGAAATACAGGGTCAACATGGTATCACAGGGCTGCATGCACACAGGGTCAACAGTCATGACACAGATCAACATAAGGACAGAAGGGTCAACATTTAAACACACGCCAACACAGACACAGAGCTGACAAGTTACGATACAGGGTCAACAGTTAGACACATATATCAAGACAGAGACACAGGGTCAATAGTTAGGACACAGAGTCAACAGTTGTATCATTGTGGGTCAACAGGTAGGATTGGCTGGTGATCAGTTTGTATCACAAGTCAACATTTATATCACAGGGTCAACATACGAAACATGATCAAATATTTATCACAGGTCAACAGTTAGACACAGATTGTAACATTTAGGACACAGGTCAACAGCTAGACACAGGGTCAACATTTGTATCACAGGTCAACATGCAGACACACATAACATTTAGACACAGGGTCAACAGTCATGACACACAGATCAACATTAAGACAATAGGTCAATAGTTAGAACACAGATGAACATGAGACACAAGGTCAACATTTAGACACACAAGGTCAACATTTAGACACAGGATCAACATTAGGACACAGAGTCAACAGCTAGACAAAGGATCAACATTTAGGTGACAGGCCAACAATTAGGACACACAGGGTCAACATTTAGAACACAGGGTTAACATGAGACACAGGGTCAACATGCATACAGGATCAACATGGACACATGGTCAATACAGACACAGGGTCACATGAGACAGGTCAACATGGCACAACATGGTATTGGCCAGGGTCACAGTCACAGAGGATCAACATTTAGGACACAGGGTCACAGCAGACACAGGACAACACAGGACACAGGGTCAATAGTTAGACACTGGGTGAACAGTTAGATATAGGACAATGACACAGGCTTACCATTTACGACACAGAGTCAACAGTTAGACACAGGATCAACATGAAGACACAGGGCGAGACACAGGGTCACATGCAGAACATGGGCCACAGTTAGACACAGAGTCAACAGTTTGGACACAGAGCAATACGTAAATTCGAACGAAGTACCGA
>NW_024748888.1:0-12714 GCF_018991925.1 Homarus americanus
AAAACATAATAATAAACACACTATTAGTGTATATTAGTTGAATGCACAATCTGATTAGAAGTAAAAAAAAAAACAACAACATAACAATAACCTATAAAGAGTGTAGAGTATTTTTGTGCAAACTATTATACTAGTAGATGGTCTAAGATAACTGTATGTGAAGGAAAAGGTGTGCTCTCCACTCAAACTTTCTTTTTATGAAATCTCCAACTCCCCAGCTGAGCGGTACGCCCAATGGGAAACAAAACGTGGCACATAACACGCCGCCCGCCAGCTCTGGCTCGGTGAATAGGAATCAGTAATCGGGCGGAGTATAAACAACACCGCCGCCAATGTGCTCCTCCCATCTCTGAGGAAATCTGGTGGGCAACTTAGTATTATATTAGTATGTAATAATAATAACAATAATAAGAATAATAATAATACTACTACTAATAATAATAATAATAATAATATTAATAATAATAATATTAATAATAATAACATGCAATTTCATTTTATAACACATACTAACAAAATAGTGTATAGCCTACTATACTTAACTATAATAGGTTAGGTTGCGTAGGAGGATCTAAAAAGTACAGTAGTATATACACACACACACACACACACATACATATAGACAACAAACTAAATTAGAAACCACACGTCAGTGAAGTTATCAAATCCTCCAGTTTCTGTCTCCACCTCCTACGCCGACTCAAGTCCCTCGGTGTTCCTGCACACGAGCTCCTCAGTGTTTACACAACATTCATACTTCCCAAGCCCACCTATGCCTCCTCCACCTGGTCTTCCTCCCTAAATGCCACACAACGTAAACACCTAGAAAAAGTGCAAAAGAGGCCATGCAAGATTATTCTCTACCCTTCCTACTCCACATATCAAGAAGCGCTCAACACACTGACCGACCCTTTAGACTCTCACTGACCATCACCACGACCTCATCTGCAAATTTGGTAAGAAGCTTCTACACCATCCCCGACACCGGCTCCTACTACCACCTGAGATCCCTAGTCCGAGAATTGCTCTTCGACACCACAACCGCATCCAGCCCATACGTGCACGAACTGATCTCTATAAGAACAGCCCAGTCCCAACCATTGTAAAAATTATCGATAACTTTTAATAAATCAGTGTACTCACTCCCAGTAAACACTACTCCTTGCACTGTCACTATGTTGAAATGAACTGTAGTTTGAGCTTTTCCCCAGCTAGTTATTATATGTCTTATTTGTGTCACTCATGTTACTTGTATATTATTTGTAATTCGTAACCCATTCCCCAAATATGTAACTGTATATTTTCAGCCTTCTGGCTGCCAAGCACTTTCAATAAACCGTTAATTATTATTATTATTATTATTTATATGTTGGCCGATACCAACTCACTCCCCTGAACCCTCCTCCCCACCGGACTATCAACAAGTTCTTGCCATAAGGTACTATCTCATTTGGCAAAGAAATGGAACCAGTGATGAATAGTGGTGAACAGTGCTTAACTCAGTGAAAAACAACTCGGCAGTTGAGTCTTACCCAAGCTAGCTAACCACCTTCACACAGTGAGGTCCCAGGTACCCGGTTATACTTCCCCTGAGACTCCACGATAGAGAGGCCTGGGACCACACCTCACCCACTTGAATGAGTGAGTCATGTGGACCACGTGGTGTCCCCAAGATGCTACGACACCACGTAGTGAATGTTTTGCTACAGCATCATCATGTGAAGTTCCTCATAACACCATCTGTGAGGTAACTGCTACATCCTCAGGCCCCTCATAACGCCATCTGTGAGGGCGTTACTACACTACGTGTCTGGTGTTCAACACCTCACCTTACATGATCTATGCGTGCAAACATTAATCTGTATGTTCACTGTGTGCTCCTTCACCTTTCTCTAATGAGGGCTTTTGTTAAACCACCAATGTATGTACTAAGTCAATTGTGTCCAATGTATACTTTCGAAAAGCCCTTGTTTGGGTTAGGTAGGAGAGAGTAGTCGTCATTATTGTCCAAGCCACATTATCTATTTCTATATATACGTAATGTAGGCTGGTTTTTAAATACCTCAATCCCCTAACGGTGCCGTTTGTATATTAAGAAATACCGAAGCCATACAGTACAACACCAGCGAATATGAAGTATCACTGTAACCGGCAACTGTTACTCACTCATACCTACATACATATATAGAGTCTTTACAGAATGATAGCAGACACGAGGAAGACGAACAACAAGAGGAGAAGAGTTAGAAGAAAATCAACTTCAAGCTAAGAAGAAGAATACCAAGACATTTCCTCCAAAAAAGAAAACAACACACACACAATCAAGCCGACCAAACACTGAGAAACCATGGCGGAACCCAACATGCACCGGACGCTTGACCTGACTCTATCCTGCCGCATCCAGGCGAGTTGCTGCTTAAAGTCCCTCACGCAAGCGCTGTTTAGCCACTGCACCTATTCTATCCTCCTAAAATTCACTTCAATCCCCCCTGCCACTAGCATGTTATGTATGTATGTATGTATGTATGTATGTATGATGATGATGTATGCTAACTGCAACTTTGCGTATTAAAACTCATTACTCTTACCGAAGTAATATAGTGCGTGGTTATGTTATGTCATGTTAGGATAGATTATAAACTACATTGGGTTACATTTCGTGAGGTTCGGTGACGCTACAGGAAGTTAGGTGAGGTACCTGGAGGTTAGGTGAATGTTGACTGACTGACTGACAATTATTAGGAAGTGGTTCCAACACGTTCACACACAACCTATACTCATACCACAAGTCCAGAATTAGAGAGGATCATGTTATTGGATATATTTTCAACGATTTACTCAGTGTCTAACCAACTCTTTAGCGATTTAAATGTGGACCTAAAATTAGGTCCGTATATTTGTTTGTCGTGGTGGTGGTGGTGGTGTGCGCCCGTCCATCAGGTTGATTAACCACCAAAACCATAAAGGGTGCGGCCCTGCCGTTTCAGGGCATACACCACATCCATGGCGGTGACGGTCTTCCTTTTTGCGTGCTCGGTGTAGGTGACGGCGTCACGGATGACGTTCTCCAGAAACACCTTGAGGACGCCGCGGGTCTCCTCGTAGATGAGGCCGGATATACGTTTAACACCTCCACGCCGAGCTAGACGACGAATGGCGGGCTTGGTGATACCCTGGATGTTGTCACGAAGCACCTTACGATGACGCTTGGCGCCACCCTTTCCAAGTCCCTTGCCTCCTTTGCCTCGTCCAGTCATGTTGTTGTGGTTGCTACTACAGGTGGTCCTGGTGTGGCTTCGCCCACGGTTTGGTGGGAGTAGGTGGCGTGCTGTGGACGCAGCGGTAGTATCGTTCATCCAAGGCCGTCCCTCCCTCTTGGAGGTGGGGCGTAGCTTGCGGATGACGCATGCGGCACTCGTGGCCAATGAGGTGGCCACTGAGGTGGAGAATGTCTGTATATAAGCCCGCCCGCCTGCCGGGCCGCCCGTATTGACTATTTCGTCGTCGAGATGGCCCGTACTAAACAGACTGCCCGCAAGTCCACTGGAGGCAAGGCTCCACGGAAGCAGCTTGCCACCAAGGCAGCTCGCAAGTCCGCCCCAGCCACCGGTGGTGTCAAGAAGCCCCATCGTTACAGGCCCGGAACCGTCGCCCTTCGTGAGATCCGTCGTTACCAGAAGAGCACAGAGCTACTCATCAGGAAGCTGCCCTTCCAGCGCCTGGTGCGTGAGATCGCCCAGGATTTCAAGACTGACCTGCGCTTCCAGTCGTCTGCCGTCATGGCTCTGCAGGAAGCCTCTGAGGCTTACCTGGTGGGTCTTTTCGAGGACACCAACCTGTGTGCCATTCACGCCAAGCGCGTTACCATCATGCCCAAGGACATCCAGCTGGCCCGGCGCATCCGCGGAGAGCGTGCTTAAGTCCTCTTCCTTGGGGAAAAAGAAAAAGCACAACAAAACCTACCAGACATCTATAACTCGGCCCTTCTCAGGGCCAAAGAACTGTTCTGAAGATAATTTTCATGACAATCGAAATGGCTGGTGGTAGGAGAGCGTTAATTTCGGTTACCCAAATCGCCTAACGGTAAGTTGGTAACAGTCGTGCAGGCACGAATGTATAGTAGGTCATCAATTCGGGAGGTGGGTGGGTGCAAAAAACAAGAGCTAGTAACAAATTAATATATAAAGAATAAATAAGTAAATAAATAACTAAAATAAAAGAAAATTCAATAAAATAAAATAAAATGAATTGTTTACATGAAATAGGCGTGCTGCAAACAAGAAATGAAACCCAAACACACTCCATGTATGTCACTTTGCAGTGGGTGTAAAAGTACTCCACGCAGAATTTATTTATTTATTTATAATGTTTCGATTTAGTCCTGTTTCTACGCCAATAGAGAATGCAGATTATTATAATTTTTTTTTATTTATTTCCCTCTCAATATATCACTGTCGGTAACTGTCTCTTTAACATGTAACTGTGGCTCTGATGGAGCCGATTAAGTTGTAGTAGTGGGATGGCGTGTTTGTTGTGCACAAGTAACCTCTTACTTGGAAGAGGTGTACTTGGTGACAGCCTTGGTACCCTCAGACACGGCATGCTTGGCCAGTTCACCGGGCAGCAAGAGTCGGACAGCTGTCTGGATTTCCCGACTTGTAATGGTGGAGCGTTTGTTGTAGTGCGCCAGGCGGGAAGCCTCGGCAGCGATGCGCTCGAAGATGTCGTTCACGAAAGAGTTCATGATGGACATAGCTTTGGAGGAGACTCCTGTGTCGGGGCGCACTTGCTTCAGTACCTTGTAGATGTAGATGCTGTAGCTTTCCTTCCTCCTGCGCTTCTTCTTCTTGTCACCCTTGGCAATGGCCTTCTGGGCCTTTCCAGCCTTCTTGGCAGCCTTTCCGGAAGTTTTGGGAGGCATGGCGGCACAGTTACTCGTGGCGCGGAGCGAGAGAATTGAAAACTGGCCCGACTAACTTTTCCTTATATACCGAGCGGGCCGCTCAGGATCAGACTGGCTGCAGCTACGGCTCTCTTACATTGGTTGGGTTCGCGAGACGGCCACCTGGCCTGATCCTGAGCTTGGTATAAAAGACCAAGGTGGCGGGCGGAAATTTAACTCCTATCACGAAAAGCAGCAGCAGCAACATGTCAGGACGCGGCAAGGGAGGCAAGGTGAAGGGCAAGTCAAAGTCCCGTTCTAGCAGGGCCGGACTCCAGTTCCCCGTGGGTAGGATCCACCGTCTCTTGCGTAAAGGCAACTATGCTGAGCGTGTTGGTGCAGGTGCACCTGTGTACCTTGCAGCCGTCATGGAGTACCTGGCGGCAGAAGTGCTCGAGCTGGCCGGTAACGCCGCCCGCGACAACAAGAAGACCCGCATTATCCCGCGTCATCTTCAGCTTGCCATTCGCAATGACGAGGAGCTGAACAAGCTCCTGTCTGGAGTCACCATTGCCCAAGGGGGTGTCCTTCCTAACATCCAAGCTGTGCTCCTCCCCAAGAAGACAGAGAAGAAATAAGAACCTAAGGTTCGTTCACACAAGACAACCTAACCAAACAGGCTCCTTTCGGAGCCACAGGATATCACTTAAAGAGAGAAATATACGACATCAACGTTTTGCAGGATAACACTCTATTTTACGTGTAATTAGCATAGTAATGTGGAAATTGAGTGAAAATGTTTTAGAATGGTGTAGATGTGAAGGGGTACTGCGGGGGCCTGGGGTGGGGGACTTAAACGGGACTTAGAAGGGCGCAAGAAGCAGCTTTAGCAGCAGCAGCAGCAAGGGATGAGACCTTATTTTCAGTCAGGTTCATACACAAAGAAATACATCAGATTCATTGACAGTACAGTACACATTTACCAGTGTGGGCTAGCCAATTTGGGATAAAGAGCAAGAATGTAATGTCCTCAATGAAGTAATGACATAGTTCAAGATACAATAAGTGAGGTGGCCTGAAGTCTTTGACAGTGTCCCATTCAATAATATAGTAGTGCTGTAAAGGTGTATCACCAAGTTTACATGCTGAGTGTTCCGGTATGGGTACAGCGTTACTAACTAGCCAGATGTGTCTGTATCCTAACCTAATTCTGGCCACGACTACATCACACAGGCAGGCAGGAGCAAGTTGTTTGGACACTCTTCCTAGCCCCCTTGGTCCCTGTTCACCTACCTACTGTAGCAGTAAGTAGGTACCTGTTGTAAATCGAAAGGTTGCAAATTCGTATTCAGGGAAAGTTGTTGGAGCTTCTAAACTTGAACTGACACAATCCGAGGAGTGGTGACCCGAGGATCACAGACACTATCTCTCCCACTACAAATCCCTTCCTAACCTCCTGCTCCTTCCTATGTCCTCCCAAAATTGAACCATGCTATCGCAAAGGTAATAATACAGGTAGAGACAACAACATATTTTCCTATTGTCTTATTATATAATAATAACAGAAACGCTGCTGCCGCCATCCCGGAGGCTATACATTGTCTCACTGTTCATTCCCTCCACAATTCTTCCTCTTACTTCTTCATCTTCTTCTTCCATCAATACTTTATTAACGGTGTATGTAAGTTTCACCATGTTTTGCACTACAGCGGTAGAGCAAAGTATATTTTGTTAGCAATAAACCAAAAGCATATTTTATGGCCTAATCATCACTACATAGAACACCACCCACAAAGCATGATACTAGTAGACCACAAAAACTGCTATAAACCCCCAAAGCATATTTTATTGCCTAATCATCACTACATAGAACACCACTCATAAAGCATGATACTATTAGACCACAAACTGCTATAAACCCCAATAATATACTATACTAGTGACTATAATTGTGTTACCCAATATTATACGAAATAATACTATAAAACATACTAATAAACACACTAATAGTGTATATTAGTTGACTGCCCAATCTGATGAGAAGTCCCAAAAAAAAAAAAACAACATAACAATAACCTAGAAAGAGTGTAGAGTATTTTTGTGCAAACTATTATACTAGTAGATGGTCTAAGATAACTGTATGTGAAGGAAAAGGTGTGCTCTCCACTCAAACTTTCTTTTTATGAAATCTCCTACCCCCCAGCTGAGCGGTACGCCCAATGGGAAACAAAACGTGGCACATAACACGCCGCCCGCCAGCTCTGGCTCGGTGAATAGGAATCAGTAATCGGGCGGAGTATAAACAACACCGCCGCCAATGTGCTCCTCCCATCTCTGAGGAAATCTGGCGGGCAACTTAGTATTATATTAGCATGTAATAATAATAACAATAATAATAATAATAATACTACTAATACTACTAATAATAATAATAATAATAATAATAATAATATTAATAATAATAATATTAATAATAATAACATGCAATTTCATTTTATAACACATACTAACAAAATAGTGTATAGCCTACTATACTTAACTATAATAGGTTAGGTTGCGTAGGAGGATCTAAAAAGTACAGTAGTATACACACACACACACACACACACACACACACATACATATAGACAACAAACTAAATTAGAAACCACACGTCAGTGAAGTTATCAAATCCTCCAGTTTCCGTCTCCACCTCCTACGCCGACTCAAGTCCCTCGGTGGTCCTGCACACGAGCTCCTCAGTGTTTACACAACATTCATACTTCCCAAGCTCACCTATGCCTCCTCCACCTGGTCTTCCTCCCTAAATGCCACACAACGTAAACACCTCGAAAAAGTGCAAAAGAGGACATGCAAGATTATTCTCTACCCTTCCTACTCCACATATCAAGAAGCGCTCAACACACTGACCCTTTAGACTCTCACTGACCATCACCACGACCTCATCTGCAAATTTGGTAAGAAGCTTCTACACCATCCCAGACACCGGCTCCTACTACCACCTGAGATCCCTAGTCCGAGAATTGTTCTTCGACACCACAACCGCATCCAGCCCATACGTGCACGAACTGATCGCTATAAGAACAGCCCAGTCCCAACCATTGTAAAAATTATCGATAACTTGTAATAAATCAGTGTACTCACTCCCAGTAAACACTACTCCTTGCACTGTCACTATGTTGAAATGAACTGTAGTTTGAGCTTTTCCCCAGCTAGTTATTATATGTCTTATTTGTGTCACTCATGTTACTTGTATATTATTTGTAATTCGTAACCCATTCCCCAAATATGTAACTGTATATTTTCAGCCTTCTGGCTGCCAAGCATTTTCAATAAACCGTTAATTATTATTATTATTATTATTTATATGTTGGCCGATACCAACTCACTCCCCTGAACCCTCCTCCCCACCGGACTATCAACAAGTTCTTGCCATAAGGTACTATCTCATTTGGCAAAGGAATGGAACCAGTGATGAATAGTGGTGAACAGTGCTTAACTCAGTGAAAAACAACTCGGCAGTTGAGTCTTACCCAAGCTAGCTAACCACCTTCACACAGTGAGGTCCCAGGTACCCAGTTACACTTCCCCTGAGACTCCACGATAGAGAGGCCTGGGACCACACCTCACCCACTTGAATGAGTGAGTCATGTCGACCACGTGGTGTCCCCAAGATGCTACGACAACACGTAGTGAATGTTTTGCTACAGCATCATCATGTGAATTTCCTCATAACACCATCTGTGAGGTAACTGCTACATCATCAGGCCCCTCATAACGCCATCTGTGAGGGAGTTACTACACTACGTGTCTGGTGTTCAACATCTCACCTTACATGATCTACGCGTACAAACATTAATCTGTATGTTCACTGTGTGCTCCTTCACCTTTCTCTAATGAGGGCTTTTTTTAAACCACCAATTTATGATGTACTAAGTCATTTGTGTCCAATGTATACTTTCGAAAAGCCCTTGTTTGGGGAAGGTAGGAGAGAGTAGTCGTCATTATTGTCCAAGCCACATTATTTATTTCTATATATAAGTAATGCAGGCTGGCTTTTAAATACCTCAATCCCCTAACGGTGCCGTTTGTATATTAAGAAATACCGAAGCCATACAGTACAACACCAGCGAATATGAAGTATCACTGTAACCGGCAACTGTTACTCACTCATACCTACATACATATAGAGAGTCTTTACAGAATGAGAGCAGACACGAGGAAGACGAACAACAAGAGGAGAAGAGTTAGAAGAAAATCAACTTCAAGCTAAGAAGAAGAATACCAAGACATTTCCTCCAAACAAGAAAACAACACACACAATCAAGCCGACCAAACACTGAGAAACCATGGCGGAACCCAACATGCACCGGACGCTTGACCTGACTCTATCCTGCCGCATCCAGGCGAGTTGCTGCTTAAAGTCCCTCACGCAAGCGCTGTTTAGCCACTGCACCTATTCTATCCTCCTAAAATTCACTTCAATCCCCCCCTGCCACTAGCATGCTATGTATGTATGTATGTATGTATGTATGTATGTATGTATGTATGTATGTATGTATGTATGAAGGAATGATAACTGCAACTTTGTGTATTAAAACTCATTACTCTTACCGAAGTAATATAGTGCGTGGTTATGTTATGTCATGTTAGGATAGATTATAAACTACATTGGGTTACATTTCGTGAGGTTCGGTGACGCTACAGGAAGTTAGGTGAGGTACCTGGAGGTTAGGTGAATGTTGACTGACTGACTGACAATTATTAGGAAGTGGTTCCAACACGTTCACACACAACCTATACTCATACCACAAGTCCAGCATTAGAGAGGATCATGTGATTGGATATATTTTCAACGATTTACTCAGTGTCTAACCAACTCTTTAGCGATTTAAATGTGGACCTAAAATTAGGTCCGTATATTTGTTTGTCGTGGTGGTGGTGGTGGTGTGCGCCCGTCCATCAGGTTGAATAACCACCAAAACCATAAAGGGTGCGGCCCTGCCGTTTCAGGGCATACACCACATCCATGGCGGTGACGGTCTTCCTTTTTGCGTGCTCGGTGTAGGTGACGGCGTCACGGATGACGTTCTCCAGAAACACCTTGAGGACGCCGCGGGTCTCCTCGTAGATGAGGCCGGATATACGTTTAACACCTCCACGCCGAGCTAGACGACGAATGGCGGGCTTGGTGATACCCTGGATGTTGTCACGAAGCACCTTACGACGACGCTTGGCGCCACCCTTTCCAAGTCCCTTGCCTCCTTTGCCTCGTCCAGTCATGTTGTTGTGGTTGCTACTACAGGTGGTCCTGGTGTGGCTTCGCCCACGGTTTGGTGGGAGTAGGTGGCGTGCTGTGGACGCAGCGGTAGTATCGTTCATCCAAGGCCGTCCCTCCCTCTTGGAGGTGGGGCGTAGCTTGCGGATGACGCATGCGGCACTCGTGGCCAATGAGGTGGCCACTGAGGTGGAGAATGTCTGTATATAAGCCCGCCCGCCTGCCGGGCCGCCCGTATTGACTATTTCGTCGTCGAGATGGCCCGTACCAAACAGACTGCCCGCAAGTCCACTGGAGGCAAGGCTCCACGGAAGCAGCTTGCCACCAAGGCAGCTCGCAAGTCCGCCCCAGCCACCGGTGGTGTCAAGAAGCCCCATCGTTACAGGCCCGGAACCGTCGCCCTTCGTGAGATCCGTCGTTACCAGAAGAGCACAGAGCTACTCATCAGGAAGCTGCCCTTCCAGCGCCTGGTGCGTGAGATCGCCCAGGATTTCAAGACTGACCTGCGCTTCCAGTCGTCTGCCGTCATGGCTCTGCAGGAAGCCTCTGAGGCTTACCTGGTGGGTCTTTTCGAGGACACCAACCTGTGTGCCATTCACGCCAAGCGCGTTACCATCATGCCGAAGGACATCCAGCTGGCCCGGCGCATCCGCGGAGAGCGTGCTTAAGTCCTCTTCCTTGGGGAAAAAGAAAAAGCACAACAAAACCTACCAGACATCTATAACTCGGCCCTTCTCAGGGCCAAAGAACTGTTCTGAAGATAATTGTCATGACAATCGAAATGGTTGGTGGTAGGAGAGCGTTAATTTCGGTTACCCAAATCGCCTAACGGTAAGTTGGTAACATTCGTGCAGGCACGAATGTATAGTAGGTCATCAATTCGGGAGGTAGGTGGGTGCAACAAACAAGAGCTAGTAACAAATAAATATATAAAGAATAAGTAAGTAAATAAATAAATAAAATAAAAGAAAATACAATAAAATACAATAAAATAAAATAAATTGTTTACATGAAATAGGCGTGCTGCAAACATGAAATGAAGCCCAAACACACTCCATGTATGTCACTTTGCAGTGGGTGTAAAAGTACTCCACGCAGAATTTATTTATTTATTTATTATGTTTCGATTTAGTCCTGTTTCTACGCCAATAGAGAATGCAGATAATTATAATTTTATTTTTTTTATTTCCCTCTCAATATATCACTGTCGGTAACTGTCTCTTTAACATGTAACTGTGGCTCCGATGGAGCCGATTAAGTTGTAGTAGTGGGATGGCGTGTTTGTTGTGCACAAGTAACCTCTTACTTGGAAGAGGTGTACTTGGTGACAGCCTTGGTGCCCTCAGACACGGCATGCTTGGCCAGTTCACCTGGCAGCAAGAGTCGGACAGCTGTCTGGATTTCCCGACTTGTAATGGTGGAGCGTTTGTTGTAGTGCGCCAGGCGGGAAGCCTCGGCAGCGATGCGCTCGAAGATGTCGTTCACGAAAGAGTTCATGATGGACATAGCTTTGGAGGAGACTCCTGTGTCGGGGTGCACTTGCTTCAGTACCTTGTAGATGTAGATGCTGTAGCTTTCCTTCCTCCTGCGCTTCTTCTTCTTGTCACCCTTGGCAATGGCCTTCTGGGCCTTTCCAGCCTTCTTGGCAGCCTTTCCGGAAGTTTTGGGAGGCATGGCGGCTCAGTTACTCGTGGCGCGGAGCGAGAGAATTGAAAACTGGCCCGACTAACTTTTCCTTATATACCGAGCGGGCCGCTCAGGATCAGACTGGCTGCAGCTACGGCTCTCTTACATTGGTTGGGTCCGCGAGACGGCCACCTGGCCTGATCCTGAGCTTGGTATAAAAGACCAAGGTGGCGGGCGGAAATTTAACTCCTATCACGAAAAGCAGCAGCAGCAACATGTCAGGACGCGGCAAGGGAGGCAAGGTGAAGGGCAAGTCCAAGTCCCGTTCTAGCAGGGCCGGACTCCAGTTCCCCGTGGGTAGGATCCACCGTCTCTTGCGTAAAGGCAACTATGCTGAGCGTGTTGGTGCAGGTGCACCTGTGTACCTGGCAGCCGTCATGGAGTACCTGGCAGCAGAAGTGCTCGAGCTGGCCGGTAACGCCGCCCGCGACAACAAGAAGACCCGCATTATCCCGCGTCATCTTCAGCTTGCCATTCGCAATGACGAGGAGCTGAACAAGCTCCTGTCTGGAGTCACCATTGCCCAAGGGGGTGTCCTTCCTAACATCCAAGCTGTGCTCCTCCCCAAGAAGACAGAGAGGAAATAAGAACCCAAGGTTCGTTCACACAAGACAACCTAACCAAACAGGCTCCTTTCGGAGCCACAGGATATCACTTAAAGAGAGAAATATACGACATCAACGTTTTGCAGGATAACACTCAATTTTACGTGTAATTAGCATAGTATTGTGGAAATTGAGTGAAATTGTTTGAGAATGGTGTAGATGTGAAGGGTTACTGCGGGGCCTGGGGTGGGGGACTTAAACGGGACTTAGAAGGGCGCAAGAAGCAGCAGCAGCAGCAGCAGCCAGGGAGGCGACCTTATTTT
>NW_024748889.1:0-9141 GCF_018991925.1 Homarus americanus
AAAAGTAGTTTTTTTTCTAAGTCCCCTTTAAAAAAAATAAGGCAACGTTGATTATCTGAAAAAATTGGCTTGATTTCTGAAGTGCTTGAACTATCAACACGTCCAGTACTGCCCAGTAAGACCCTGCTATAACTTACGCTCTCACTCTAATACTTAAATTAATCCATCGCTTCTCTGGCGAGTTACCAAGTGGATAAGATATCTCTCCCGGACGGACGGACAGAAGGACTGAAGGACTTATAGCGTCATTTCTATACATCCCCAAACTTTCGGTCCGGGTGCTGCGAGAAAGAAATTCTGCACTGGTCAACAAGGAATCGCGCTGCCAATACAGTAAAACGATTGACTTTCTATTTTCATAAAACTTAGACAAATTTGATGTTTGATGCAAGCTTAGGAAAACGTAGTATCCTTAAAGATTACCACCGACTGAGAGACACCGTGTTACCTGTGCTAGGCGTCACCAGCTGAGAAACGCGGCGCTAGACCAGACAGTCGCTGTAAGTCACTGCCCTCACCTGTGCCCTTGAATTCTCTCCTCTGGTTGGTCATGCTGCTGTTGCTGTCTCCTGTTGCTGCTGTTGTTTGTCCTGTTGCTGCTGTTTGTGCTATTGCTGTCTCCTGTTGCTGCGGTTGTTAGGTCTTTCTGGTGGTAGTCTTTCCATGCCTGTATACAGTAATCCACACTGGAACGTACTGGAGATTTGTGCAGTTAAAGGAGCATGTTCCCGTCGTTGTATTCAGAGGTAAGCTTTATAAATCCCAAACTTCGATTTACTTTTGTCACTGCTGCCCCCAGTTGTTGCGCCGTCTTCAGTGAATGATCTATCGCAACGCCAAGAACTTTCTCCATATCGACAGTATCCAGGAAAGTGTTATTAAACAGAATAGTTGTGATTGGATTGTTGTCTTCTATTATGTAATGTTAAAGATCTTTTGCCAGTCTCAAGACCATTTGAACAGCTCATGCAGGTCTTTCTACATTGTTGCGACGTCGTCTTGATTTGCTACCTTCCCCAATATCTTTGTGTCGTCCACAAAATTGACAATGTGACTCGATATGTTTTCACCTATGTCGTTTATGTAGATGACAAACAGGGTGGGTCCAAAGATAGAGCCTTGTGGTACTCCACTGAATGTACTCCATTTATTACCACTCTTTGTTGCCAGTCTTCGAGTCAATTGTTAATCCACAGCAAAATCTTGCCTGTGATGCCATGTGCCAGGATCTTAGAGGCCAGTCGTGCATGTGGGTCTTTGTCAAACGTTTTGGAGAAATTAATGTACAACACATCTACTGGTGAGCCTTGGTCACGTAGTCTGTAACTGTTAACGTTTCAAGGAACGTGATTAAGTTTGTCAGACAGAATTTTCTTTCTATGAAACCGTGTTGCGCTGTGTTGATAAGACTGTGTTCGGTCTGGTGTTGGATGATGGCGTCCCTCAGAATTTTCTCAAAGAGATTGCATTTATGTGACGGGCCTGCAGTTTTCCGCTGCACCTTTCCTCCTCCTTCATGTGTATTAGGTGACGTTGACTGATTTCCAGTCCCTATAGGCGCTTTACCCTGATCCAAGGATTTGCTGAATAAAAGTCTTAGTGGGGTGCAGATCACGTGAGGACCCTGCACGGTGTATGTCACTTCAATATTTTTATTTTATTTACGTGCTGTCGTGTTTGTACAGCATATGTATGTTTATATGTTGAGAAGGTATTAATGTTATTTGGTATTATAGTTTAAATATATTATTATTATTATTATTAATATTATTATTATTATTATTAATTATTATTATTAATTATTATTATTACTAATTATTATTATTGTTATTATTATTATTACTAATTATTATTATTATTATTATTATTATTATTATTATTAATTATTATTATTATTTTTAATTATTATTATTATTAATTATTATTATTATTATTATTATTATTATTATTATTATTATTATTATTATTATTATTATTATTATTATTATTATTATTATTTATTATCTAATATACTATAGAAATAGCCGTGTGTGGCAGCCAAAATGGCACAATCGGTTTTTCATCAAACTTGATGGAAAAATCGCAAAAAATTCGTAGAGTGGAACAAACCTGGTCCCATGTCGATGGTTTCTTTAGGAAGGCATTAATTAATCATTTTGTCGCTGTACGCTGTCAGCCGGACGGCGGTTGCTCGCTAGCCAAGCACGAGCGTTCAATCTTTCACCTGGCATGAAGGGCCCACGTTCACTTGTTAGTGCAAAATTCTTTATGTTCTGCAAACCATATTTGACACATGAAAGGGCGCCAAACTTATTTTAAGATTACTACTACTACTACCAATAATAATAATAATCTGTTGTAAGTGATAAGGTTAATGACTCTATAAAATAATATAAATCAGCGTAAATTTCTCGTGTTTCTCTTTCTAGGTCCCCTTACGTCGTGTTTTGCCTGTGTGGGGTAATTCTGATTTGGGTGACTCAGCTTCCTTCCCACCTTATTCTCCCTCACCCCACTGTACACATCACATCACTTTACAGGTAAAATGATTACTATATACGGTACCTGGAACATCCAGTCTGCTCCAGGAAGCTTCCAATTATCAAACATCACAGGAATCTTGCTTTGGTAGAGGTGTCGCATTATGATCATCTTGGCGTCAACATCCTGAAGATCTGCCAACCTCCTCACCAGCTTGTTCTCCTTCAGGATGGGTTTGGCTTTTCTGTAACCATGTAACAAGTAATTTAATTAAGTGTCTGTCCTGTGATGAAAGAGCTTGCTGTTTTGGTTGTGTTTAGGTGGATGGGCACTGTGTTTTGGTTGGGTTCACGTGGATGGGTACTGTGTTTTGGTTGTGTTTAGGTGGATGGGCACTGTGTTTAGGTTGTGTTTAGGATGGATGGGTACTGTGTTTTGGTTGGGTTCACGTGGATGGGTACTGTGTTTAGGTTGTGTTTAGGATGGATGGGCACTGTGTTTAGGTTGTGTTTTAGGATGGATGGGTACTGTGTTTTGGTTGGGTTCACGTGGCTGGGTACTGTGTTTTGGATGTGTTTAGGTGGATGGGTGTTGTGTTGCTTGGGTATGTATAGATTAGTGTATGAATGTTGATTAATAACGCATAATAATGAACTTTATGAGGCTGTGAAAAGACATGTGAACAGAAATAAAAAATAAATAAATAATAATAATAATAATAATAATAATAATAATAATAATAATAATAATAATAATAATAATAATAATTGAGGATGATGATGGTTAGGTTAATTATTATACTAAATCAACTTTTAAATTTATTAATTTTTTTTTTTACATAAAATTTAATAACATTCATCAACGACGATAATAACGGTTGCCCCGTTTCAGGATTCTTCTGGTGCAATCAACACAGCGGGGGGGTGATTCATAATAACCGCCCTCATGTTGCTGCCTTCTGGGCCTCACGTAGGGCGATGATCTGTAGCCGTCGTCAAACTCCCTCCTCCTGGGTCTTTTCCAGGGTGAGGAGTTGTAGCCGTTGTCAAACTCCCTCCTCCTGGGTCTTTTCCAGGGTGAGGAGTTGTAGCCGTCGTCAAACTCCCTCCCCCTGGGCCTCCTGTACGAGGAGTTGTAGCCTTCATCGTATCGTCTTTTACGGAAGGTTTTCCTGAATCTTTCAGGCTCCCGCATTTGTTTTGGAATCTTTTCGGAGTTGTAGTTGGGTCCACCTGGATACCGGAGGTATTCAACTTTCAGACACCGACGAGAATTTTTGTACAGTCCGCGTTTACCCACTGGTTCTCCATTGAGCCTGAGAGATTCTTCTCTGTAAAATTCGCTACAGTACCTAGCGATGGCTGTACCACGGTGTAGACCGGTCTGGTGGTCACAGGGCATAAAGAAGTTTACCAGACCCCCGCAATGGCTGAAGAGAGATCGCATCTTCCGGTAGGTTACCTCGGAGGGAATATGTTTTATAAAGAGACCATATTGGTCAAATCTGTGAAAGTCGTCCTTAGGTATATCACAGACCGGATTAGTGTCTGGGTCTACCTCTGGCTGTGGAGTCATACCGTACTCGATCTGCATATCCTTAATATCGTGATTAGAACTCATATTCATAATAATAACTGATTCTATTCAATATTGGATCCTTCAGTAGGACGTGTTTTGTTCCGCAGAAAATGTAGTAAGAGGCTTCTGAACTTGTTCTAGTGTTTTAGTGAACTTGTATTAGTATTATAATGAACCTATAATAGTGTTATAGTGAACATGTGGTAGTGTTATAGTGAACATGTGGTAGTGTTGGAGTGAACATGTGGTAGTGTAATAGTGAACATGTGGGAGTGTTATAGTGAACATGTGGTAGTGTTGTAGTGAACGTGTGGTAGTGTTGTAGTGAACATGTGGTAGTGTTGTAGTGAACATGTGGTAGCGTTGTAGTGAACATGTGGTAGTGTTATAGTGAACATGTGGTAGTGTTGTAGTGAACATGTGGTAGTGTTGTAGTGAACATGTGGTAGTGTTGTAGTGAACGTGTGGTAGTGTTGTAGTGAACATGTGGTAGTGTTATAGTGAACATGTGGTAGTGTTGTAGTGAACATGTGGTAGTGTTATAGTGAAAATGTGGTAGTGTTGTAGTGAACATATGGTAGTGTTGTAGTGAACATGTGGTAGTGTTGTAGTGAACATGTGGTAGTATTATAGTGAACGTGTGGTAGTGTTGTAGTGAACATGTGGTAGTGTTGTAGTGAACATGTGGTAGTGTTGTAGTGAACATGTGGTAGTGTTGTAGTGAACATGTGGTAGTGTTGTAGTGAACATGTGGTAGTATTATAGTGAACGTGTGGTAGTGTTGTAGTGAACATGTGGTAGTGTTATAGTGAACATGTGGTAGTGTTGTAGTGAACATATGGTAGTGTTGTAGTGAACATGTGGTAGTGTTGTAGTGAACATGTGGTTGTGGTAGTGTTGTAGTGAACATGTGGTTGTGGTAGTGTTGTAGTGAACATGTGGTAGTGTTATATAACACGTCAAAATACAGACATTCACCCAGTTCAGCACCAGAAAGCGATACCTACACTAAACAACACAACTTGATCTTGGCATACGGATAAACAAGTAATGGCAGCTTCCCTGATAGCTCCCCACGTCGCCGAGTGTTGTTGCAAACATCAGAAAACCATAAGTCAGAAATTTGTAATTCCTCTAACCATTTCTTTCTATTCATGAAGTAAGAATTAATGTTTTTCTATAAAAATCTTCCTATACTGGCTCCTTCCCATGAGTCTGAAGTCTAAAGTATTTCCCAGATATTCTTCATTCTCAAGGTAAGACATAAGTTTTCTTCTATGGGTATATATTTCCTGTTAATTAAGTACGGCGGCACCATTTAATTACAACCACAGAAATGTTAGAACAGAGGAATGGTTTACCAGCTACATTATATACTGGTATACTGTTTTTGATTTAACAGACATAAAATGAACAAACATAACCTACCCAATTTAACCTAATATATCTAATCTAACCTAACCTACTCTATTTAACCTATTTTAACCTCTTCTAACCTACTTTATTTAACCTAATCTATCTAACCTAACCTACATTAGGTATGGCTATGGCGTTTAGCACAAGGGTGTATAACTGTCTGGAATAGACAAAATTTAAAATCAACAGTTTAAAAATTCCTTTTCCTATTTTTTTTTATTTTCATGAGGTAAGAAAGCCTTTTTGTATAAAAAAATCTTTATGTTGATGGTTAAAGTGCACAACCTTCATCAGTATTATGGTAATGGATCTTGATATGTACAGTAGCTAAAACAACTATCTGTGCAGGTGGGGTGGATATGCTCCGGAATGGTACGTGTGACTAGTGACAGCCCCCATATACCAATATTTATCGTCCATGGTCTCATATTGTTTCCCACAAAGTATGTACAGATAGTTGTTTTAGCTACTGTACATGTACAGGTATTTTACTGTGTAAATTATGCATGATCCCCTAGCCTACAGTTTTAGGATAATCAAATGTGGGAATACTATTAACACAGGAAGAGCCACAGTGTGTATTGCTTATATAAAACGCTTTTGTTTAAACAAATAAATATTTAATTAGGTTAGGTTGGTAGGTTATATTAAGAACCATAATGAACTTCACATAGAATTTCAAGAACAAGACATACGACGGCCATTGAGGTCAACATTACAGTGGATAATACTCGCATATAGCCGTTCCCTAACAAATATTGTGCTGTAAATATGAACTCACTTCTCTTAAGGCTACCTAATTTAAATAGTCTTCCAGAGAAAGCACAAGTGGTTGCCAATAAAATAACGCTGTGTGAACGACTAATAAATATTTTACATCACAACAGCCAACACTAGACTAAACACAAATCGTGTGAAGGGATTTACGCAAAAAGAGAGAAGCCATCTCTAGCAAGCTTGGTATTATTAGACATTTATCTTTTACCATAGTCTGTCCTTCACAGACACAAGTATACGTTACGACTTACCAAATTTTTGTCCGAGATCGGTGAAGACCCCAGTGCAATTAATCGGTGGTCAGGGAGGTGTAAAGTCAACGCTTAACCCCCGAACACTTTAGTATAGGTTAAATTGTTGTTTTTTCATTTGTATATGATTTTTTGTCCACTTCCTACTGTGTTATCATTACCTCAGATACACACACTTATCACCACCAGAATCATCATAAAATTATCCTGGAAATCACCTGAGCATTAGATTCATTCACATTCATTACATATCCAAACTGACACACACAAACAAACACACACACACGCACACACACACACACACACACACACACACACAAACACACACACACACACACACATCCTTGACATACTACATCCTTGACCACCGAAGGGTCAAGACGTACCTGGCGCTCCTCTCGGAGCAGCCAGGTCAACTGTTAAGTTGGCCCATACCAACTCCCTCCCCTGAACCCTCCTCCCCACCGTAATATCAACAAGTTCTCGCCAGAAGTTACAATTTCATTTAGGAAAGGAATGGAGCCAGTGTTAAACAGAGGTGAACAGTGGTGAACAGTGCTTAAGTCAGTGAGAACAACTCAACAGTAACAGTCATACCCAAGTTAACCTTCACACAGTGAGGTCCCAGGTACCCAGTGATAACGGCCCGTGAGACCCAACAACCAGCGATGTGTTAATCCGTCTACGATAGGAAGGCCTGGGACCACACCTCACTCATATAACACCATCTGTGAGGAAATTACTACACCACGTCAGGTCCCTCATAACACCATATGTGAAGGAGTTACTACACCACGTGAGGCCCCTCATAACACCATCTGTGAGGGAATTACTACACCACATGAGGTCCCTCCTAACACCATCTGGGAGGGAGTTACTACACTACGTGTTTGCAGTTCAACACCTACAATAATCTGTATGTTCACTGTATGTTCCTTTACCTTTCTCTAATGAAGGCTTTTGTTAAACCACCAATGTATGTAATAATTCATTTATGTCCAACGTATATTTTCAGCCTTCGGGGTGCAGAACTTTTTCAATAAACCGTCAATTATTATTATTATTATTATTATTATTACACAAATGGTCAGGTCTATAGCTCAGGCAGGTCCTAACCCAGCTAACCTCTCACTAAAAACAGGAAAAACTATATCTGTCATCTACACAAAAGGTAACCAGGTAAGACTCTTGATATAGAAATAATGAAATAGTTTTTGTAGTTTGACCCCTCCCCAAAAAGTAGTTTTTTTCTAAGTCCACCTTAAAAAAAATAAGGCAACGTTGATTATCTGAAAAAATTGGCTTGATTTCTGAAGTGCTTGAACTATCAACACGTCCAGTACTGCCCAGTAAGACCCTGCTATAACTTACGCTCTCACTCTAATACTGAAATTAATCCATCGCTTCTCTGGCGAGTTACCAAGTGGATAAGATATCTCTCCCGGACGGACGGACAGAAGGACTGAAGGACTTATAGCGTCATTTCTATACATCCCCAAACTTTCGGTCCGGGTGCTGCGAGAAAGAAATTCTGCACTGGTCAACAAGGAATCGCGCTGCCAATACAGTAAAACGATTGACTTTCTATTTTCATAAAACTTAGACAAATTTGATGTTTGATGCAAGCTTAGGAAAACGTGGTATCCTTAAAGATTACCACCGACTGAGAGACACCGTGTTACCTGTGCTAGGCGTCACCAGCTGAGAAACGCCGTGTTACCTGTGCTAGGCGTCATCAGCTGAGAGACGCCGCGTTACCTGTGCTAGGCGTCACCAGCTGAGAAACGCCGTGTTACCTGTGCTAGGCGTCATTAGCTGAGAGACACCGCGTTACCTGTGCTAGGCGTCACCATCTGAGAGACGCCGTGTTACCAGTGCTAGGCGTCACCATCTGAGAGACGCGGCGCTAGACCAGACAGTCGCTGTAAGTCACTGCCCTCACCTGTGCCCTTGAACTCTCTCCTCTGGTTGGTCATGCTGCTGTTGCTGTCTCCTGTTGCTGCTGTTGTTTGTCCTGTTGCTGCTGTTTGTGCTATTGCTGTCTCCTGTTGCTGCGGTTGTTAGGTCTTTCTGGTGGTAGTCTTTCCATGCCTGTATACAGTAATCCACACTGGAACGTACTGGAGATTTGTGCAGTTAAAGGAGCATGTTCCCGTCGTTGTATTCAGAGGTAAGCTTTATAAATCCCAAACTTCGATTTACTTTTGTCACTGCTGCCCCAGTTGTTGCGCCGTCTTCAGTGAATGATCTATCGCAACGCCAAGAACTTTCTCCTTATCGACAGTATCCAGGAAAGTGTTATTAAACAGAATAGTTGTGATTGGATTGTTGTCTTCTATTATGTAATGTTAAAGATCTTTTGCCAGTCTCAAGACCATTTGAACAGCTCATGCAGGTCTTTCTACATTGTTGCGACGTCGTCTTGATTTGCTACCTTCCCCAATATCTTTGTGTCGTCCACAAAATTGACAATGTGACTCGATATGCTTTCACCTATGTCGTTTATGTAGATGACAAACAGGGTGGGTCCAAAGATAGAGTCTTGTGGTACTCCACTGAATGTACTCCATTTATTACCACTCTTTGTTGCCAGTCTTCGAGTCAATTGTTAATCCACAGCAAAATCTTGCCTGTGATG
>NW_024748890.1:0-20000 GCF_018991925.1 Homarus americanus
TCGATGTACTTCGTTTCAGTTACATGGCATTACTGACACTACAGTGGGCGACATCTGTTGGCCGACCATAGCATTTCCCCCACTGTTTCAAAACTTCAGACTCAAGGCTATTCGAAACCTCACTGTGGCTGGGTAGTGGACACGACTTTTGTGCACGATAGTACCTTGCACCAGCTAGAAGAGAGATCTAGTTTTCCCTTTTAAGAAATTTCCTTAGCTGTGGTGTTGTGTAATGTCGGCTTGGTGCCAGTCTCAGCAGGGTTCTTACACTCGTGTGTGGCACACACCTGCCTATCATGGGAGATCCGGGTGAAAACCAGGTCGACCATGTGGGGCCGAGTGCCAGTCGCTTCCATCACTATGGTAACAGCAATTGTTGTCAATGTGGGACCTCCTGTCCTGAGAATGAAGTTTTATTAACTACTGTTTCATTCTTCCCCGCCCTATCTAAATAATGTATGCAATCGAACTGGACTTACTTGTGAACACGGTTGAAAGCACCTACTAGATTTTAAGGCCACGTGGACGTTCTGTCTATGAGCAAGTCGCGACCTATCTGCTTGCCACGACTGAAAAGATAATAATGACTCGTGCCCGCCTCCAAGCATGCCTGCCGCTCTAAGGGACTACTTAATTTTCAAATCTTAAAATATCCCCTGATTATACTTTATATCCTTTTAGGGAGAGATTAGCACTATATTGATATTTATTTACATTATTTAATTCCGGACATGAACTTCCTCTACGGCTTTCCGGTAATCATGTTATTAATTCGTGACCGCATGACGCCATTCACTCTCGTATTTTAATTATTTCGTAAGTACACATCTAACATATTTTGGAATGGAAAACTATCTAAGATAACTTTTGTTAATTTTATTGCTGGCTTTTAACTTCGTCAATAGTGCATACATTAATTTGATATGGTTCCCTGTTCGTCATATTTTCGTTTGAAAATTTCAGAATATCACATGATAGAGAAGCTTGCTCATATATGCAATGCCTACCTCGCCTTTGGATACTTCCCTAAGATGTGGCATCCTGCTGGGTGATGCCACTTTGTCTCAATTTCATTACTTTATTTCCCCTGTTTGATTCAGAGACTATTACTGTTAGAGGGATGACAGATGTCAATGTATACAGCCTTAACAGCACCAACCTAGCGAAGGAGACTTGTGAAAGAGATCTAGGGGTACTTGTAAGCCCGGACCTACGGCCTAGAAAACAGTGCGTTAATGTTCGAAATAAGGCAAACAGAGTATTAGGTTTTATATCTAGAAGTGTAAGTGATAAGAGTGCGGAGGTCATATTGCAACTATATCTTGCGATAGTCAGGCCGCACCTCGATTATGTTGATCAGTTCTGGTGCCCTTATTATAGAATGGATATCAAATCACTGGAGTCGGCGCAGCGATGAATGACGAAAATGATTCCGGGACTTAGAAACCTTCCATGTGAAGATAGATTAAAGAAACTAAACTTGCATTCTCTAGAAAGACGAAGAGTGCGGGGAGATATAATAGAAGTATTTAGGTGTGTGAAAGGAATCATTAAAGGAGATATAGTTAAAGTTCTTATAATATCCGAGCAGGATAGAACTCGTAGCAACGGATTTAAGTTAGATAAGTTTAGGTTTAGGAGGGAGATAGGAAGAAAGTGGTTCACAAATAGGGTGGTAGATGAGTGGAACAAGCCTAGCAACTTTGTAGTAAGTGCTGGAAAGCTGGAGAGTTTTGAAAGGAGGTTAGATAGATTCATGGATGATAGAGAGTGGTAGTAACTCTCGATAGGAGCTGCCATGCACAGGCCAACCAGCCTATTGCAAACTTCTTATTTTCTTATGTTCTTATGCGAAAGGCTACGGCATTATATATACTGGGCTATGCCTCAGTCTGGTAACTTCCTGGCTATTTGTTTAGTGACTTTTAGTCCATGTTTTACCTCGACTCATATGATTCCCTGGCGATTCCATGAATACGTTTCTTCTGTGCTGTCCCTTTTACAGAGAAGCGTATTTGCTTCCTGGAGTAGTCAGACTGTGGGCCAGACTCACGTACCGTCCAGGGTCAGCCAGAGAATGTATGGTAAGACCTGGCTTTTTCTTTTTTTTTAGGTTAAGGGTGGGGAAAGGATAGAAGGCATCCTGGGGCTAAAGGAACAGCCAGACATGAAGGATAGAGAAGTCAGGACAGATAGTCGTGGGGGGAAAGGTTGGAAAAGAAGTTTAATGAGTTAAACAGAGATACATCCACAACCGCTTGTTTACTATTTTTTCGAGAATTTTGGCAGGTACCTCTAGCAGCGATATTGGTCGAAAGTTGTCGACTTTGTTTGGAGGCTTCCCTGCTTTTGGTATGAGGCGGATAACGGCAATTTTGAACATCTTAGGGAAGTATCCAAAGGCGAGGTAGGCATTGCATATATGAGCAAGCTTCTCTATCATGTGATATTCTGAAATTTTCAAACGAAAATATGACGAACAGGGAACCATATTAAATTAATGTATGCACTTTTGACGAAGTTAAAAGCTAGCTATAAAATTAACAAAAGTTATCTTAGATAGTTTTCCATTCCAAAATATGTTAGATGTGTACTTACGAAATAATTAAAATACGAGAGTGAATGGCGTCATGCGGTCACGAATTAATAACATAATTACCGGAAAGCCGTAGAGGAAGTTCATGTCCGGAATTAAATAATGTAAATAAATATCAATATAGTGCTAATCTCTCCCTAAAAGGAAATAAAGTATAATCAGGGGATATTTTAAGATTTGAAAATTAAGTAGTCCCTTAGAGCGGCAGGCATGCTTGGAGGCGGGCACGAGTCATTATTATCTTTTCAGTCGTGGCAAGCAGATAGGTCGCGACTTGCTCATAGACAGAACGTCCACGTGGCCTCATAATCTTGTAGGTGCATTCAACCGTGTTTACATGTAAGTCCAGTTTGATTGCATGCATTATTTAGATAGGGCGGGGAAGAATGAAACAGTAGTTAATAAAACTTCATTCTCAGGACAGGAGGTCCCACATTGACAACAATTGCTGTTACCATAGTGATGGAAGCGACTGGCACTCGGCCCCACATGGTCGACCTGGTTTTCACCCGGATCTCCCATGATAGGCGGGTGTGTGCCACACACGAGTGTAAGAACCCTGCTGAGACTGGCACCAAACCGACATTACACAACACCACAGCTAAGGAAATTTCTTTAAAGGGAAAACTAGATCTCTCTTCTAGCTGGTGCAAGGTACTATCGTGCACAAAAGTCGTGTCCACTACCCAACCACAGTGAGGTTTCGAATAGCCTCGAGTCTCAAGTTTCGAAACAGTGGGGGAAATGCTATGGTCGGCCAACAGATGTCGCCCACTGTAGTGTCTGTGGGGGGGATAGAGGAGGTGGGGGCTGGAAGAGAGGCAGATTTATTTATTATTTATACCATCATAATTTCAAGCTGCCTTTTTAACTACGTTTTGTCTTATAGTTGTTTCTTTATGGTTAGGAATTCATGGAACAGGTGCAGTGCCTTGGGTGCTTATTGCCGCTCAGGTCACAATGATACTTTAAAGAATGGAATATATTAAGGATAAGAGTGAAATATGCAAGGATCAGGGTGAAGGGCCTTGGTCATCTAGTTTTACTCAGCGACCACGTCACAATTTTGTTGTTATTCCGACAAAGAGATTATGGTAATATTTATTTATATTCCACCCATCCTTTGCTTGATAAATATTTATGGAAATATGCAATATCATATAATTATATACTTATGTTAAAAAGAGTGGAGTGAAAAAGTTATCAGTATTGTAAAATAGTATTCAGACTTAATCTAGGTGACTGTTCCAATTCTTCCAAGTTCCAGTGTTTAAACACAATATGCAAGCTTCATATATTTTGGAGTGTGCTCAGTTACCGTTAATATTGTGTGCTGAATATCATGAGCATTTCACTGATGGTAGCAATTGTAACTATACAATTATATTGTGTTATAAGACAACACATTCCATGACGTGTCATACAGATCATTGTATACCACACAATACATAATTTGTGGCTGCTAAGTTTCTTTGTTATGAATTTTCATACGATATTGCTTAAGACATCATTACGGACATGGATTTAAGATAACACTACACTGATACACACATCTTATTATTTGGTCCAGCCACCCATTGCATTCAGGACTTCATCAAGGCGATTAGGGATGGAGTCGACCAGCTTCAGGCACACCCCTGGTCGACGACGTATACTCTCCCACACGTCGTAAGCTTTGGCCTCTATTGCTGCACAGGTTCGCTGCTCCCCAATATCCCAATCACGTTTCATCATGGCCCAAATATGTTCAATCGGATAAATATCACATCCTAGTGTTGGCCAGTCGATGACCTAAATTTCAGGGTGATCATGGAGGTAATCCTTCACTATGTTGCTGGTATGAATGGGACTGTTGTCATGAACCGGCCTGATAGTGTGGGGGGCTTGAACTGCCATAGCCCGGACTGTAGGAATTAGCACTTGCTCCAGGATGTCTACATACTGCTCACCAGTGAAACGGCCATTGATCTTGACCAGTTCACCTGGCCCATGTGCCCACATCCACTCCCAGAATGACACTGACACCCTATCACTCACTGCGCGATGTTGAATGTGTTTCTTATGGTAGCATGTGTTAGGGGGCCGCCAGCACTGCCTTGCTTCGGCTCCCACTGACCTGAACACCATTTCATTGGTTTATATAGTGGTTCTCCAGTATTCTTCTCTATGTGGAAGGTGTTCCAATGCAAAGCAGAGTCGACACTCCTTGTGAGTAAGTGTTAGCTATCCTTTGTGACAGTCGATCCCGGCTTCATGAAGTCGGCGTCTCGTCGTCATGTGATGGCAGTTAAGGCCCAGATTTCTTGAATGCTCCACTGATGTTCGCATTGGATATGTCGTTGCAGCTGCCATGATCATGGCGTCCATCCTTGCCGACGTTACTCGTGGCCTCCCGTTTCGAGGTTTCGTCTCCACTGAGCCCTCTTCCTCCCACCGGCGGATCCACCTCCTAATCGTCTTGGTGCTCCTCCCCACTTCGAGAGCAAAATGTTCGGCACAGTTGCCCCGGCTCTCCACATCCCGATGATTTGGCCTGGCTCAGCAATCACTGCCAACGAATTTGCTCGTCCTGCAGGCATATCTGAAATGGCAGAGTAATATTATGTTGTGGTAACTGATGCAGGCTTTTATATAATAGAGTAAATTAATGGTATTAGTAACATCTAGGTTAAGTTTTATTACTCTGACATAACGTTTTGGTAAATCTTTTAGGATCAACTGCCTAAGAAACCCTTCCTATTTCATGTATTCAAAGTGAATTGCAAGTGCAATCCCCCCTCCCCCTCAAACCTCCACCACCACCCCTGCGACTGTAGTAGAGTGAACATTCGCCGATAATCATCATCATTATCAAGATTTAGTTTAACCAGACCACTGACACCCATTTGAGTCTCTCCTAGGGCTGGCCAGAGGGATTAGTTAACATATATTTGTGTTTCTATAATTTAGTGTTATATTGTTCGGAGGAGATTACAGTATTTCAAAAAGGTCAAAACTGAACTTAGGGAAAATTTGGGGGTCTCTGCTAAAACATCTTACATTGTAGGGTTAGTGAAGCACATTGTTCGATACCGATTATAAATAGGGCATTCAATGAGAATATGTTGGACTGTTAATGTTCGGCAGTTGGAGCATATAGGTGGGGTTCCATTAGGGGAATACATGAGTTGGCCATGCGTCAATCGCTATGCCCAATTCTTAGAAGATTCAGAATAGTTTCGTGATGTCGAGAGGATTGTTTTGATGGTAACCAAGGATAAACATGATTTGATCATTTTTAGCTTATGACTTGCTGGTTCATTTTCCCAGCACTTTTGCCAACCGAAAAATGCTTATGTGTATAGAAGATTTTCAACTCAATATCACATATTCTTTCACCTCTACAAATATCTGCTGTCACTCATGGGACACCCTGCAATAGTATAAGGACGACATGGGCTATGCTGACAAATTAATGTGACTTACCTGTTGGTGACGACGATGGTAGGAATGAGACCGGCATGTTTCAGTGTTCGACATCACCTCCTTCCCCTGGTGTGGGTGGCGCCAACCTTGGTAACAACTTGTGTATTCTCCGTGACTACCATTACTGGTGGTCACGGAGAATTAATTACTGGTGTGCCCATCATTCGCACCGTCGTAGCCATGAACGGCAGAGATATGGTCGTTGTAGTGTTTTTTTTACCCGTTACACATCTCTCACCATGCTTAATAATATTAATTATCTTCATGACATTCTTATTGTTATCAGTGATTGCGGAATTCACGATGTTATGCTCCACCTACACACAGCCTGTTACTAGACTCACCCCCACCTAACCCCCGCCCCACACACACACACACACACTACAGTGGGCGACATCTGTTGGCAGACCATAGCATTTCCCCCAGTTGTTTCGAAACTTCTGACTCAAAGCTATTCGAAACCTCACTGTGACTGGGTAGTGGACACGACTTTTGTGCACGATAGTACATCCTTGACCAAATTAGGGAGTTCTCTATATTGTATACTTTGCAGTAGGCCATGTATTGTTGCTCCCAAGTATATTTGGCTTATTGGGAGGTGATTTTCTTCATTTCTGGGATCAACTGCATCAAGTTTACCCGTTTGGAAAACTTCATGACGCCAAAAATATCCCAAAAGATTCATGTAAAGCTGACATATACTATCATGTAACAAATGTATAGTTGGTGACTCTCTCTGAAACAGTAGATTTAACTTGTTACATTTGGGCAATATGAAATTTAGAAAATTGTAGTACAATGAAAGTGAAGGGTCCCTAAGACTCTCTGCTATTTGTTGTACGGCCACCAATCATTCCTCTGATTCTTTTAAAGTAAAAAACATTTTTAGGGGCAGCCACTGCTCTAATACTCTTTCAACTGCCTGGTGGAATGATAACCAGCGGGTTTGATTAACATGTAGAACTTTGTGTGGTTTGACAGTACAGAATGACTGAAATTCCTTAAATTCATGTTGTCGTTTAGCGCTATGGGAAAAATAGGTATATATAAGTCTGATCATGTTTTAACAACGCCGTGGTAGCGTCTTTGCAGCTTCCGAAGCCCATAAGTGAATAGAATGACATATACATTTCAATATGGTTTTACCAGGAATAGTGATACGTAGTCTGCTGCTTACAGAATCGTGTTCTCCGATAGTGTTACTAGCGCCGTCAGCAGCAAAGCCAATCAGGTTCTCATGTGGAATTTGGTGTGTTTCTAATGTTTTCATAGTTAAATTATAAAAATTTTCTCCTGTTGACCCTATAGATGATTCATCACCGTATATATTGACCACCTCTAATAACCCAGATTTAATGCTGTTTGTGGTTGAATCCCAAAATCTTACAAGAACAGATCATGCTTTCATCGTACTAATGTCTGTTCTTTCGTCAACAATACTGGAAAATTTACTTTCTCTAAGTTTATCTACTAAATCTTCGGTGACACACCGTCCTAACGTCCTCACAACCTCTGTACATTTTGTACTTTTCATGTTCATGCCTTGAGCAATTGCAGAATGAGGAAACATCCTCTTCGTAAGGTCAACTAAATGATCTGCAGTGGTAAATGGTAAGCTGAGCTCGGCTATAAAGCAAGCAAAAAGAATTGTTGCTACGGCTACTCCATTTGCTGCATAGTTCCCATGGTGGACCGGGATCCTCTCTTGCTGGACCTCCTGTTGTTAAGAGGCCTCATAAACTGCATGCATCTTTGTCGTTTTGTGACGTTTGATAGCTGTCAACTCTGCACTCACTTCCCTCTTGCATATTTTGCAAAAGGCCCTAGATGGATTGTCCTCAACACGGGACAACCAGGACTGGAAATCTTCATTGTTCAGCCATGCATCTCTGAAGCTCCGCTTCGCAGCCATCACCACCTGCAATAGGAGATTTGGTCAAGTTTTGTGTAGTCTCCCCTGCAAACCTAAGAATAACTAAATCAGTGAATAATTGCCATGATCGTTCTAGGCTACTTGCATAGTCCTTTATAGGAGCACAGGAAAATAATGTATATTTGGCCCTTTGGAATAATAAAAGCAACAAATGAACAGGGTGTAAAGATTTAATGTATCTAATCATTTCTGCTGATACACTGATAAACGAAAACGGTTAAGGTATGAGTAACTGCTACATAGTGATGAAAGCTGTGATTAATTACATGCCAATTACATAAATAAATGTATCCTTACCTGCTTGTAGATAGAGTTCTGCGAGTACGTCTAGCTGATGATACTTGGCTCATGATGAGAGCTCTTACCATATCCACGGACGAGAACAAAGTGTGGTTTCCACATCAATCGAGGGTCCCATGTTGATTTTCCACGTCATTTATTACTCACAATCCAGTTATACTATACATTATCTGTTGATATATATTAAAGGAGTTGATAAAAAAAAGTCATATATATTACTGAAGAAAAAATTATTAAGTCCTTTACATTTTATATGCATTTCTTGAACAATGAGGAATATATTCCTCATGGCGTCTCGGTGACGTAGAATGTGGACGGCCTCTCCTCATGACGTCACCAACTGTCATATGTTTTCCTCGTTAGCAGACGATATTCCTCAAAACGGCAGCCCTGATGGCGGCCTGGTGTTCCCCTGTTGTCTGCTCAGTGACCAAGAACTGGGTGTGTTGGCCAGCCAGCTGAGATGTCGTCACGTGTGGGCGTCTAGACTTGTTGTGTCGGGAGACAACAGTTAGACCTTCACTCTGTCCGGATACACAGTCAGGAGGTACATATTGTGTACAGTCGTCCAACGAGTTGATGTCACAGTTTTCAGTAAGATTAGTTCAAACAGCGGTATCTGGCAGGAGACCAGCGAGTGACTGACTGGTCGTCGTTGTAGTAAGATGGTGTATTAACTCCGGAGCCAAATTTCTCGCTACTTAACTTACTGACATTCTCTCATTATATAAGCAAGAAAAAGTTTTCAAGACGGGTAACAAAAGTAAAAGTACTATATCCCAGTCCCATGCTTAAAAGATTCAGAAAATGTGTGCCGTAAAATAGGACAGGACAAGTGATCGTGGGCCCTTCGTACCCGGTGGCGAGTCCGGTGGTACAGTTTACCGAGGCGTGAAAGTTCGAACGCTCGTGCTTGGCTAGAGCGCAACCCCAGTCCGGCTGACAGCGACATCGTTTTCCAGATGGTCGTGGTTGTAATAATCATGGTCGTGGTTGTTATAACCATGGTCGTGGTTGTTATAATCATAGTCTTGGTTGTTATAATCATGGTCGTGGTTGTTATAATTATGATTGTGGTTGTTATAATCATAGTTGTGGTTGTTATAATCATGGTCGTGGTTGTTATAATCATGGTCGTGGTTGTTATAATCATGGTCGTGGTTCTTATAATCATGGTCGTGGTTGTTATATGAAACGGCTGGTTAATTCCAATGTTAAACTGGTTGGTTCACAAATATAATATTGGGCTTTAGTAACGAAACCCAATTGAAGTTTCTTGTTTTATTAAAAAGTATTATGTATATACTGTAATTCCTGAGTGTAGATCAACCATAAGTTCCACTATTGATGAGTGTGGTGCGAAGGGAACGGCGTCTATGTAAATACAGTAGACGTTAATCAACGTCCGTTCGATATTAAGTAGTGAGTGAGACTTTGAGTAGTGACACATCGAGGGAGAATGGAATTGGCACGTCTTTCCCGCTCGAGGGAAGACGGAGCCATCCACTGCGGCTCTCAAATAACGCCATCCTCTAGTCAAGGATACTTTATGCCTTTACTCAGCATAGTATGATGCAGCTTCCTGTGGGCACACCTTATCATGTGCATTGAACATGTCACCTCATAGCCAGTGGAAAGTTACAGGGGATGAATTTGAATATAAATCAGATGTAAATTACCCATTTATATATTACTTCTGTTGATGAGACAGGGGGCCATTACATCGCTCGGTCGCCACCGGCCAAGCTCCGTGAGGCCTAAATAAGCTCACAGAGTACAGTACATCCTATACAACCCTAACCATGTTATAAACATAGGTATAGACACTAAGCTGGAGATTCTACTAATGGAGGGGTTTTATCTACTTCAGGGGTCCTATACTTTAGTGCCTTTTGGATTAAAATGTTATGAACAATTTTCATCTTGGATGACACTGACTTATAATAACAGAAAAAAACATGACTTCAAACACAAACATTACTGCCAATATCAAAAGCAACATAGCAGAAATAATCTTCGCCTTCTTCGTGTTTAAGAACGCACCTTCTTAACAATGTACAACTTTTGCTACTGTAATCACGCTAGATGAATGAGTGTGTGGTGCTTAAGACTCTTTCAAGGAAACATTCATTTTTGCGGAGAGCAATGGTACTGAGTTGTGAAGGGTTCAACGCGGCATGGCTGAAAATTTACAGTCTGATACTTTTGTAGAACTATCATATTTTTATTTTAAGAAGATGTGTCTTTGACATCATTAAAATATGTAGTTTGAAAAATATGAACAATCTTATCCTCCCTGGGATCAAAAGAAAATGTCCACATTTTCTATGTCTAATAAATACCGGGAATTATTTCACATTAGTATAAATTAAAATAAGGAAGCACTTACAACAATGACATAACCTATCGATGTCCTATCAATGTGGAGGTATGTCTCGAACATGTAAATGTGTGTATATATTTAATGTATACCTAGATACTACCTATTCCTTGTAGGCTTGATTGAAGAATCCTTTCTAGAATTTCTTGATAATGTGAAATTGTTGCCGCAATCCCGTAGGCTTGCGTGTGTCACTTACAGCTGATTCCAAGGTCTGGTGATTGGGTGGATGTTCACGAAAATCATGAGTACAGCAAACTACCGCTCCTGGTTACAAAAGGTCATCCATCACACCATACCTCAGAATGCTTAGACCATTTCTCAGACCGGAGATGTGCCATCACTAGTGGGGGGGGTGCTAGTAACTGGGGGTATCTCACGCCATACGAAAGAATTTTGTTGACAGGATGTTGATTGATGAGTAGTCACAACAACTGCAGGCACGTCCTATCACGCCCTTGGCAGTGAACGAATCATTTGCAGAAACGAGTGTTCACTTCAGCTCACAGGATTGTTGCCATAATTCAGCAACTTTTAATAACTCAGTATTGGCTATGGACATAAACTCAACAAGTAGCATATGTAACAGTTCATCTTCCTTTTAGTAGTAAATGTAACACATATAACAATATCTTTGCTTGCTATTGCATATTTACACTTACGTTATATATATATATATATATATATATATATATATATATATATATATATATATATATATATATATATATATATATATATATATATATATATATATATGTATATGTGTGTGTTCTTCTAAACCAGTATGCCACAGTAATGGGGAGAACATAATTCCTCTACCTCTACCAAATGTGTATATGGTGTTTATATTCTTTAAATACCTAATACAGGAGTTAGGACGTCTGTATAGAAAACGCAATCCCTCTAGCTACTGTCTGTTGTGGGGTGGGTGTAGGCGTGTGGGTGATGTTAATGTTCCCTCCCACTGTAGGCTATGCGCTGATACGATATCGCTTCCACTGAATGTCAAATCATCTGCAATCCCGTATATATGGGGGACTATCTGATGACACTGGAAATACTGCAATCAACGATAGCAAAACCACAACAGCTGTACAGACAGAATGAGAAACACTCACTAATTATCGTCTCAATACGGGATATTCTTAACACTTGGATAATGTTTGTAACGCGTCACTGTAGGGTGGTTGTTTTTCTTGTTTTCACAAAACACCGACGCCTTGGTACGTAGACTGATATGTCGTTTTCGTACTCACACGAGCTGCAATTCCTCATGTGTAAATCACCGTATCTTCCCCTATCTATGTGCGTGAAGAGAAAGGGACGGCGTCTACGTAAATGCAGTAGATGTGAGTCAACGTCCGTTTGATATTAGTTTGGGAGTGAGACTTTGAGTAGTGACCCATCGAGGGAGAACGGAATTGGCACGACGTTCCCCCTCGAGGGAAAACGGAGCCATCCACTGAGGCTCTCAAATAACGCTTCTCTCTTGTCAAGGATATCAAATTACTGCCCGCTTCAGGTGGCCAGGTGCCGGCTACTTAATGCCTTTACTCAGCATAGTATGACGCAGCTTCCCGTGGGCACACCTTATCAAGTGCATTGAACATGTCACCTCATAGCCAGTGGAAAGTTACACGGGATAAATCTGAATATAAATCAGATGTAAATAACCCATTTATATAATGCTTCTGTTGATGAGACAAGGGCCATTACATATAATCATGGTCGTGTTTATTATAATCATAGTAGTGGTTGTTATAATCATGGTCGTGGTTGTTATAATCATGGTCGTGATTGTTATATTCTTGGTCGTCGTTTTTATAATCATGGTCGTGGTTGTTATAATCATGGTCGTGGTTGTTATAATCATGGTCGTGGTTGTCATAATCATGGCCGTGGTTATGATCATAGTCGTGGTTGTTATAATCATTGTCGTGGTTGTTATAATCATGGACTGTGTTGTTAGGATCATGGTCATGGTTGTTATAATCATGGTCGTGGTTGTTATAATCATGGTCGTGGGTGTTATAATCATGGTCCTGGTTGTTATAATAATGGTCCTGGTTGTTATAATCATGGTCGTGGTTGTTATAATCATGGTCGTGGTTGTTATAATCATGGTCGTGGTTGTTATAATCATGGTCGTGGTTGTTATAATCATGGTCGTGGTTGTTATAATAATGGTCCTGGTTGTTATAATCATGGTCGTGGTTGTTATAATCATGGTCGTGGTTGTTATAATCATGGTCATGGTTGTTATAATCATGGTCGTTGTTTTTATAATCATGGTCCTGGTTGTTATAATAATGGTCCTGGTTGTTATAATCATGGTCGTTGTTGTTATAATCATGGTCGTGGTTGTTATAATCATGGTTGTGGTTGTTATAATCATGGTCCTGGTTAATATAATCATGGTCCTGGGTTGTTATAATCATGGTCGTGATTGGTACAATAAGGGTCGTACCTGAGACTAACACAGGTAGAATAAACCCCAAATCATATCACCTAATCAACAGGATTAGAGATCATTAGTAGTGGACCACCAATACCGATCGATACATTTCACACTGGATTAATAACAAAACATTTAATCACATTTGCAATAGCTAATGTCTTACGGATATCTTATCAAGTTGTGAGTCTTACATGTCTATATAATTATGTTTTATTCTTACAAATATTTATAGTTCATTGTGGATTGTATTGTATGGTATGGTATTGTATGGTATTGTATGGTATTGTATGGTATTGTATGGTATTGTACTGTATTGTGTCCGGCTGACAGTGTACAGCGAATGAGGGTGCGGCAAGTCCGTAGACTTGCATGGTTAATTGAGGTGCATTTTCATCGTAAATAAAATGGTTTATCAATGGCTTCCTAAGGAAACCATCGACATGGGTCCAGGTTTGTTCCACTCTTCGAATTTTTTGCGATTTTTTCACCAAGTTTGATGAAAAACGATTGTGCCGTTTCGGCTGCACAGCCAGACAAAGAGACAGACAGACATACATTCGGATAGCGCTATAGTATTTTAGATAATATGATACACCAGCAGGCGGTAACAACAGTTTTATAGTGCATCCTTCACAGCTGAGATGTTTTATAAATGAGTTTATTCATAATGACCGTTTTTGACGAGAAAGATATTTAACTAAATTCTATAAAGAAACATACATAATTATTTCAAACATAAACACGTAGGAAGTTTATCAGAAATATTATACATGATTTAACCCTTAAACTCTGGTAGCAAATTGACGCTTTCGGAGGACGCATTTAATATATACTTATTTTTACCCGCAATAAGACTTATTAAGACTAATTACTTATCAGTAATATTACATTAAGCAAAAACTAACATTTTAAAAGATCAGAATCACATTGGAATATTTCTGAAGAGTAATTAGTATATCTTATTGTGGTAACAGTAAGTATATATTAAATGCGTCCTCCGAAAGAGTCAATTTGTTACCAGAGTTTAACTGTTAATTCATGTATAATATTTCTGTTAAACCTCCTACGTGCTCATATTTGAAATACTTAATGTATGTATCTTTATATAATTGAGTTAAAATTTTTCTCGTCATAAACGGTCACTATGAATAAACTCATTTAGAAATACACCATTATTTCAGGACGAAATCGAACAAATTTGTAACAGCCAATCAGGTGTAACTGTGGAGGAAGGGGCAGGGCATCTCTTCTCAGCTGGGAAGGACGCTCTATAGCAGTGGTTCTTAACCTGGGGGGCGTCAGTAATTTCCAGGGGGGTGCAAGCCCTAGGGAAAAAGTAGGAATTTCTCTAATTATAACTATAGTTTTTATTCTCTTAACAAGAGCGTGGGCTAATATTGAGAAGCTCATGAAAAAATGCAAAAGTATCGCCTTATAACTTTAGTTTTCTATTGGCTATTTTTTTGACTTAGGGCTTACCATTTTCTGTACTTATTGAACCCCCTCCCTATCCCTCGAAACCCATGGGGGGAGGGGGGGGGGGGTTAACTCGTCCTGGACCTGTATACTGCTCGTTGGTGACTGGTGAGCCCTGTTCTCTCCCAGTCTTCTGCACACGTCCGTGGCAATAATTCCTTTTCTCTCACATTTATTCGGTTAAGGCTGTTGAGGTATGTGTCAGGCAACAGTGTAAAAGAGGAAATGCTGTTCTGTCACCCCATGGAAAGTTGTACAACAGCAGCAGCTATTTTTCATGATGTATCAAACTTCTTTCAGGAAAACCAACTTTCGTGGGACTCACTGGTAGGGGTGTGCACTGATGGAGCTCCAGCCATGCTTGGTCTGCAGTTTGGATTCATTACAATGGTGAAAGAAAAAAATCCGTCTGTTGTAGGTACACACTGCATACTTCATCGTGAATCCTTAGTATCCACAGCTTTACCTGCTGAAATGAAGGATGTCCTGAACGTGGCTATCAAGGTAGTCAACTTTATCAAAGCTGGAGCCTTAAACAGGCGTCTCTTCAAACTGCTGTGTAAGGATATGGAATCTGAACATGAAACCTTACTTTTTCACACGAACGTATGATGGCTATCAAAGGGGAACATGCTTGGACGGCTTTATGAACTACGAGAAGAAGTAGCAATATTTCTTGATTCGAAGGCTTTCAGCTATCTCTAGCTTACCTGGTGGACATCTTCGAAGCGTTGAATGCTCTCAACCTTAAACTACAAGGGTAAAACATCAACATCATCATGCCCCACGACACCATTCGAACCTTCATGGCCAAACTCGACCTCTGGAAGTGTCGAATTCAGCAGGGAAATACAGCCAGTTTTAGTACCTTGGATTCTGCTCTCATTCACGGTAACCTTGATTCTGAGTTAAAGAAACAAATAATCACACATCTAACTGACTTGAAAACAGAATTCATCAGATACTTCCCAGAGATAGTTGAGAAGGGTGAAGCCTGGAAATTCATCAGGAACTCATTTCAATGTGAAGCAGCTGATGTTTCGGATGAATTGCAAGAGGAGTTTCTTGAGTTGAAGTTCAACTCCACAGCTAAGGAAGACTTCAAAGAACTGGATCTTGAGACGTTCTGGGTCAAGTACCTTCCTGTTTACCCTCTGATCTCACATCAGGCTCTTCGGATTCTAACTATGTTCGGATCCACTATCTTTGTGAAGCTGCATTTTCCACGCTCGTTGCTGTCAAGACCAAGTACAGAAACAGGCTGAACGTTGAAGGGGATTTACGTTTTGCACTCACTGGCATTCAACCACGCATTCAAGATCGAGTAGCTAAGAAGCAGTGTTTTGTATCTCACTAATTTATACTCAATAAAAAGACTAAAAACACAATATTTTTCATTTTTCTTTAAAATCTGGGAGGGAATTTTATTCATAGATGCAAGTGGGGCGTGGAGGGAAGGACCAATTCCTAGAGGGGGCGTGGTAGTAAAAAGGTTAAGAACCACTGCTCTATAGTGTAGTATATCCTTTATGTGTCTTACTTCCTTGTTTACAAAATACTTTATTTTTTTAAATAATATTAAAGGCGTTTGTTACTCAAAAATTATTATTAGTTCAATAATGTTTCATAAACTTTAACAATTTAACAAAATGTAAATTTTTTTAATGAATGCCCGTTGACAAATAATACTGTATCTTGTAAGTATAAATGATAATTAATTTTCTTATAATTATTAGGTGAAAAATGGTATCAATAAAGGTTTATTTAAAGATATAGTTTAAAAATGTAGTTTTGTGTATGTTTCCCGCCTTAGGTATATAAGGAGTATATTTGTTAACACCTGGTCAACACTTTTTAAGACAATTAATGTATACCTTTTAACGTTAACGTCCCTCAGCGATATGTTTTATCTCGTTTTAAAATATATTACAAACTACATGATTTGTTATAACAATGTTCTTATTAAAAACTGCTTTTGCATTTATTAATTAATTTTTGTTACTACTGTATTAATTATGTTCCAGCTGTAAAAACTAAAAGCGATAATAAAGTCAGTTGACACTTTATGACTGAGCTTTTCTGTGAGTACCAGTGCTTCTCAACCTTTTATTAATAAACCATTTTAATAGACAAGGTTATGTAGTTTATTTGTCAAGACACACAACTTTTATCAACTGTGTTTAAGCTCCCCGCATCATTAGACTCCGTGATAAAGGTAGCCATACCAACAAGGCTTCTTCTGAGAGGACTAAGGGTGTGTAACACATCTGTCGGGGTGTGTAACACATCTTTATAGTTAATAAAATTCCTCAGTCATCGTCTCTTATGGCACCGCAACCATTTAACAACTTTTACTAGAATAACTTGATTTAATTAAATTATATATTTTTTTAAATTTTATATAAAAATAAGTGATCTTGATGAGTTAATAAATGTATTTAATGGTGCCTGTGTAAGTGATAAATATTATTGTGTTAATAAACTAATGACATGCCATTATTTAAGCCTCCATATAACTATGTCAACAATATAGTAATTTGTTAAGGCTAATAAAGTGTAAGATTTTTTATGTATTTATGTATGTTAGGGCAAGCCTTACAGTTAACAGTTTATAAGTCATACACTGTATAAGGTCTAGTCTGCTGTGCTCATGACCATCATCTTCAGTGAAGATAACTTGATGCAACGACGACCACCAGGGATGAAGTAGACCCAGGACATTACAGATTTTTTTTTTACAGATTGCCCATTTAGACTTGTTTATGTTAATTGAAGCATGAGTTCATGTTGTTTTTGAGTGACTCTCAGCAAGTTACATAAAGTGACAGTGACAGAATGATGAGTGTGTGGGGGGGGGAAATTCCCCGTACAATTTATCTGTTTATGGCAAAGCGTGGCAGATCCCTAATAATGTCAAGTGCCAGGCCTGTCACTAGGAGCAGGGATATCTGGTCAGGGAGGGAAGAGGACATTACCTCATAGGGGGTCTGGTGCAGGTCAATGAGGTCGAGTGGGCCGGTCGGGTTACCATAGCTGCCACACTTTGCCATAAACAGATAAATTGTACGGGGAATTTTCACGCCACACACTCATCATTCTGTCACTTTATGTAACTTGCTGACAAAACCCATGACCCTTCAGGCTTTTACGCCATTAATGCATGAGTCATGAAGACAAGCATGAACTCCGCATGCTTCCCAGTGGGCACTGTAAACGCTTCTGCGCTTCACCTTGCACAGGATGTAAGGGGGTGCCCAATAAACTGAATCTGAATCTACACCACCCCCACCACCACCACCACGGTACACTGCATAGTCTGTGTGATGTAAGGTGACGTCTGAACTACAACACTATAATTATTATATATACAATACATTATTATTTACCATCACTTGCCCTCACTATTAGGGGCAGCAATAATTTTTTTTTACAACATATAAAAAAGGGGGCGTCTTTCCCAGCTGAGAAGAGAAGCCCCGCCCCCTCCTCAACAGTTACACCTAATTGGCTGGTTCAAATTTGTCCGTTTCGTCTTCAAGTAATGATGTATTTATAAATGAGTTTATTCATAATGACCATTTTTATGATAAATATATTTAACTAAATTATATAAAGATACATACATTAATTACTTCAAACAAGAACACGTAGGAAGTTTATCAGAAATGTTATACAAGAATTAACTGTTAAAATCTGGTAAAACAAATTTCGATTTCGGAGGACGCATTTAATATATACTTAGTTTTACCACAATAAGTTATACTAAGACAAATTCCGTAAAAATAAAAATATTTTATGCAAAACTAACATGTTAAAAGAACAGAATCACATTGAAATATTACTCATACGTAATTAGTATATCTTATTGTGGTATTAGTAAGTATATATTAAATGCGTCCTCCGAAAGCGTCAATTTGCTACCAGAGTTTAACAGTTAATTCTTGTATAATATTTCTGATAAACTTCTTAAGTGTTCATGTTTGAAATAACTAATGTATGTATCTATATAATTCAGCTATATATCTTTCTCCTCAGAAACGGTCATCTCAACGAATATGAATAAACTCGTTTATAAATAAATCATTACTTCAGGACGAAATCGAACAGATTTGCAACAGCCAATCAGCTGTAACTCTTGAAGAGGGGGCGGGGCATCTTTTCTCAGCTGAGAAAGACGTACCTTGGCTTTAACATATAACATATATGTTACCTATTACACCGGTCAACACAATTTTTCTGGCACAAGGTTTTTAAACGGATTTTAAGTAAATTTGGGGTGCAGAATCCAAATATGACTTTGGTTTTTGTCTATCACATCAGGTTTTTGAGATATACCATATTGCACTTTTGCTGGGAAACGTAAACTTTTGGATCAAAATTGACGGTTTAAACATGTATACATAAATTTTTTCAGCATTATAATTTGTATTTTTCTATAACCAAAAATTGTTAATATCAAATTGGAAATTTAATGCACATATAATATTTAAATGTAACATTGAAGGGTGAAAAAAACAATTAATGTACGGTAGAAATAGTGCAAGTATTAAGATCAAGTTACAGTTACATAAACTTCCTCTTTTTGGCCGATCTCTTATGTACAGCTTCTGGAATGCCTCTCATCAAACTCCAGCAGTAGTCCGCCATCATGTTCGAGTCCCATCGACCTTGGTAACGTTCTTCCATTACTTTAATGTCTTGATGAAAGCGCTCCCCTTGCTCCTCGCTCACTTCTCCCAGATTTTCTGGAAACTCGTCCAAGTGACTGTGTAAGTAGTGAACCTTGATACTCATTCTGCATCCAAGTGCTTGTAAACTCAAGAGCAGCTCTTCCACAATTTCTTGATAGTTGTCCGCTTTCTTGTTCCCTAAGAAGTTCCGCACCACATTAGAGAAAGCATTCCAAGTTCTTGCCTGTGCCTCAGTCATTGTTGCAAGGAAGTGTGGATCTCTGAGTAGTGTTCTTATTTGAGGTCCATCAAAAATCCCTGCCTTTTTCTTCTCGTCGCTAAGACTTGGAAAGGTTGAGCATATATATCTGAAACACTCTCCACTATGATCAAGAGCCTTGACGAATTGCTTCATGATACCAAGTTTTATGTGCAGAGGAGGAAGGACAATGTTTTTCCTGTCAACCAGAGGATCGTTAATGATATTCTTGTCACCAGGCGTCAAACTATGTCTTGGTGGCCAATTCTTTTTCACCCAATGGTCTGCTGTAGCCCTGCTGTCCCAGTAGCACAGAAAACAGGGGTATTTTGTGTACCCTCCTTGCTGGCCCAATAGAAAGTTTACCATTTTCAAGTCCACACAAATTAACCATTCATGAGCATGGTATTGCAACCTCTCTAGAACAGTCTTAATGTTTTCATACTCTTCTTTAATTTGT
>NW_024748891.1:0-7500 GCF_018991925.1 Homarus americanus
ATATAGACTCACCTGTACTCACCTACCGTGCTCACACACTCACTCAGCCATTAATCACACATCCTACCCATCCATCTACTAACTTACGACCCACCGACCCACCGGCCACAGCCCTACATTAGCATAAGCACCGTCGTCACCATGACTGGTAGGCCTTTGTCAAGTCATCCTCGAGGGGTGTAGAGAGAGGGAGGAGTCAATAACTACGAGAACACACACACACACACACACACACACACACACATTTGCATCCATAAATCTCTCTTCCTCACACCTCCTACAACCTTCGTCTGCCACCATCATCCTCACTTCCTCCGTCAATAGGTTCTCTCTCTGCCTCCTTCATCTAGGAAGCATTAATAACACCACGTCAAGTATGGGTCAGTTGTCGAAGGTGTTAGGATGTGTTGTGGTGCTTGAGAGGAGGTGATGTGCTGATGTGTTGTAAGGGGTGTGTGTGTGTGTGTGTGTGTGTGTGTGTGTGTGTGTGTGTGTGTGTGTGTGTGTGTGTGTGTACGAGCCACCATCACCCCTGGCAGTAAAGTTACTCCGCCATCAGGCAGAAACTGGACGACTCTGCTATAGAGAACATTCATGGCCCGGCCAGTGAGATGAGGGAGGTGAGGGGTCATGAGGAGGTGAGGGGTCATGAGGGGTGGGGGGTGCCCAGGGTGGGGGTCATGGGGGTCGCGGGGAGGTGAGGGTGGCGGGAGGTGAGGGGTGAGAGGAGGTCGGGGGTCGCATGAGGGAGGTGAGGGGTCATGAGGGAGGGGGAACATGAGGGGAGGTGAGGGGTCATGAGGGGTGAGGGGTCATGAGGGGAGGTGAGGGGTCGCCAGGGGTAGGTGAGGGGTCGCGGGGGAGGTGAGGGTCGCGGGGAAGGGAGGTGAGGGTCATGAGGGAAGTGAGGGGTCACTTGGGGAGGGTCATGGGGGAGGTGAGGGGTCATGAGGGGAGGTGAGGGGTCATGAGGGTGAGGGGTCATGGGGAGGTGAGGGGTCATGGGGAGGTGAGGGTCATGAGGGAGGCTGAGGGTGGGGAGGTGAGGGGTCATGAGGGAGGTGAGGGGTCATGAAGGAGGTCAGGGGTCGTGAGGGAGGTGAGAGATGATAAGAGGGACCAGAAGAAGGGGAAAGGAGGGAATAGGAGAGGCGAGAGTGACAGGCGAGATGGGGGAAATGAGGGGCAGAGAGGATAAGAGTAGCCCAGGAGAGGTGAGAGATGTGTGGGGGTTATTAACTTTAAATGATGGCGAACCCAAAAGAAACTAGGTTGGTGGAGGTAGGACAGGTGGGGAGGGTAAGTGAGAGTAAGGGGCTGGGCAGGTGGATATGTGGGGGAAGGAAGTGAGTTTGGGTTGCAAGGCCGGTGGGCAGAGATTGGAGGGAGGGAGATGGGGGAGAGGAGGTAGAGTGAGGAGGTGAAGGTAAGTGAGGGGTGAGAGGGGAGAAGAGAGGCAGTGGGAGGTAGCAGGAGAGCGTGGTGGTAGGAGGTCATGGTGAGAGGAGGGGTGACGATGGTTAGAAGAGAAGGAAGGGAGAGGGAAGGGACTAAGGGCAAGCATGATGGCTGTGTGGCACCATGGGGCGCGTGGCTGTGTGGCTTGCTTGGGGGAAGCATGATAGTTGTGGCACCATGGAGGAGCATGATAGCTGTGGCTGCATAGGGGTGGGGAACACATATTAGCTGTGGCACCATGGGGAAGCATGATAGCTGTGGCACCATAGGGGTAGGGAGGCACTTGATAGCTGTGTGGCACCATGGGGAAACATATTAGCTGTGCTGGCACCATGAGGCAGGCATAGCTGTGTGGCACCATGGGAAGCATGAGAGCTGTAGCTGACACCATGAAGCATGACCAGCTGTGTGGCACCATGGGGGAAGCATGATAGCTGTGTGGCTTTCCATGAGAGGCTTGGTAACAATGTGCTTTCATGGGGGAGCATGATAGCTGTGTGGCACCATGAGAGCATGGCACCATGGGGGAGCATGATAGCTGTGACACCATGAAGCTGCAATAGCTGTGCTTTTCATGGGGGTAGCACCAATGGCACCATGAGAGCACTTATTGCTGTAGCAACACCATGAAGCATATTAGCTGTGTGGCACCGCCAAGGGAAACATATTAGCTGTGTGGCACCATGAGAGATGCATGACCAGCTGTGGCACCATGGGGGCTTTATGATATGTAGCACCATAGAGAGGCACCAATGGCTGTAGCACCATAGAGGCATGTGCTTTGTGGCACCATAGAAACATGACACTTTAGCACCATAGAAGCCATGATAGCTGTGGCACCATGGGGGTAGCATGATGGCTGTGTGGCTGCATGGGGGAGCATGATGGCTGTGTAGCACCAAGCAGAGCATATTAACATGGGGAAACATGATGGCTGTGGCATGGGGAGGGAACATGATGGCTGTGTGGCATCATGGGGGGCATGATGGCTGTGTGGCACCATGGGGGAGCATGATGGCTGTGGCACCGCATGATAGCTGTGTGACACCATAGAGGCATGATGTGTGGCACCATGGAAGCATGACTGTGGCACCATGGGGAAACATGAAGGCTGTGGCACCATGGGGAGGGCATGATGGCTGTGGCATCATGGGGGGCATGATAGCTGTGGCACCGCCCAGGGGAGCATATTAGCTGTGTGGCACCATAGAACATGATAGCTGTGTGGCACCATGGGGGAAGCATGATAGCTGTGGCACCATGGAGGAGCGCAAATAGCTGTGTGGCACCATGGAGGAGCATGATAGCTGTGGCCACCACCAGGGGCAGGGCACCATATGGCTGTGGCACCATGGGGAAGGCTTTGATAGCTGTGCACCATGGGGAGAAGCATGATAGCTGTGTGGCACCATGGGGAGGAACCATGATAGCTGTGGCCCATGGGAACAAGCACGTGTGACTGGCACCATGGGGGAGAAGCATGATAGCTGTGTGACATGGAAGCATGATAGCTGTGGCACCATGGAACAAGCACGATAGCTGTGGCACCATGGGGCGGTGGGAAGCTATGAAATGGCACCATGGGGAACCAGGAAGCATGACCACACACCAAACATAGCTGTGTGGTACCATGCGGGAGCTAAACAGTATAGTTAAGCCTCATAAGAGCTACACTGACTGGCCAATGAGCGCCACACTGTCCCCGTTTGTATTAATTTGCATGTGATTATCGTTCATGACGGTCTTGTGTGCCTGAGTGGATATTCCTCTATGTTAAGCTGTGCTACGCTAATCGAAGCTCACTGGTGTTTAGCTTGGGTAATGAATCAGCTGTGCTTGGCTAATGACGCCGTAGCTGTGTTTAGCTTAGTAATTAATCATCATGGGTTTCAGACGGACGGACGGACGAACTGATATTAATCCCATGTGTGTGTCTGTGTGCTTTACTGTACTGTCCTTTACTGTACTGTCCTTTACTGTACTGTCCTTTACTGTACTTTCCTTTACTGTACTTTCCTTTGCTGTACTTTGTTGCACTGTACTGTACACCCACCTGTCATTAAAAGTCTTTTGAAATAGCCTTCAAAATAGTGTAAAAAAAATTACTCGTATCTACCTAAAAAAATGTTGGGTTACATTAAGTTAGTTAAGTGCCCACCTGTCTTAACCTGACTAATGGACGTGTTCTCACGTGAGGGATGTTACCTGGCAGCGTTAGGTTAGGATGAAGTCTAGGATATTTAATTACCAGGTGAATTATACTGGGGTGCCTAATGTTCACGTGATGTAAATCGTTTTTATTTTCATAGTGCCGCTTAAAGCACCCAGGTGGCAAATCTTAATCACCTTTACTGTACCAAGTCTTCCCACGAACAATTATTACACCTGGGAGTCCATTAAAGGTGTTCTAAAATAGGTATAAAAACTCGTATGATCGGTATGTTTATTGTATGTTTTTAGTGTTGAGTCTGAGCTGGGCCTCTCGCCACGGTGCTCGACTCCCTGAGAGGCGGATCGAGATGGGGCGAGAAGGACGTCCATTAGCCGCGTAGATCTTTATGTATGCAGAGTACCGTGTAGTAGGAGTTGGGGAGAGGGGAGGATAGGTAGGGGCGTGGGGAGGGTTGGCAGGGGTGTGGGGTGAGGGAAGGGTGGGGGCGTGGGGAGGGGGAGGGTAGGTTGAAGAGTGGGGAGGGTTGGCAGGGGTGTGGGGTGAGGGAAGGGGTGGGCAGGGGCGGAGAGGAGGAGGGTGGTTGAAGAGTGGGGAGGGTTGGCAGGGGTGTGGGGAGAGGGGAAGGATGAGAGAAAAGAGGGGTTAGGCAGGGGTGTGGGGAGAGGGAGAGTAGAGGTTAGTCTGGAGCGTGGGGAGACGATGGGTGAGAGAGAGAGAGAGAATCTGGAATAGGGATGTGGTGGTTATGCGAGGAGGGGGAAATAGTTTAAAAAATAAGTAAAAGAGAAAAAACGAGATGAAAAAAGGAAGAAATATTTTATGACTCTGAAATAAGGATGGACTCGCCCCCACCCTCCTCACCTCCCCTCACATTCCCCTCCGCTCCCCTCTCCTCCCCTCCGCTCCCTGAAATCATGAACCATTAAGTAAAAGTCTACCCAACTCCCTGAGAAGGTTTTCAGCTCCCATACCACGTCACTTCTGAGAGAGAGAGAGAGAGAGAGAGAGAGAGAGAGAGAGAGAGAGAGAGATCTTCACCTCCTTGGAAAACCTTTTTTTTTTAAATTGAGAGAAATAATGATTTTTATCTCTATCTGGAACTCTTTAATTGACTTCCCTTTTACTTTCCACTTGGGGATTTTTCCCCTTTTACTGGGAAAAAAATAATGAACTGTTATGGTATATTGTCATTATTGTGCCGCTTATACGTAGACTGTTTACAAAACCCCAAAAGGGAAATAATAATAATAATAAAATAATAACTACAACAAAATAATAATAATAATAATAATAAAATAATAACTACAACAAAATAATAATAATAATAATAATAAAATAATAACTACAACAAAATAATAATAATAATAATAATAAACAATAATAAAAAAATAACAATAATACAAAATTTAAATAAAATATGAACTGTTGAACGTATTTAATCCATAGAGGCAGGATATATATATACAGAGTTAGGAGGGTGAAGACGAGTGAGTTTATCAAGTAGAGTTAGTGGAGAATATCTAAACCCAGCGAATGACTACGCTCCTTCCCTCCCTCTCTCCCTGCCTCCCTCCCTCTAGCAAACTCTTCCAAACTTTCTCTGGGCCAAGTTCTCCCAGCATCCGGTTTGAACTTTTTTGTAATATGTCTGCGGTCTTTTTCATCATCACATGTGTGTTCATTTTTATGCTCTCTTTTATTCTTCTTCTTCCATACTTCCTTTACCTCCACTTCCTCCTACTTCTAAATCTTCTTCTTCTTCTTCATTATTATTATCATTATTATTATTATTCTCTGTCTATTCCATGTTTTCTTCCTCTTATTGTATTATTTATCTTCCCCTTCGCTGAGACGATTATAATTATTGTTGTTACGTAGTTTATATTTATAGAAAGCGTAGATAGAGAGTCACACACACACACAGAGGAGAAGCAACAATATATGAGGCGATGACATGGAGTATGACAACCGGAAGAGCAGAAGGGGAGGAGGAAGAGTGGGGGGAGAGGGGTAGGAGTGGGAGGAGTGGGGAGGAGTAGTAGTGCTAGAAGAAATTTGGTGCTAAAACCTGGAAAAATATATTGGGAGTGGGAGGTACCGGCCGCCCCCCTCTCCATCCCTCTCCACGCCCCCTCCCCCTCTCCATCCCTCTCCACGCCCCCTCCAACACACCGACTTTATGATGATATTTTCAAAGGCAAATCTTTATAGGTTATGCATGAGCGTCCTGCCAAGGCGAGATCCGGCCCGGTATAAACCTGGAATATCTTAAGAGTATAAACCTTGGCTTGTTTTCCTGTCCTGGGAGGAGTTTTTGTCCTGTTTTTACCTGTTTGGGTGTTTTTTTTTTCCCCGTGTGTTTTTGAGGGGTCGTGTTTCCTTAAGTGTAGTTTTTTCTTGCATGTACCGAGGCCTTTATTGTTATGCTGTGTGTGTGTGTGTGTGTGTGTGTGTGTGTGTGTGTGTGTGTGTGTGTGTATAAATAATTACGTTACAATGTGTTATTTTTATTATATTTTATGTATCATTAAATAAATATACAGACAAAAATAACATCATCATAATAAATTACCGTAATTAACACAACAATAACAAATAGTGAGCTAACATTTACCAAAGAACCCTCAAAAAACTGTAGTTGATAATAATAAAATAAAGTAGTAATAGCGGTGACATTAACACACAATGGTTTAAAAGTCTCTCCAGTGTTATGAAATAGTAATGGTAATTGTCAAAATATTCATAGCTAATAAACCTTGGTATAAAACGTATACAATAATATGTATATTTTTATGTAATGGCAAATAATTTTTCAAACAATATTCCCTTCCCTCCCTCCCTCCGTCCTTCCCTCCTTCCCTCCCTCCCTCCTTCCTTCCTTCCCTCCGTCCTTCCCTCCCTCCGTCCTTCCCTCCCTCCCTCCTTCCCTCCCTCCCTCCGTCCCTCCCGTACACAGTAAAGTGGTAGGGGAATGTTTTGCACCACCCTGTACTATATTTCTTTTTATCCAATCACGGAAGAGGAAGTAATTTACTCTCTTGTATTTTTTTATCATTATTTTCTAAGGCAAGGGAAGCGGATTTGTGTTTTTAATTCCTGGTGATGTTATGGAGTGAGAACTTATTGTGTTTAATTTACGCCAGTGTGTCTGTTTATCTCCCTGAACACACTCTAACTCTACTGAACACACTCTAACTCTACTGAACACTCTCTAACTCTACTGAACACACTCTAACTCTACTGAACACTCTCTAACTCTACTGAACGCACTCTAACTCTACTGAACACACACTAACTCTACTGAACACACTCTAACTCTACTGAACACACTCTAACTCTACTGAACACTCTCTAACTCTACTGAACATACTCTACCCCCACAGAACAACTCCTTCATTTCACACACTCCTCTCTCTCTCTCTCTCTCTCTCTCTCTCTCTCTACAGATAGTCACCAGTTGTCATGGATGGTTCGTGTTCTCGTGGTGGTCTACTACCTGACCATCCGTGATACAGTATGGTTGGTGTAGTCCAGGATGGTAGTGTCTCATCCACCTCTGACATCACAAGAACAACTTCTGCAGCAGGAACTTGTGCTTGATCTTCGTCAGGTTGGTAGTCGAGTAAGGCATCAGTATTCTTGGCACCGGGTTTCTACTGATTAGTAATTTGTTAACTTGTGGCCAACACTGGATACAGCCTCTTGTTATTGGTCATATGAGTCGATCGTTCTTGAGCAAGTTGAGCCGTGGCTGTGATCCGTGAGGGGAGGTGAGGACAGGCGCTGTGATCCGTGAGGGGAGGTGAGGACAGGCGCTGTGATCCGTGTGGGGAGGTGAGGACAGGCGCTGTGATCCGTGTGGGGAGGTG
>NW_024748891.1:15000-19674 GCF_018991925.1 Homarus americanus
CTCTCTCTCTCTCTCTCTCTCTCTCTCTCCTTTACTACACAGGTGAAAGAGGTCTCGTTCACGCGAAGTCTTCGGTGCGCGTTTTTCTATCCAGGATGACCAAGTTTTATTTACAACTGATGAAATTGATTTACGATTGAAAGATAAACACACACACACACTCACACTCACACACACACACACACACACACACACACACACACACACACACACACACACACACACACACACACACACACACATACATACACACACACGGGTCAACAGAGACTGAGTGAGAACTCCTGTGAGAAGGTTGTCCCACCTTTAACCAAACACCATCGGAGAGAGAGAGAGAGAGAACATAATCCTAATTCAGCATATGTTAGAAACAGCTCTCTCCATCTCTCCTGATATTCCCTCCCTCTCTCCTCCCTCTTCTTCATCACTCATCCCTATCACAAATTCTACATCCCTTTTCTCCCCATATAATCATCCTCCTCCTCTCCCCATTTTCCCTTCACTCCCTCCCATTCTCCCTCCCTCTCTCATTCTCCCCTCCCTCCCTCATTCTCCCTCCCTCCCTCATTCCCTCTCGCCATCTCCCTTCTTGCAGTCAACTTATCACCCTGACTCACTCACCCCAATTAATCAATTATTCACCACCCACCTCGACACACACACACACACACACACACACACACACACACACACATACACACACACACACACACACACATACACACACACATACACACACACACACACACACACACACACACACACACATAAAAGCTTTAAATATGACCAAAGCAACTTAGATCATCCATCCATCATTGTATAGAGACGCCAGACCGACTCTCTTCAACACCAGGCAAGATTACGACCCGTCACTACTGAACGTGATTGCAAAGTTGAAAAGCTAGTGTGAGTGGCCAGCAGGACATAGGTGGTGGTTACAGTAAGAGGAGTGGTGACTGATAGCCTGAAGTTGGTGTTGAAGGGTTGGTCTGACGTCTCTATACAGTGATGGATGGATGATCTGCTCATATCTAAAGCTTTTATCGACGTTTAGGAGAGTGTGTGTGCGTGTGTGTGTGTGTGTGTGTGTGTGTGCGTGTGTGTGTGTGTGTGTGTGTGTGTGTGTGTGAGGGGTAAGAGTAAGATAGAGAGGAAAAGTAAGAGTAAAGATTGATAGATAGAAAGACACATTTCTTATAATATTTCATCTTTTCTTCTTTTTCCTCCATTAAATAAATATATAGTTCATGTTCTCACTCTTTTTATTTATCTTTCTATTTATTTATTTTATTTATTTATTTTATTTCATTTATTTATTTATTTTTACGCCCTTTTTCGCTGCCCGAGTCTCAGGGATCTTTTATGTCTAGGATAAAGAACAACGTACTGAAATACTTGTCCCTGTTCGTCCTGGTAATTATAACAAGATTCAGAAATGTAATTTTTTTCCCAGGATGAAGGAGGAGAGGATGGTATAATGTCCCCTTGTTCATCTAGCTGAAGAAAATTACACCTTTGATTAATTTCTCTCACCTTAATGAACACTGTTTTTCATCCTGTGGGAAAAAAAAAATGGTCGGCTTATTTTTTTCCCCCCAGGATAGACAAAGGCATATTAAGACTTACAATGCATAAATCCCTCCCAAGGAACAATACACACTTGAAACACACACACACTCCCTTGTTCATCCTACCGAAAAAAATAAACTCTGGGCTTTATAATTTCTTCCCAGTATGAACAAAGGCGTTCTTGAAACACACGTCCTTGTTCATCCTACTGAAAAATTGAGAACGTCTGGACCGCCTCGCCTTCCCCGCGTCGAGAACTCAATTCAAAGTTTCTTTTTCCGCTTCCTGGCCGACGGAAGGAAATGTTGCCAATCTCCCCAGCTCATAAAGGCAAGTTTGAGTCCTGCAAGTTGAGTCTCAGTAGAGTCAGTCAGTCAACTCTCCTTCACTCAGTCAATTATCCTTCACTCAGTCAACTCTCCTTCACTCAGTCAACCATCATTCACTCAGTCAACCATCATTCACCTAGTCATGTACTGCACCCTCCTTCACTAAATAATGTAACACTCCTTCACTGTTCCTTCACTAAGTAAGACACACTCCTTCACTCCTCCTTCACCGGCCATACATTATTCCGTGGCCTGGTAACTAATTCTTTTTTCTTCAAATATCATTAAAAGTTAGCCAGATGAGACGCTGTGTGGCCCTGAATAATTAATTGCTGTCTTTCCCTTCCTTTCCCTTCCCGTTCCTTCCCTTTTTGCTCTTTACTTCCCCTTTCTTCCTCCCTTCCTTTCCCCTTTCCCTTGTTTCTACATCTCAGTTTACCTCTACTCCTTATCTCCTTCCACAGTCTCTCTCTCTCTCTCTCTCTCTCTCTCTCTCTCTCTCTCTCTCTCTCTCTCTCTCTCTCTATCTCTATCTCTCTCTCTCTTGTCCTTTGTTTCCCTCCTCCTCCTCTTCCTCTCTTTCTCTTACTTCTTTCCTCTTCTGACCTTCTCCCTATTTTCTCTACTTCCCTCACCATGTTTCTACTCCCCACACCATGTCCCTACTCCCCTCACCCATATCCCCACTTCCCCTCACCCATGTTCCTACTTCCCTCACCCATGTTCTCTTCCCTCACCCATCCCTACTCCCCTCACCCATGTCCCTACTTCCCTCACCCATGTTCCTCTCCCTCACCATGTCCCTACTCCCCTCCCCATGTCCCTACTCCCCTCCACCCATGTCCCCACTTCCCTCACCATGTCCTCTCCCTCCACCCATGTTCCTACTTCCCTCACCCATGTCCCTACTTCCCTCACCCATGTCCCCTACTTCCCTCACCCATGTTCCTCTCCGCTCACCCATGTCCCTACTCCCTCACCCATGTTCCTACTTCCCTCACCCATGTCTCTCCCCTCACCCATGTCCCCTCTTCCCTCTACCCATGTTCCTTCCCTCACCCATGTTCCTCTCCCCTCACCCATGTCCCCTCCCCTCACCCATGTGTCCCTACTCCCCTCACCCATGTCTCTTCCCTCACCATTCTCTTCCCCACCATGTCACTTCCCTCACCATGTTTCTACTTCCCTCCCATGTCCCCTACTCCCTCACCCATGTCCTTCCCCTCCCCACCCATGTTTCTCTCCCCTCACCCATGTCCCTTCCCCTCACCCATGTTTCACTTCCCTCACCCATGTCCCCTACTTCCCTCACCCATGTCCCTACTTCCCTCACCCATGTCCACTTCCCTCCACCCATGTCCCCCCCACCTTGTCCCTACTTCCCCTCACCCATGTCCCTACTTCCCTCACCCATGTCTCCCTTCCCTCACCCATGTCTCTCCCCTCACCCATGTTCTACTTCCCTCATGTCCCTACTTCCACCCATGTCCCTCTTCCTCACCATGTTCTCTCCCCACCATGTCCTCTCCCTCACCCATGTTTCTGCTTCCCTCACCCATGTCCCCTACTTCCCTCACCCATGTCCCTCACTCCCCTCACCCATGTCCTACTTCCCTCACCCCATGTTCTCTCCCCCTCACCCATGTCTTACTTCCCTCACCCATGTTTCTACTTCCCTCACCCATGTTTCTCTTCCCTCACCCATGTTCCCACTCCCCCACCCATGTCCTACTTCCTCCCCCATCCCCTACTCCCCTCACCCATGTCCTCTTCCCCTCACCCATGTTTCTACTCCCTCACCCATGTCCCTCTCCCCTCACCCATGTCCTACTTCCCTCACCCATGTCCCTTCCCTCACCCATGTCTACTTCCCTCACCCATGTCCCTCTTCCTCACCATGTCCCTACTTCCCTCATCATGTCTGCTCCCTCACCCATGTCCCTACTTCCCTCACCCATGTCCTCTCCCTCACCCATGTGTCACTTTCTTCACCCGTGTCCTTGTATTTCCCTCCACGTTTCCCCTATGTCGCATTCCTCTCTCCCTCTCTTCTCCTGCTTTTATCTGCTGTTGTGTGTGTTTCCTGTTCTCCTCTCTCCCTCCCTTCTTTCCTCATCTGACGAGCAATTGTGGGGCCTGTCCTTGATGATATGTATGTATGTATGTATGTATGTATGTATGTAATTTGTTTATGTGTATAGACAGACATACAGACAGACAGAACTATAATGATGGAGAATAAATGAATGGGAGATGACAATGGATGATGATATAAGAAGAAAGCATGATGGGAGATTGGTGGAAATGTGGAGGTGTGTGTGTGTGTGTGTGTGTGTGTGTATGTGTGTGTGTGTGTGTGTGTGTGTGTGTGTGTGTGTGAAAATATTTAAAAGTACGAAGATGTTTACACAATAATAGACCTTTGATTTACACATTTTTGTCTATCGTTTACACACATTTCAATATATTTTTTCTCATTTACACAATTTTTTATCATTAACGCATATCAGTATTTATTTCTCATTTACACAATTTTTCTATCATTTACAAACTTTTCAATATTTTTTCTTTTACACAATTTTCTTTCATTTACACACATTTCTATATTTTTTACACATTTACACAATACACATTTCATCGTCTCAGTCACCCTTTAAAAAATTCCGTCCACACTTACACACATTTGAGCTGTATATATAATCCAGTCTCTCAGAGCTAAGTGGGCGCTGAGGGCGGGAGAATGAAGTGGAAGGAAGAGAAGAGCAATACGTAACTA
>NW_024748892.1:0-12261 GCF_018991925.1 Homarus americanus
TATGTATGAGATAAGGTTCTGATTCAAGAACAAGATGCACAAGTTCGAATCCAAATTGAGCTGTAGGGTTTGTTGACTAATTCGGGGCTTCACATTCATAAAACTCTCAAATGGGATACGACTAAACCCGAAGCCCCATCTTCCGTCGGTCGGTCATTGGTGTCAGGTCAAAGTTCAGTTTGTAGTTCACCTCCTGTGATATGTGTCATTTATCGAAACGAAACATGAGGTTAACGTAAAAACAAAACCTCGAAGCAACACGTATAAACAGGGTCGAGTTTTCATCGGATTTTACGTCATGAAATTTTCCATCTTGAGAGAGAGAGAGAGAGAGAGAGAGAGATTGATTGATTGATTCCGATGCTGAAATTAACACTAAAATTTTATACTGTAATTGAGATAAATGCAGGTAAGGTTGGCGTATGGAATTATTGAAGGACGATCACAGAAATGTTTTACCTGTTTCCTGTGATGTAAGTTCAAAATGGTGTTAATTGTCATGGGTTTATACGTCCAAAATGTTCTTCATATCGTAGGGTTTTACATCCAAATATACCATCCAAGTCCATATGTCCATTCATCCAGTTAGCTGTTTATCCATCCACCGATTCACCCACCTACCCATCTCTCATCCCATTCAGTCACCCATCTACCCATCTATCCTCCCATTCAGTCTCCCATCCATCCATCCAACCATCCATCCATGCATCCTTCCATCCATCACACGAGGAATAGAATGACCCACTTATAATTTTTCTCTTTCCTGCTGCACTAAGGATCAACCACCCAGAGTGGTATAGCTACCCTGAGTAAGTACACTCTGTATTCCTCCTTTACTCTATTGTGGGTGTAGGTGGTGGGTAGTGTGTGTTTGTGGGTGTAGAACGTGGATAGTAGGTTTGTTTGTGGGTGTAGGGCGTGGATAGTAGGTTTGTTTGTGGGTGTAGGGCGTGGATAGTAGGTTTGTTTGTGGGTGTAGGGCATGGATAGTAGGTTTGTATGTGGGTGTAGGGCGTGGATAGTAGGTTTGTTTGTGGGTGTGGGGCGTGGATAGTAGGTTTGTTTGTGGGTGTGGGACGTGGATAGTAGGTTTGTTTGTGGGTGTGGGGCGTGGATAGTAGGTTTGTTTGTGGGTGTGGAGGTGGATAGTCTGGGGTTTGTTTGTGGGTGTGGGGCGTGGATGGTAAGTTTGTTTGTGGGTGTGGGGCGTGGATGGTTTGCTTGTGGGTGTGGGGGCGTGGATAGTAGGTTTGTTTGTGTGGGTATGGGGTGTGGATAGGTTTCTTGTGAGTTGTGGGCGTGGATAGTGGCGGTTTGTTTATGGGTGTGGGGCGTGGATAGTGGGTTTGTTTGTGGGTGTGGGCGTGGATAGTGGTTTGTTTGTGGGTGTGTAGAGCGTGGATAGTAGGTTTGTTTGTGGGTGTAGGGCGTGGATAGTAGGTTTGTTTGTGGGTGTAGGGCGTGGATAGTAGGTTTGTTTGTTGGTGTAGGGCATGGATAGTAGGTTTGTTTGTGGGTGTAGGGCGTGGATAGTAGGTTTGTTTGTGGGTGTGGGGCGTGGATAGTAGGTTTGTTTGTGGGCGTGGGGCGTGGATAGTAGGTTTGTTTGTTGGGTGTGGGAAATGGATAGTGGGTTTGTTTGTGGTGTGGGGCGTGGATAGTGGGTTGTTGTTTGTGGGTGTGGGCGTGGATGGTGGTTTGTTGGGTGTGGGCGTGGATGATGGGTTTGTTTGTGGGTGTGGGGCGTGGATAGTGGTTTGTTTGTGGGGTAGGGACGTGGATGGTTGGTTTTGTTTGGGGCGTGGATGGTTGTTTGTGGGTGTAGGGCGTGGATAGTAGGTTTGTTTGTGGGTGTAGGGCGTGGATAGTAGGTTTGTTTGTGGGTGTGGGGCGTGGATAGTAGGTTTGTTTGTGGGTGTGGGGCGTGGATAGTAGGTTTTTTTGTGGGTGTGGGGCGTGGATAGTAGGTGTGTTTGTGGGTGTAGAGCGTGGATAGTAGGTATGTTTGTGGGTGTAGAGCGTGGATAGGAGGCATGTTTGTGGGTGTAGGGCGTGGATAGTAGGTATGTTTGTGGGTGTAGGGAGTGGATAGTGGGGTTATGTTTGTGGGTTGTGGGGCGTGTTGGATTAATTGGGTTTGTTTGTGGGTTATTTGGGAGGCGATGTCTATATTGGGTTTTGTTTGTGGGTGTAGGGCGTGGATAGTAGGTATGTTTGTGGGTGTAGGGAGTGGATAGTAGGTTTGTTTGTGGGTGTTTGGGAGTGGATAGTAGGTATGTTTGTGGGTGTAGATACATACATTGTTAAGAGGAATAAATCAAAATGGGAAGAAGATTAAGATAAATATACTGATGATTAATGGTACAGGTGAGTTAATAAAATTGATATAAATAGATAAATACAGTAGATAGATAGATAGATAGATAGATGCAGTAGATAGATAGATAGATAGATGTATGATTTTGTATACCGCAAGAGTAACTAAATATTCCTGTACCTGTATTTTCTTTCAGTTACAAAATACACAGGATTATAAATATGAGTATGCACATTGCATATCAGGTGTTACAGTCAGTGGTAATATTTTGTAATACTCTTAAGTGATGAGGTAACAGAGGAAATAGACGGATACTAACGGAGAGTATTTGTAGAATTAGACAGACATTCAGACAGTAAAACTTCTTCCGACAATACAAATTTTGACGGTGGAATTTATACACGAGAGTGTATGGATAATTATGATGAGCTGAATTATGACATCTACGTCTGATAATCCGTTGTTTAGAATGGATTATTATTATTTTTGTTGAGTTATTTAACAGTTCGAGAAAAGGTTTATTATGGTACTATGTCCTATTATCACACAAGGTCATAATTGAAGTAAAATAACCAATTATACTGTATTATTTTAGACAATACATAAAAACATAAGAACATAAGAATGGAGGAAACTGCAGCGGGCCTATTGGCCCATACTGGGCAGTCCCGTTTACACCCAACCCCTATTGCTCATATGAGCATCCAACCTATGTTTGAAGCAATTCAGCGTATTCGAGTTAATGATGATATTTGGTAACTTGTTTCATTCATCCACTACTCTGTTTCCAAACCAGTGTTTACCTATTTCACGCCTAAATCTAAATTTGTCTAATTTAAAACCATTGTTACGAGTTCGCTCCTGGTTGGATAGTTTGAGTACCTTTGTAATGTCACCTTTGTTTAGCCCTGCCTTCCACTTATACACCTCTGTCAGGTCGCCCTCGCTCTACGTCTCTCAAGGGAGTGCAAATTAAGAAGCTTTAACCTGTCTCTATACTCAAGGTTCCTAATGCCCGGGATTAGTCTTGTCATTCTCCTCTGAATTCTTTCCAAGGATTCTATATCCATTCTGTAATACGGTGACCAGAACTGAACTGAGTAATCCAGGTGTGGTCTCACAAGAGCAAGATACAGTTTTAGGATGGCCTCGCTAGTCTTGTAACTAACACTCCTTTGTATGAACCCAAGTACTTTATTAGCCTTGTTACGAGCAAAAACACATTGTTTACTTGGCTTAAGGTTCCTACTTATCATTACTCCTAAATCTCTCTCGCAGTCGGATTTCTCTATGGCATCGTTGTTCATCTGGTATCTGGTTTCCCTGTTTACATCTCCTATACTGAGTACTTTACATTTGTAGACGTTGAATTTCATCTGCCATTTTTCAGACCATTCGAAAAATTTGTTTAGATCTTCCTGTAGTTTTGCCGAATCCTCGTCAGATTTGATAACACGTCCTATTTTAGTGTCATCAGCAAATTTACTTATGTTGCTGTCAATGCCGATATCTATGTCGTTTATGTATATAATAAATAATAGTGGTCCAAGTACTGAGCCTTGGGGAACTCCACTTGTGACGTTGCTCCAATGGGACTTAGTGCCGTTAATGCTCACTCGCTGTTTCCTGTCCTGTAACCACGCCCTAATCCATTTAAGGATGTCACCTTTGATGCCATGAGCTTCTACCTTTCTAATTAGTCTTTCGTGGGGACTCTGTCGAAGGCATTGCTAAAGTCGAGATAAACCACATCATAATTGTGCCCCTCGTCCACCGATTCGAAAACTGATGAAAAGAATGTTAATAGATTAGTTAGGCAAGAATGTCCGCTTGTGAAGCCATGCTGGGAATCATTGATCAATCGGTGCTTCTCCAGGTGATTTCGAATAGAGTTTGAAATGATTGCTTCCAGTAATTTGCCTACTATTGATGTTAGACTGATTGGGCGGTAGTTAGAGGATAGTGATCTATCCCCCTTCTTGAAAATCGGTATTACATTCGCTATCCTCCAGGATTCTGGTACTACACCTGTTTTTAATGACATGTTAAACAACTTTGCTAAGGGCATACTAAGCTCTTCCTTACATTCCTTTAATACTCTGGCAAATATCTCATCGGGACCAGGTGACTTATTAGGCTTTAGTTTGTCTATTTGCTTACTAACATCGTTACTAGTCACTACTATCTCACTTAATTTGTTTTCTTCACTATCTCTGAATAGAGTCGGTTCCTCGGGTATTCCCTGGACATGCTGGATAATATACCATCTACTTAAGGAGGTGATGTAGGTAAGGTAGATTGATATTTTAACATTAATTTACTCAGTTTTTTCTTAGTATCGGATTTTTTTTTTTTAGTTTTTTATTCTGACAATTTATAATGCAAGCAGCGTTCACATGTTGTCAACCGCCCCCAAGTGTACAAGAAGTTTGGACTGTAACTGTACCGTCAATAAGTGGCTGTAACTGCACCGTCAATAAGTGGCTGTAACTGTACCGTCAATAAATGGCTGTAACTGTACCGTCAATAAGTGGCTCTGTATTCTGAACACGGGGATCTCTACAGTATAACCTACGAGTATAACTGTGGTGAAAGAACTGCTTCCCCGCATTATGTTGAGGAAGATTCGTATACAAACTTTTTGCCCTGACTTCGTAGTAAAAAAAATCTTAGGGAAAATATATTGAATTTATTTTTAATGTTTATTTATTTATTGTTGTCGTTGGTGTTTTTTTTTTTTTACCGGGATGTGTGTTATATTCACGAAAATGGAGTCAAGACAAATGTTGGACACGTTGATGTGAAGTAACACAGTAAATGATGTTGTTTGTGTTGCTGTGTTATTTATTTATTGTGTTTCTTATTCTTTTCTGTTTATTTTGTTTTATTTAGTTTTATTGTAGTAATTGTTATTCTTTTTTTTATTCTTACTTATTTTCATTTTACTGTTTATTCGTTTTCTTATTTTCATTTTATTGTTCAATAATTTTCCACTCATTCTTATTTATTTATCTCGTTGGTGTATTTCATTTATTTGCTATTCTCTTAGGTATTTCACATTTGCATTAATTAATCTTCAAATCATTGGTTGCTATTTTTATCATACTAGTTTAATGTTCACCTCAGCAGTCAACTGGCTTATGTCTAAACAATGTCTACCACTGTTTTAGCCAGACTTAGTTATGAGACTTGTAATTCAGTATCCATTACGTACCGTTTATCAGTGTAATTTGTGGTAATGGACTGCCCAATGTAATTATATATCTTGTCTTACTGAAAAAATTCGGTGTAACCAAGATTAAGTTTTATAGAGTTTGTATTTAAGGATTATTCTCCTATACTTCTCTTAGATTCTGAATATATTTTTGTTTTATTATTTCAGTGTATTGTAATGTGTAGTTAGTTACACTATAGATATATAATAATTGCTTTAAGTTTGGTTGGGAGTGTGGAAGGTGTTGTGGTGTGTGATGTACAGGTGTGTACAGGTGGTGGTTACACCTGACTTCGAGGCAGGTGTGTATAGGTGCCAGATACACCTATGGTTACAACACAGGTGTATCCGGCAGCAGTAGTAACAAAGGGGCTATATGGGCTCCGGCGGCCATGTCGTGACACCGGCCGGCAGAATCCCCCGGTGAAAAAGGGAAACAAGATGGCCGTCCCCCATTCAATATGTAAACAACTCGACCTGAAATGTTGTTTATTGGACATTTTTCTCATTAGGGAGTCGAACCCTTGTTTTGAGTTGGTGTTCAACTACCGTGGCTGACGGCCATCACCTGTGATTCAACTGGTAGAATTAAGTGTAATAATAATAATAATAATAATAATAATAATAATAATAATAATAATAATAATAATAATAATAATAATAATAATAATTAACGGTTTATTGAAAGAGATTGGCAGCCAGAAGGCTGAAAATATACAATTACATATTTGTGGAATGGGTTTCGAATTACAAATAATATACAAGTAACATAAGTGATACACATAAGATATATAATAACTAGATGGGGAAAAGCTCAAACTACAGTGCATTTCAACATAGTGACAGTGCAAGAAGTAGTATTTACTGGGAGTGAATACACTGGTTTATTACAAGTTATTGATAATTTTTACAATGGTTGGGACTGGGCTGTTCTTATAGCGATCAGTTCGTGCACTTATGGGCTGGATGCGGTTGTGGTGTCAAACAGCAATTCTCGGGCTAGGGATCTCAGGTGGTAGTAGGAGCCGGTGTCGAGGATGGTGTAGAAGCTTCTTAGCAAATTTGCAGATGTGGTCGTGGTGATGGTCAGTGAGAGTCGAAAGGGTCAGTGTGTTGAGCGCTTCTTGATATGTGGAGTAGGAAGGTGAGAGAATAATCTTGCATGCCCTCTTTTGCACTTTTACTAGGTGGGCATCTTATCAAATGAACCCCTGTCCTAATGGGCCCTAGTCCTAATGGGCCCCAGTCCTATTGGGTCCAAGTTTTAATGGGCCCCAATTCTAATTGGTCACATTTCCAATGGTTCTCAGTCCTAATGAGCCTCAGTCCAAAGATACCACAGGCCTAATGGTTCCAGTCTTAATAGACCTCAGTCTTAATGAGTCCCAATCCTGACGGCTCTCAATACTAATGGGCCTCAGTCCTAATAGTTTAAGGTTGGGACCCATTAAGACTGGCTTCTATTTACCTTACAAGCACTGTGTTCTACCGTGTCATCCCGTGTGTGTGTGATTTCCCGTGTCAGGTGGTATAATACGCAGGTGAGTGGCTGCCAGGTAGGGTGGGTGAGGGTGGGCACCTTGATGCAGGGGAAGGTGAGTTCCTGATGCTGATTCACACCAGTGTCATGATGAGGTAATCTTATCACCTTATTAGTGTACGATGAGTGGGTGGGCGTGGTGTGGAGGGGTGGGGGCGCGTAAGGGGTAGGCAGCAAGGGGCGTGGTGTATGGTGGGGGGAGGGTAAGGGGCGTGTAGGGGTAGCTAAGTGGGCGTGTTGAGTTGGGCAAGAGGGAGGCGTGGTGGGTGTAGGGGCGTGTATAGGAGGCGGGAAGTGGTGATGGCGCGCGCCACTAATCACTCTGACCTTACTGAACACAACCCATTATACAGCATAATTAGTGTTGCTTCCATCAGCCTCACACAGTCAAACACACTATTTACATTTTCTCTTCACATATATTTTATTTTATTCGTTTCAAGTGGGACTCGAATTTCAGCCTTGGAGTCGAAGAGGAATTTTTTTAGGAGAAGTTGAAAAGAAATCGTGTTTAGTTGAAGACGAATGTGTTCTTATATAAAAGTGAAGGAATTAACCAGACGTGTTTGATTGTTTGGGAGTCTCTATCTCTCACACTCGAGTCCAAGATGTCCCCCTTGAGGACGGTGTTCGTGTAGCGTCGTCAAACTCGCTCTTGGTTTTTATTCAGCAGGAAGAGCTACACCCGCCACCTGGTGTTGGCCGTGTCTGGTGACCATCATATTAACAAGGCCGCTCTCTCGTGCCTTGTCCACACGCCACCCCCACCTCCATATTGTACCGTTTTGTCCTTTATTAACGGTGGTGTTACTACAGGCAGCGTGGTGTGGGGGGAGGGCCGCTGCTTCACATTGTTCAGTCTTTGACGTGTAACACAAAACGTGAGATGTTGTGGTCCTTCACTACCTCACAACACACACACATCTCCTAGTTACCACATGCTGTTGTTATTAAAGCTCCACCAATGAGTACGCGTCGCTGTCTCGTCCTTTGCTCCGCCGACCATTACAGTGTGTAGCTGTAGGACTCGCCGCCGTGTTTGTTTCATGTAGCGACACTAAACTCCCGGAAATTTGTAGGTGTTAAGCTGGAGCGTTTGAGCTGTTGTTGTCGTCACCTTGTTGATGTTTTGTAGGTCCGTGTTGGCTGAGGATTGTTGTTAGTGTTTCTTAAGGCATTAATAAACTAGTCATGAGGTTCTATAGGAATTATATCCTGCTGTTCTTTTTGTTCTTGTTCTTTTTATTGTTGTTGTTGTTCTTCAGTTGCATAATTCGAGTTGTGATTATCAGTAGAAGTTTGACGGGCTGGATTCTCTTATTGTTTCTTTAATTCATAAACAAGAACCGTAAACACAAGAGCAAAACAAAGACATAACCAATGAACTAAAAACAAATATATTGAAGGTTTAAATTTCTGGGATAGATTTAAATAGATCTTGGGTATATTTTCTCGTTCTTGGAGGTCAGGCCAGGCCAGGTCAGGTCATGTCATGTTAGGTGTACCGAATACGCTAGCAGAGGTGGTCAGATGCCTTGGGAATACTGCAGAGTAATTGAGGTCAGGTCAGGTGGCCTCAATACCTGCTTCAAGGTGTAATAGAGGTGAAAAATAATGGGTTTCTTGATTGGATCTGGTTAAGTCAGGTCAGGTAAAGTCAGATACAGAGGCTGGGTGTATGACTGTGGGTTGGTGGGTGTATGACTGTGGGTTGGTGGGTGTATGACTGTGGGTTGATGGGTGTATGACTGTGGGTTGGTGGGTGTATGACCGTGGGTTGATGGGTGTATGACTGTGGGTTGGTGGGAGTATGACTGTGGGTTGATGGGTGTTTGACTGCGGGTTGGTGGGTGTATGACTGTGGGTTGGTGGGTGTATGACTGTGGGTTGGTGGTGTATGACTGTGGGTTGATGGGTGTATGACTGCGGGTTGGTGGGTGTATGACTGCGGGTTGGTGGGTGTATGACTGTTGGTGTGTGGTGGGTTGGTGGGTGTATGACTGTGGGTTGATGGGTGTGGGTGTGACTGGGGTTGGTGGGTGTATGACTGTGGGTTGGTGGCTGTTTGACTGTGGGTTGGTGGGTGTATGACTGTGGGTTGATGGGTGTATGACTGTGGGTTGATGGGTGTATGACTGTGGGTTGGTGGCTGTATGACTGTGGGTTGGTGGGTGTATGACTGTGGGTTGGTGGGTGTATGACTGTAGGTTGATGGGTGTATGACTGGGTTGGTGGGTGTATGACTGTGGGTTGGTGGGTGTATGACTGTGGGTTGATGGGTGTATGACTGTAGGTTGATGGGTGTATGACTGTGGGTTGGTGGGTGTACGACTGTGGGTTGGTGGGTGTATGACTGTGGGTTGGTGGCTGTTTGGCCCCTGTGGGTTGGTGGGTGTGTATGACTGTGTGGGTTGATGGGTGTATGACTGTGGGTTGATGGGTGTATGACGCTGTGGGTTGAGTGGCTGTATGACTGCGGGTTGGTGGTGTATAGGCTGTGGGTTGATGGGTGTATGACTGGGGTTGGTGGATGTATGACTACTAAGGTTGGTGGGTGTATGACTGTGGGTTGGTGGGTGTATGACTGTGGGTTGGGTGGGTATATGACTGTGGGTTGGTAAGGTGTATGACTGTGGGTTGATGGGTGTTTGGCGGGTTGGTGGGTGTATGACTGTGGGTTGAGGTGGCTGTTTGACTGTGGGTTGGTGGGTGTATGACTGTGGGTTGATGGGTGTTTGACTGCGGGTTGGTGGGTGTATGACTGTGGGTTGGTGGCTGTTTGACTGTGGGTTGGTGGGTGTATGACTGTGGGTTGATGGGTGTATGACTGTGGGTTGATGGGTGTATGACTGTGGGTTGGTGGCTGTATGACTGTGGGTTGGTGGGTGTGTGACTGTGGGGTGGTGGGTGTGTGACTGTAGGTTGATGGGTGTATGACTGGGTTGGTGGGGGTATGACTGTGGGTTGGTATTGGGTGTATGACGGTGGGTTGATGGGTGTATGACTGTGGGTTGGTGGGTGTATGACTGTGGGTTGGTGGGTGTATGACTGTGGGTTGATGGGTGTATGACTGTGGGTTGATGGATGTATGACTGTGGGTTGATGGGTGTATGACTGTGGGTTGGTGGGTGTATGACTGTGGGTTGATGGGTGTATGACTGTGGGTTGATGGGTGTATGACTGTGGGTTGGTGGGTGTATGACTGTGGGTTGATGGGTGTTAATATGACTGTGGGTTGATGGGTGTATGACTGTGGGTTGGTGGCTGTATGACTGTGGGTTGGTGGGTGTATGACTGTGGGTTGGTGGGTGTATGACTGTAGGTTGATGGGTGTATGACTGGGTTTGTGGGTGTATGACTGTGTGTTGGTGGGTGTATGACTGTGGGTTGATGGGTGTATGACTGTAGGTTGATGGGTGTATGACTGTGGGTTGGTGGGTGTATGACAGTGGTGACAAGGATTATTTGAGCTTGACAAAATTTAGATAGATAGCAGCATGGTTTAGTCGTGTTCAGTTTAGTTTAAATTGTGTTTAGGTTAGATTGAGTCATGTCAGGTACAGAGTTTGGCCAGGGTCCGTTATTCAAGCTGTCAGGGTTAAACTTCCTTCCTAGAAAGATGAACACACGAACCTACGGACGACACACGAACACAATAACACATGATCATACACGGAAACGAACACACGAATGGACATACTCAGGATATCGGGGAATAAATATAAAATTATAAAAATGCATAAAAAGTCTTTGACGGATAAACAACTTTGTAATGTTAGAATCGATATTACTGATATTATAGAAAATCAAACTAACTTCCTTTAAACACTCTTGGCTCTTCCTGTGTATAAGAAGAGTTTAATCTGGTATATATTTTTTTTCTAGTAATTGGTGTTATCAGGGGAAGAGATTGTGTCGTTTGTGGTCTGTCATTCAAGGTTGTTTAGTGTTTGAAGCTCGTTAATTCATTATGCTTGTATCCCCCATCTCTGCATACAACCCTGGTGCTTCTTGCTGTTGATACTCCCACGAAAATAAATTGTCAGATTAACGAAACGAAGATTAAAAAATTTTGTTTTAATTCACGGATTAACCATACTTCACCCAATCTAACTTAACCTATCCTAACCTAACCTAACCTAATCTAATCATAATTGTGTTTTAAAAAAGGTTTACAGGCATAGGTAACAAGCTGGTCCTTTAACGGGAGAACACAAGGCTTCCCAACCCTCACCTGATGAAATAGAATCACTATACCCAACCTGATCTAATTAAGGACACGTTAGGCTTTGTAAGATAGTTTAGTTTGAAGTGTTGTGAATCTCCGTGGGTGTTATAGATTCATTTGGTATACTACATGTGTAAAGTCAGGATATATACAATGTCTGTTGATTTTTCTACCCGTGTGTTAAATATTTTTGTGGGGAGGGGGAGGTATTTTCCTGTCGGTTTCCACTCTAGCTTTCCACCAATGTTATTTCACCCTTCTAGATTTCTATACCCTTTGATCCACCTTACCTAAGAGTGGAATGAGATAAATAGAATTGGTGGAGTGGAATGTCTGTATAATTGATGTCAGGATCCAACTCTGCCCTGGACGACACAGGATTGATCGTCACTGGTGTTGTAAGACTGTACAGAAAACCGCCTCTTGTGTTGTTCCCACGTATTAAAGAGCGATGAAGGTAAACTGAACAAGCACTCTGGGCAATGCTCGTTGTTGTAGTGGAATACACACGAAACCCAGTCAGTTGAGGGTGTAAATCTTCGCCTGCCTCTGGAATGCACTACACACGCTATGCCAAAACTGAGATATACTCGGCATGTCAACACTGAGACACACATGCTATGCTAACAAACATATACTCACATAAACTATGCCAATATTAAGACACATACACTATGCGAAACACCGGCTGTGCCTAAACTAATGATTCCCCGCTCTACATGAACGCTGAGATAATAAGTTGACTTTTTTTATCGAGGAGGAGCCAAAGTCTTTCACGATAGTCACCGTCTTAGCTAAACTTGTTAACATGGTTAGCAACTTCTGGAAACATCGCGCTTAACCGAGTTATCAAGTTGTGAATAAGCTGACTCACAAAGGAGACGTATTCCTCGACGAATTAATCTTACCAGCTTACAAGCTCTTTATTAATTAATGACAAGCGTTACACCTATCCGCCATTC
>NW_024748893.1:0-22856 GCF_018991925.1 Homarus americanus
TCCGTTCAGTTACTGGTGAGAGGAAGGAATGGTGCCATGTGTAGTGAGGAGGGAAGGGAATGGACCCATGTGTGGTGAGAGGGAAGGAATGGTGCCATGTGTGTAGTGAGATGGAAGGAATGGACCCATGTGTGGTGAGAGTGAAGGAATGGACCCATGTGTGGTGAGAGGGCAGGAATGGATCCATGTGGTGAGGAGGAATGGACCCATGTGTGAGTGAGAGGAAGGAATGGTGCCATGTGTGGTGAGATGGAAGGAATGGACCCATGTGTGGATGAGAGGAAGGAATGGTGCCATGTGTAGTGACGGAAGGAATGGTGCCATGTGTGGTGAAGGGAAGGAATGGACCCATGTGTGTGGTGAAGGAAGGAATGGTGCCATGTGTGAGTGAGGGAAGGAATGGACCCATGTGTGTGAGGAGGAGAATGGTGCCATGTGTAGTGAGAGGGAAGGAATGGTGCCATGTGTGAGTGAGAGGGAAGGAATGAACCCCATGTGTAGTGAGAGGGAAGGAATGGACATGTGTGTAGTGAAAAGAACCACACACCACACACCAATATCATTGCCTGGTGGAGAAGCTAACTGCTGGACCGCTCCGACATGTCCTGGTGGTGGGACGATCCGATGCCCTGGTGATTGTGGGACGATCCGACATGGCCTGGTGATTGGTGGGACGATCCGACATGGCCCTGGTGATTGGTGGGACGATCGACATGGCCCTGGTGATTGGTGGGACGATCCGACATGGCCCTGGTGATTGGTGGGACGATCCGACATGGCCCTGGTGATTGGTGGAACGCCTCGATATAGCCCTGGTGATTGGTGGGACGATCCGACATGTCCTGGTGATTGGTGGGACGATCCGGCATGGCCCTGGTGATTGGTGGGACGATCCGACATGGCCCTGGTGATTGGTGGGACGATCCGACATGGCCCTAGTGATTGGTGGAACGCCTCGATATGCCCTGGTGATTGGTGGGACGATCCGACATGTCCTGGTGATTGGTGGGACGATCCGACATGGCCTGGTGATTGGTGGAACGCCTCGATATGGCCCTGGTGATTGGTGGAACGCCTCGATATGGCCCTGGTGATTGGTGGAACGCCTCGATATGTCCCTGGTGATTGGTGGGACGATCCGACATGTCTGGTGATTGGTGGGACGATCGACATGGCTGGTGATTGGTGGAACGCCTCGATATGGCCCTGGTGATTGGTGGAACGCCTCGATATGGCCCTGGTGATTGGTGGAACGCCTCGATATGTCCCTGGTGATTGGTGGAACGCCTCGATATGTCCTGGTGATTGGTGGAACGCTCCGACATGTCCATGGTGATTGGTAGAACGCCTCGATATGTTCCTGGTGATTGGTGGAACTCGATATGTCCTGGTGATTGGTGGAACGCCTCGATATGTCCCTGGTGATTGGTGGAACGCCTCGATATGTCCCTGGTGATTGGTGGAACGCCTCGATATGTCCCTGGTGATTGGTGGAACGCCTCGATATTCCTGGTGATTGGTGGACCGCTCCGACATGTCTGGTGATTGGTGGATCCTTTCGACTCCTGGTGATTGGTGGAACGCCTCGATATGTTCCTGGTGATTGGTGGACCGCTCCGACATGTCTGGTGATTGGTGGAACGCCTCGATATGTTCTGGTGATTGGTGGAACGCCTCGATATGGCCCTGGTGATTGGTGGAACGCCTCGATATGTCCCTGGTGATTGGTGGAACGCCTCGATATGTCTGGTGATTGGTAGAACGCCTCGATATGTTCTGGTGATTGGTGGAACGCCTCGATATGTCCTGGTGATTGGTGGAACGCCTCGATATGTCCTGGTGATTGGTGGAACGCCTCGATATGTCCCTGGTGATTGGTGGAACGCCTCGATATGTCTGGTGATTGGTGAAACGCCTCGATATGTCCTGGTGATTGGTGGAACGCCTCGATATGTCCCTGGTGATTGGTAGAAACGCCTCGATATGTCCCTGGTGATTGGTGGAACGCCTCGATATGTCCCTGGTGATTGGTGGAGCGCCTCGACATGTCCCTGGTGATTGGTGGAACGCCTCGATATGTCCTTGGTGATTGGTGGACCGCCTCGACATGTCAGCGTTGATTGGTTGGGCTCCTGGAATACTCCAATTCCCATTTTTGTTTTCTCCAAATTAAGCTTTAGGTGAACCGGCTAATCTATACAGCTGACACCTAAGCTAATCTAAACTAACCTAACGTAACCAAACCTAAAGCTAACAACAAACGTAAGCTAACCTAACGTAACCTAACCTAACCAAACCTAAGCTAACCTAACCTAAAGTAAAAGCTAACCTAACCTAACCAAACCTAAGCTAACCTAACCTAAAGTAAGCTAACCTAACCTAACCAAACCTAAGCTAACCTAACCTAACCTAACGTAACCTAACCTAAATAGATTATGGTTTAGTTAGTCAGTCATCAGTCATCAGTCAGTCAATCAAACAATCAGTAAATCAGTCAGTTGGTCAGACAATCAATCAGTCAGTCAGTTAATCAGTTAGTCAGTCAGTCAATCAATCAGTCGGTCAGTCAATCAGTCAATCAGTCACTCAATCAATTTATCAGTCAGTCAGTCAGTCAATCAGCCGGTCAGTCAGTCAGTCAATCATTCAGTCAATCAATCAATCAATCAATCAACCAGTCGGTCAGTCAATCAATCAGTCAGTCAATCAATCAATCAGTCAGTCAGTCAATCAATCAGTCAGTCAGTCAATCAGCCGGTCAGTCAGTCAGTCAATCAATCCAATCAACCAGTCAGTCAATCAGTCAGTCAGTCAATCAGCCGGCCAGTCAGTCAGTCAATCATTCAGTCAGTCAATCATTCCAGTCATCAATCAATCAATCAACCAGTCAGTCAGTCAATCAATCAATCAACCAGTCAGTCAGTCAATCAATCAGTCAGTCAATCAATCAATCAGGCAGTCAGTCAATCAATCAGTCAGTCAATCAATCATTCACAGTCAGTCAGTCAATCAATCAGTCAGTCAGTCAATCAATCAGTCAGTAATCAATCATTCAACCAGTCAGTAGTCAATCAATCAGTCAGTCAGTCAATCAATCAGTCAGTCAATCAATCATTCAACCAGTCAGTCAGTCAATCAATCAGTCAGTCAGTCAATCAGCCGGTCAGTCCAGTCAATCAATCAATCAATCAACCAGTCAGTCAGTCAATCAATCAGACAGTCAATCAACCAATCAATCAGTCAGTCAGGCAATCAATCAGTCAGTCAGTTAATCAGCCGGTCAGTCAGTCAGTCAATCAATCAATCAACCAGTCAGTCAGTCAATCAATCAGTCAGTCAATCAATCAATCAGTCAGTCAATCAGTCAGTCAGTCAATCAGTCAGTTGGTCATCCAGTCAGTAAGTCAATCAATCAGTTTTTCTGTCAGTCAATCAATCAGTCAGTCAGTCAGTCAGTCAGTCAGTCACTCAATCAATCAATTAGTCAGTCAGTCAATGAATCAGTCAGTCAATCAATCAGTCAGTCAGTCACTCATCAATCATTCAGTCAGTCAGTCAGTCAATCAGTTAGTCAGTCAGTCCAGTCAGTCAATCAGTCACTCCAATCAATTTATCAGTCAGATCAATCACTCCAGTCAATCAGTCAGTCGGTCATTTTAGTGAATCAGTCAGTCAGTCAGTCAGTCAGTCAATCAGTCAGTCAGTCAGTCAATCCAACCAGTCAATCAGTTAGTCAGTCAGTCAGTCAGTCACTCACTCACTCATAAGCTGTCATTCAGTCAGTCAATCAGTCAGTCAGTCAATCAATCAATCAATCAGTCAAATAAGCTTTATTAACCCTCAACATAGTTACATCAGCTTAGTGTGTATCAAGTATCAGTGTTAAACTATAGGCCGTGTGTTGCTGTTAACATATTGAAGCTTAAGAGGTGTGTGTGTGTGTGTGTGTGTGAAAAAATCAGAGAAAGAGAGTGAGTTTTAACACACACACACACACACACACACACACACACACACACACCTCACACTCTGACATCATAGGATAGTGTATGGGAATGATATGTGGGGGGGAGGGTATGGAAGGGGGGAGGGAGGTGGAGAGAGGAGAGTGTGTATAGGGGTGGGGAAGGGAATGGAGGCTAGTGGGAGGAGGAAATAGAGAGGAAGATGGAGAGGGTAGGATGAAAGGGTGGGAAGAGGAGGGATGGATAGAGGTGGTAAGAGAGAGGGAAGGATGGAGGTGGTTGCCATAGTGACGTCAGTTAACCAGCCAGCCAGCAGATGGTAGGAGTTGTGTCCCACTTTGACACGTCGTCATGTTCTTTAGGATGCTCTATTCCTTAAGGTGGCACAGTGCCCTAATGACTCATACGATGTTCCAGTGCCACTTGGGATGTTGTAATGCCACTGAGACGGTACAGTACCACTTAGGATGTTGTAATGCCACTTGAGGCGGTACAGTACCACTTGGGATGTTGTAATGCCACTTGAGACGGTACAGTGCCACGGGATGTTGTAATGCCACTTGAGGCGGTACAGTGCCACTTAGGATGTTATAATGCCACTTGAGGCGGTACAGTGCCGCGGATGTTATAATGTCACTGAGGCGATACAGTGCCACGGAATGTTATAATGTCACGAGGCGGTACAGTGCCACTTGGGATGTTATAATGTCACTTGGCGGTACAGTACCACTTGGGATGTTGTAATGCCACTTGAGGCGGTACAGTGCCACGGGATGTTGTAATGCCACTTGAGGCGGTACAGTGCCACTTAGGATGTTATAATGCCACTAGGGCGTTATGGTCCCACTTTTCAGGCCAAAATATTCAAAGAGGACCTCATTATCCCATATCAGAATCTCAGTCAAAAAACATTTTATTCTCAAATCAACTTACAACGACAGAAAGGAAAGCAGGTTAGGTTAGGTTAGGTTAGGTTAGGTTAGGTTAGGTTAGGTGTGAGGTAGGAGTAGGGTAGGAGAGGTAGGGTAGGGTAGGGTAGGGTAGGGTAGGTTAGTACAGACTTAAGTCAATTGTAATGGGAAAGTGAGACATGGAGCTGGCAAACAGGACCTCATTTAAAATTCATGGGACAGGGAACGCTGAAAAGGGCGAAGTCTTGTGTGTGAGTTAAAGATGTGCGTAATTTAAAGTATTTTAGTCACACACACACACACACACACACACACACACACACACACACACACACACACACACACACACACACACACACACACACACACACTCATACAGATCTTCGTGGAGATAGAAACAGAGAAAGATTGACAGAGAGAGACCTCAGCTCAGTCAGTATTATGGAATGCAAATGAATGAGTCTGGAGCCTTACACGGAGATCAACGAAGAGAGAGAGAGAGGAGGAATCGTTTCCAATGTACAGTCGCCTGCACTTATACCTGGTACAGTGGCTGACGCATTTTATAAGATGGGGCAACTGTGGAATCATATCTAACATCCTTAGTCTGGCTAATATTGCGAGGCTCCTTGGGGCAATTCAGGGTTTATACTGTAAACAAACAGTGTTGCCACATCTCTAAAAACACACCAGACCTTCTTACCAGGTTTAAGTGATAGTTATTTATTTTTATTTTTTTCCTTTCCCTCAGTGTTTGTGTCTTGTAATAGCCGTGATGAGGCGGCAGACCCCTTCACCTCTCTCCATTTCATATGGGGGAAAGATAATTTGATTTTCGAGGAACACACACACACACACACACACACACACACACACACACACACACACACACACACACACACACCGACGACAATTCCTCCAGGATTGGTGTTTGCGTCTTCTTAGTTCATCAGGGGAGGGCTTGGGGAAAGATGGGAGGGGGGAGGGAGGAGTATTTAGCTGCTTATGTTTGTTTGTTTGTCTGATAATTAATTAAATTTATAAAGATTTTCTTTGTTATATTTTGACTGTTCATAAATACTGTATTTTGTCAGTTGTTTGCTAAACACATTAAATAAATTTACTTGTTTGTGTGTGTGTGTGTGTGTGTGTGTGTGTGTGTGTGTGTGTGTGTGTGTGTGTGTGTGTGTACTCGAAAAGTCAAATAAAACCCCATAATAAACCACAAAAAACTGATAAACCACAAATAACAACCAAAACAAACCACAAATAAAGACACAATAAACCCAATTGCAAAACGAATTCAGCTGAGGCTAGGAGCCCACATGATGCAAGGGATACGATGGGCACAGAAAAGACCCACTGATGAATAGCAGATGGGGATACCGATGAGCCGCGATGGGCCAAGATGGGGCCATGATGAATGCAGATGAAATAGCGATGAATGCAGATGAGGGGACACTGATGGGCCGCAGGAATGGGGCCGCAGATGGGGTACGATGGGTAGCAGATTAGGGGCATGATGGGCCGCAGATGGGGCAGATGGGCCGCAGATGGGGAATATGATGGATGCAAGATGGGGCCACCGATGGGCCTGGATGGGGCTGCGGACCTTGGATGGGGCTACGATAAATGCCAGAATAAGGGTCCTGATGAATGAGATGGGGCCACGATGGAGAACGCAGATGGGGAATGAGATCCGCAGATGAGAACCTGATGATGCAGATGGGGACCACGATGAACCACAAATAAAACCAAAAATGAACACAAATAAAACCCAAAATAAGCCACAAATAAAAACCACAATAAAACAAATAAAAAAACCGTAAATAAACCACAAAAATAAACCCCTTCAGGATCCTAAGGCTTCCATCAGTGGGTCGGTGAGGCACTTGGATAAACACGTGTTAAAAAACTCTGACACAAAACCTGGAAGAGAAGAATGGAAGGAAAAAAAATATACCGGTTGAAAGTTTGGCTGTAGGAGGAATTTTAGTCTCGGGATTTTCTTTTTGTAACCTATATTTATCTATCTGTCTGTCTGTCTGTCTGTCTGTCTGTCTTGTCTGTCTGTCTGTCTGTCTGTTTGTCTGTCTTGTCTTGTCGATTTAACTGAAGAAGAGGATATTGAACGCTCAGGGAAGGAGAGGAATTGGTGTGGGAAGAGGTGAGATGTTGAAGGGGAGGTGTTGAAGGGGTAAGTGTTGAAGGGGAGAGAGTGTTGAAGGGGAGAGAGTGTTGAAGGGGAGAGAGTGTTGAAAGGGAGAGGTGATGACGCCAGTGATAGTCTCCATACCACCTGTGTGATGACGTCATTGGGTGAAGTTGACGTCACATAACACTGTCGGAATGAATAATACGACCTGACATCTGTGCCTGGAGACTCTCTTGTGTTGTGTTGTTCTACAGGAAACACTTTGACATTCGCAACTCAAGATGTATTCCTCCGCCAGAGTGGTATTGAGGGGATGGAGTAAGTAGTTCCTCTTTTCATTATATAAACACTGTAACTCTCGTGACCACAGCTATAAGACGATGGGTTAGGTTACTGTGTTGATGTTTTGGCTCCTGATGATGATGATGATGGTGGTGGTGATGATGGTGGTGGTGATGATGGTGGTGATGATGGTGGTGGTGGTGGTGGTGATGATGATGGTGATGATGGTGGTGGTGGTGGTGGTGATGGTGATGATGGTGATGGTGATGGTGGTGGTGATGATGGTGGTGATGATGGTGGTGGTGATGATGATGATGCCTGGGTGTAAGTGTGTGTGACTGATCTTTTCTTAAGGTGAGAGAAGTGTGTTGATGTGTCTGAACCTTTAAGATGATGGTGAGGGCGAGGTGGGAGGAGGAGGAGGAGGTGAGAAGAAGAAGAGGAATAGGAGTAGGAGGAAGAGAGGAAAGTAAGAGGATGAGGTCTAAAAAGAAGAAGAAGAAGAAAGAAAAGAAAAAGTAAAAAGAAGTGAAGATAATGGTGACTCTTCCCATGACTCAAAAAATAAAAAAAAAAAAAAATGCTTGATCCCACCATCACTACCTGGTCAACTCCTCCTCCTCTCACCTGGTCAACAACCTCCTCCTCTCACCTGGTCAACCTCCTCCTCCTCCTCACCTGGTCAACAACCTCCTCCTCTCACCTGGTCAACCTCCTCCTCCTCTCACCTGGTCAACAACCTCCTCTCACCTGGTCAACCTCCTCCTCCTCCTCACCTGGTCAACTCCTCCTCCTCCCTCACCTGGTCAACCTCCTCCTCCTCTCACCTGGTCAACTCCTCCTCCTCCTCACCTGGTCAACAACCTCCTCCTCTCACCTGGTCAACCTCCTCCTCCTCTCACCTGGTCAACCTCCTCCTTCACCTGGTCAACCTCCTCCTCTTCACCTGGTCAACCTCCTCCTCCTCTCACCTGGTCAACAACCTCCTCCTCCTCTTACCTGGTCAACCTCCTCCTCCTCTCACCTGGTCAACCTCCTCCTCTCACCTGGTCAACAACCTCCTCCCCCTTCACCTGGTCAACCTCCTCCTCCTCACCTGGTCAACTCCTCCTCCTCCTCCACCTGGTCAACTCCTCCTCCTCTCACCTGGTCAACCTCCTCCTGAGCCTCACGAACCTGGAGGATGGTTCAGGTGATGATGACTCGACGTCCTGTGGGGTGGGGGTACTGCTGAGATACCTTGCTGCTGGACGATGGTTTACTGATAAGATAAGGGCTATGGCTTTGACGTCCCTGGGTGTGTGTGTGTGTGTGTGTGTGTGTGTGTGTGTGTGTGTGTGTGTGTGTGTAATGCCATGTGGACAAAGATTACAGGAGGAGACGGCATCAAGAACACACACACACACACACACACACACACACACACACACACACACACACACAGACACACACACACACACACACAACTCCTTATCAGCATATAGATTAATAACTCATATCTTTACGGATCAGTAAACGCTCACTATAATCTCACGTATTTATATTTCAATTATTACTCCACCTGTTTCATTAATTATCGTACCTGAGTCATATACAGGTAATTTGTTTGGAGCGTTTGATCGATAACTTGTGTAATTATGGTAAATGGGGCCCTTTGTACTGTCTGGTTAAAGCCTCAGTGATATTGACTTTAGTTCTTTGATGTCATTCTCCTTATAAACTTCTAACTAATTTGCATACGTCCGGGGTGACTTTGTTATTGTCAAGCATTATTTTGGCGTGTGTGTGTCATTTGGATATTTAGTTTGGTATTTTTTTGTGGGTTGGGTTGGCTTGGCTTGGCTTGGCTTGGCTTGGGTTAGGTTGGGTTGGGTTGCTGGGTTGTTGGGTTGGCGGGTTAGGGTTAGGTTGCTGGCTTGGCTTGGCTTGGCTTGGCTTAAGTTAGGTTGGGTTGGGTTGGCTGCTAGGGTTAGGTTGGGTTGCTGCTGGCTTGCGGTTTGGGTTGCTGGGTACTTACGGCTTGGGTTAGCTTGGTATTTGGCTTGGGTATGGGCCAGGTTGGGTTGGCCTGGCTGGCCAGGGCCAGGCTGTGTCATAGTCAGTTCACTACTGGCTTAGGTCATGACTCACAGGGCCAGCTTGGCTTGGCTCACTTCAGGTTCACTTGGGCCACCTGGGCTGGCCTGGGCAATAGGCAATGGCCTTACTTGCCTACCTACTAGGCTGGGTTGGGCCAGGTTAGGAGTTAGGTTAGGTTAGGTTAGTTAGGGTTTATCATCACACACCTTCTACCACCACCACCACCACCACCACTACTCACCCTTCACCACCTCACAACGTTGCTCAGGTGTTGCTGAGAGAGTCAGCAAGGTGTGGAGGTGGGAGATGGGTAGAGGTAAAGGAGGTCAATATTTACACCTGGTCAGCTGATTGTCTTTTTAACTCTCACAACATCCAATAATTTCTTCACTCTGTTATGGACGATTATTGAACAGTGAAATGTTCCTCTGTGTGTGTGTGTGTGTGTGTGTGTGTGTGTGTGTGTGTGTGTGTGTGTGTGTGTGTGTGTGTGTGTGTGTGTGTGTGTGTGTGTGTGTGTGTGTGTGTGTGTGTGTGTGTGTGTGTGTGTGTGTGTGTGTGTGTGTGTGTGTGTGTGTTAGATCTTGATAAACTAACCAACCGTATTTCTTATTTGTTTTTTGTTTGTTTGTTTTTCTCCTGGTAGTGTGTGTTTACTCCTGGTCACGGCTGGGTGCGGGGCGGCTACAAGTGCAAGTGTAAGAACAGTTATTACGCCAGGAACAAGACCTTTAATGGTACACATGTTGTAAGTCTCTTTGCATGTTCACCTGTCATCGTTAATTCCATAAAATAATCCTCAACACACAGTTAGACACCAACAATAACCTGCTCTTCCTTCTAATTATATAACTATTTTATTAATTACTGATATAATCAAGTGATAATAATCCCCTCCTCCATTTATATATATATTTATTTATGTATCAATACCTGGAGGATCACTTAGCCATGTGAGGTGTGCTGAGGTCTTTGGGAAACACTTGGCTTTAGAGTCATGAGTCAGGAGGTGAAAGAAGATTTATTAATGAGTGACGACTGATGAAACTAGACACTACAGTAGGCGTAGAAATAATCTGGGCTCATCTAGATCGCTTCATCTTTTCTTTTTTAATCTTTGTTTTGCTCCTTGTTTGTTAGACCTTTGTATTAGTGGTGGTTATTATATAGTGCTGCTAATTATACTTTTATTATTATTATTATTATTTGTATTGTATTATTGTACTTTATTCTCTCAAATGTTTTATGTGTATATTGGGGCAGAGATGGTTAATTACTTTCTTCCTGGCTGATTTAAACCAACTGTGTTCTTGGAATTTCTATTATCTATAATATTTATCCAGTTTTGGTAAGTTTCTGTGTTGAGTCCAGTCAGATTATCTTTCCTCCGCTATTTATACCCTGAGAGCTAGCGACATGTGCTGGAGTCGCTAGTGTCGTTGTCTCAAGTCCGCTCATCTTTAGCGTGTGTTGGATGACTCGGAGAATGTTGTTGTTGTTGTTGGAATATAATGTTGTTTTCTTACGACGCACGATACACCTGATGTTATTCACTTTTATTAGGTGTAATTCTTCATTATTTCTTCATAGTGTAGGCTAAAGTTGGTGCAATAACAATAATAGCAACAGTCTTATCTCACAGGTTTTTTCCCCATCTTATTTTATTTCTTTACGTCACTATGAATTTTCTCACAATTCTCAGGTATTTGATATTTACCTGGGAGGCCCCGAGTCTTTTAATCCACTACTTAAGGTGATTATATTTTGGGGGGCTGGTATAAGAACTCCAAGGACAAGGCTTAAGTGTGTGTGTGTGTGTGTGTGCGTGTGTGTGTGAGTCATTTGTGTTTTTTAATTATTATTTTATTATTTTTTTATCGTGTAATTCCTGTTTTCTTTTTAAGGTCTTTGAGCCACACCCCAACACCCACACTCCACCATTACCCACACTCCACCATCACCCACACCACCCACCCACACTCCACCATCACCCACACACAGACTTGTATTAATCCGTCTCTGAATGGACAACATAAATAACTTTCCCTCAAGGTCACACACACACACACACACACACACACACACACACACACACACACACACACACACACACACACACACACACACACACACACACACACCAACATCAGGCAAAAGGGGAAAATGTGAATGAATGAAACTAACCAATTCCTGTAAATAGAAACTCAATGTTATTACGTCGCCATTGACTGTAAACAACCTCATCTTGTCGAGGCTTCACCTGAGTTGGCCAATCAGGTTCATATTTCCCTGAGCTTTAGCCAATCAGGTTCATATTTCCCTGAGCTTTAGCCAATCAGGTTCATGTTGACGCCACTAATCAAGGGATAGAGATTTTTACCTATGATTTTTGCCAGAATTTGGACACATATCGTCAGTTGAGTGGAGCTATTCCGGTCTCCATGTCACCAAGAGGAAAACAATAATTATCCCGGGATGTTTGGTTTGGGTGGATTCTGACCATTGTTTTGAGTTAGTTTTGGTCTTTTATTTAGATTGATAGGAAGATGAATTTAAAAACGTAGGAATTTTGAGAATTTTAGGGGCATATATTGTTTATGGTGTTGTAGTTTAATTAGTTTTGTTTATTTTAAGAGAATTAGTCCTCATTTTGTGTCTGTCATCCTTCCTTCCTTCCTTCCTTCCTTCCTTCCTTCCTTCCTTCCTTCCTTCCTTCCTTCCTTCCTTCCTTCCTTCCTTCCTTCCTTCCTTCCTTCCTTCCTTCCTTCCTTCCTTCCTTCCTTCCTTCCTTCCTTCCTTTCCTTACTTCCACACACCCTCCACATCTCACTCTCTATCCCTTCCATCCCTCTTCACGTTCCTCACTTTCCTCCTTTCCATCCTTCTCTCCCCCTCTACCTGCATTTCCACAAGGCCTCTCTCGCTGTCCTAGAGAGAGAGAGAGAGAGAGAGAGAGAGAGAGAGAGAGAGAGAGAGAGAGAGAGAGAGAGAGAGAGAGAGAGAGAGAGACTAAAATAAAATACCAGATGGAACCAACAGCAACAAATTTAAAATCCAAGGTATATATATATATATTTTGTCCCCTGGTCTTCACTTTATGGTTCAAGTGTCGTAACAGGTTAATGAGGAGGTAACAGAGGCGCTAACTTATGTGTCGCCACCTGGCCTGACCCCTAATATCACCTGGGGAGGGGGAGAGGGGAGAGAGGAGGTGTAGAGGAGGAGGGAGGGGAGAGGGGAGAGAGAGGGGAGGAGGGAGGGGAGGGGGAGAGAGAGGGAGGGAGGGGGAATGACTCAACAATATCCCAAGCCTTACTCAATGGTACTATAGGATAATTGAAACTGGCCTTTATTGTACTAGTCATTTTATACATACATACATACATACATACAGACATACATACATACATACTTAAATACGTTCTTCCATACATACATACATACATACATACTTAAATACGTTCTTCCATACATACATACATACATACATACATACTTAAATACGTTCTTCCATACATACATACATACATGCTTAAATACGTTCTTCCATACATACATACATACATACATACATACATACATACATACATACATACATACATACTTAAATACGTTCTTCCATACATACATACATACATACATACATACATACATACATACTTAAATACGTTCTTACATACATACATACATACATACATACTTAAATACGTTCTTACATACATACATACATACATACATACATACATACATACATACATACATACAACATAAATTATGTGGATAACAGTTCCTAAGATTAAACCGTTTCTCTTTCAAGTCGTTCTGAATTTTTTTTTTAAATATTAATTAAACTGTTAGTAACTGGTTTAACTGTATACAAAATGTGGAAGATGGGGTTAAACTGGTGTCCTTCCCAAATGACTGTATATATACGAGTGTATTAACCGGCATTGACTGGAGTAAGTGTAAGATAAAACAGGAACTCTACACTGGTATATAACTGGAGTAAACTGTAAGAGAAACTGTAACTAACTGGTTCTTCTTCTTGACAGTGGCGTGGGAGGGTAAACAGGACAGTCAGAACCCCACCTACCAGATGCTGTATGTGTGTCGAGCTTGCCCTAAGGATTGCTTCGGGTGTGAAAACGATGAACCCTGCACAGCCCACTACAACTGGCCCTTCAGGTAAGTGTTGACTGTTCTCTCCTTCAGGTATAGATGTTCACTGTCCTCTCCTTCAGGTATAGATGTTCACTGTCCTCTCCTTCAGGTATAGATGTTCACTGTCTCCTTCAGGTATAGATGTTCACTGTCTCCTCCTTCAGGTATAGATGTTCACTGTCCTCTCCTTCAGGTATAGATGTTCACTGTCTCCTCCTTCTGGTATAGATGTTCACTGTCCTCTCCTGCAGGTATAGATGTTCACTGTCCTCTCCTTCAGGTATAGATGTTCACTGTCCTCTCCTTCAGGTATAGATGTTCACTGTCCTCTCCTTCAGGTATAGATGTTCACTGTCCTCTCCTTCAGGTATAGATGTTCACTGTTCTTCCTTCAGGTATAGATGTTCACTGTCTCCTCCTTCAGGTATAGATGTTCACTGTCCTCCTCCTTCAGGTATAGATGTTCACTGTCCTCTCCTTCAGGTATAGATGTTCACTGCCCTCTCCTTCAGGTATAGATGTTCACTGCCCTCTCCTTCAGGTATATGTTCACTGTCCTCTCCTTCAGGTATAGATGTTCAATGTCCTCTCCTTCAGGTATAGATGTTCACTGTCCTCTCCTTCAGGTATATATGTTCACTGTCCTCTCCTTCAGGTATAGATGTTCAATGTCTCCTTCAGGTATAGATGTTCACGTCTCCTCCTTCAGGTATAGATGTTCACTGTCCTCTCCTTCAGGTATAGATGTTCACTGTCTCCTCCTTCAGGTAGATGTTCACTGTCCTTCCTTCAGGTATATATGTTCACTGTCCTCTCCTTCAGGTATAGATGTTCAATGTCCCTCTTCTTCAGGTATATATGTTCACTGTCCTCTCCTTCAGGTATAGATGTTCACTGTCCTCTCCTTCAGGTATATATGTTCACTGTCCTCTCCTTCAGGTATAGATGTTCACTGTCCTCTCCTTCAGGTATATATATATGTTCACTGTTCTCTCTTCAGGTATAGATGTTCACTGCCCTCCCCTCTTACGTCCACCAGCACTTCCAAGGAGGTTTAATGTGTTTTGTAAGTGATGCTTCTTCAGGTAGGTACCGTCCCTATCTGAGTGGTTGGCTCATCGTGCAAGTCTCGATATTTTTATAAAGAAAACTACAAAATAAACCTAATTGTCCTTACGTAATAAACAATTCAAAAGAGTTTAATCGCTTGAAAATCATATCTAAGTGTTAGTTAGTAGTTGAATGCCTTAGAATTCACATAACTTAATCACATCCTTTGGTTACTGTGAGTAGGCCCTCTGAATGGTGCCTTGGAGTTAATTAATTAGTCGTCAGGTAAGTAGAGGCCAGGTAAATGTTCTTTTCATTCATTTATTTATTATTTTTTGCTTTCGTCAGTGATTCTCTCTGCCGTACCGTTAAGTGATCCTTCAGGGAATAAGCCAACACGCGAATTATTATTATTATTAATATTATTTTATTTTTTTAGGAAACTGTTTAATATTAAGTGATGTTTGAAAGTTTACATGTTAGTAGCCTGTAGTTAGAGGTTTTCTTAAACACCAGTGCCCCTCCTCCTCCCCCTTTTAACGATTTCCTTTAATCTTCCTCTGCATGTCTACTACCCTTCCTCACTTCCCTTATTCTTTCCTTCCCTCTCCTCCCCCATCCTTCTCCTTCCTCCCTTACACCTCCCTCTATCCTCCCCCACTACCTTCTCGCAACTTCCTGGTATTAAATCCAATTCCGATCGATGAAAATAATGCCATCATTTTGTCCACTCTTCCCCCTTCCTTCCCCTTCCCTTCGTATATACTGTAAATAATATATCTCCCCTTATATGTAAACAATATACCTATAGCCCCTCATCAGGTTAGGTTTATACAGTAAGCGGGTCTTGACTGCACTCTCCTGGCCGTATTTGTCGTCGACTTGTTAGAGGTTCCTATATGGAGGAAGATTTTCTGCGTAATTGTTGATATAGGATTAGGGGAAGGGGAAGGGAGGGAGTGGGGGGAAGGGGGAAGGAGGTGGGGAAGGGGAAGGGAGGGAGTGGGGGAAGGAGAGGGAGGGAGTGGGGGGGGAAAGGGGGAAGGAGGAGTGGGGGAAGGGGAAGGGAGGAGGGGGGAAGGGAGAGAGAAGACATTTTGTTGGCTGTGTAGGGAGGGAAAGGGGTGGAGGGAGAAGGAGGGAGGTAAGGAAAAGGGGTAGAGTTGGTGAGGGAGAAAGAATAAAGGAGAGAGGGATGATGGAACAAGTGGATAGTCATGGGAAGGGAGGAAGGGAGAGTGTGATGAAGGAGGGGTGGAGAGGGAATGTAGAGGAGAAAATATAAGATGGAAAGGAGAGGAGAGAAGAGGATACGGGAGGGAGGAAGAGGAGAGGATACAGGAAGGAGGAAGGGAGAGGAGAGGATACAGGAAGGAGGAAGGGAGAGGAGATGTTGAGATGGAGGGAAAGAGGGGTAGAGGCTGCGTGAGGGAGAAAGAGAAGGAGATGAGAAGGATAGAGGGAGAGTGAAGGAGAGAGAGAGAGAGAGAGAGGGATGGAGTCCAACAAAGTCCAGGGGGCACGACGGGTCCTGCAGAAGCTTGACCCCCTCCCCCAGAACGTGTCTCAGAGCCCTTCTTGTTGCTTCCCGTAATCCTCAGATTTAGGGATGACTCTGAGGGATTAGCTTTATGACGGGAAGCGGTGAGGGGAGGGAGGGGTGGAGAGGGGGGTAGAGAGGGGAGGGAGGGGTTAAGGAGGAAGGAAGGAAGGAAGGAAAGGAGAAAAAGACGTGGTTGAGGGGAAGTAGAGAGTTGAGAGAGAGGATAGGGAGGGAGCAAAGGGAGTGTGAATTGCCTTGGGTGAGGAAATTAGGAGAAGAGGGAGAACAAAGGGAGAAAGAGAGAAGGAGAAGGAGTTGTGAAAGAGGAGGAAGAAGAGGATGAAAGGTAGACAGGAAAAGAGGAAAATGATGAGAATTATGTAGGGTATAATAATAATAATAATAATAATAATAATAATAATAATAATAATAATAATAATAATAATAATAATAATAATAATAATAATAATAATAATAATAATAATAATAATAATAATAATAATAAACTTCCTAAAACTTTTATTATGAAAACAGCGTCAGTGAAGCTCATAGCAAAATCTCTTCATTAATGAGGAACTGGGGGACCGGTGGTAGAAGCGGTACAGTTCTTGCCTCGCAAGCGAGATGTCACGGGTCTGATTCCCGGGCCGGTGGAAGTTGTTTGACCATTTCCTGCCCCATTAGTCCCTGTTCACCTAGCAATAAAGTAGGTACCTGGTGTAAGTCGAAAGTTGCGAATTAGTATTCAGGGAGTTGTTGGAGCTTCCAATAACTTGATGACATAAACCACTGACTCTTCAGGCTTCTACGCCCTTGACTCTTCAGGCTTCTACAACTTAACTCATGAGACATAAAGGCAAGCATGAACTTAGCATGCTTCCCTGTTGGGCGCTGTAAACGCTTCTGCACTTCACCTTACAGGATGGTGAGGTGCCCAATAAAAAAAAATAAATGAGGAACTGTCAGCCATTTAAGTGTGGGCTGGTGTGTATGGTGTTGGGGGTACTGTAGGCTGGGTGTGGTGTTGGGGTATTGTAGGCTGGGTGTGGTGGGGTACTGTAGGCTGGGTGTGGTGTAGGGGCACTGTAGGCTGAGTGTGGTGTAGGGGCACTGTAGGCTGGGTGGTGTAGGGGCACTGTGGGCTGTGTGGTGTAGGGGCACTGTAGGCTGGGTGTGTAGGGGCACTGTAGGCTGAGTGTGGTGTAGGGGCACTGTAGGCTGTGTGTGTAGGGGCACTGTGGGCTGGGTGGTGTAGGGACACTGTAGGCTGGGTGTGGTGTTGGGGCACTGTAGGCTGGGTGTGGTGTTGGGGCACTGGGCTGTGTGGTGTAGGGGCACTGCAGGCCGAGTGTGGTGTAGGGTATCAGGCTGGGTGGTGTAGGGCACTGTGGGCTGGGTGTGGTGTTGGGGCACTGTAGGCTGGGTGTGGTGTTGGGGCACTGTAGGCTGGGTGTGGTGTTGGGGCACTGTAGGCTGGGTGTGGTGTAGGCACTGTAGGCTGAGTGTGGTGTAGGCACTGTAGGCTGGGTGTGGTGTAGGGCACTGTGGGCTGGGTGGTGTAGGGGCACTGTAGGCTGAGTGTGGTGTAGGGGAACTGCAGGCTGGGTGTGGTGTAGGGCACTGTGGGCTGGGTGTGGTGTGGGGCACTGTAGGCTGTGTGGTGTTGGGGCACTGTAGGCTGGGTGTGGTGTTGGGGTACTGTAGGCTGGGGTGGTGTAGGGTACTGTAGGCTGAGGTAGGTACTGTAGGGCTGGGTGTGGTGTAGGGGCACTGTGGGCTGGGTGTGGTGTAGGGGTACTGTGGGCTGTGTGGTGTAGGGGCACTCGTGGGCTGGGTGTGGTGTAGGGGCACTGTAGGCTGTGGTGTTGGGGTACTGTAGGCTGGGTGTGGTGTAGGGGTACTGTAGGCTGGGTGTGGTGTAGGGGCACTGTGGGCTGGGTGTGGTGTAGCACTGTGGGCTGGGTGTGGTGTAACTGTAGGCTGGGTGGTGTAGGGCACTGTAGGCTGGGTGGTGTAGGGGCACCTGGGCTGTGTGTGCACTGGGGCTGGGTGGTGTAGGGCACTGCAGGCTGGGTGTGGTGTTGGGGCACTGTAGGCTGGTGTGGTGTAGGGGCACTGTAGGCTGGGTGTGGTAGGGCACTGTGGCTGGGGTGGTGTAGGGCACTGTGGGCTGTGGTGTAGGGCACCAGGCTGGGTGTGGTGTTGGGGCACTGTAGGCTGGGTGTGGTGTAGTACTGTGACTGGGTGGTGTAGGGGTCGTAGGCTGGGTGGTGTAGGGGCACTGTGGGCTGGGTGTGGTGTAGGGGTACTGTGGGCTGCGTGGTGTTGGGGTACTGTGACTGTGGTGTAGGGCACTGTAGGCTGGGTGTGGTGTTGGGGCACTGTAGGCTGGGTGGTGTAGGGCACTGTGGGCTGGGTGTGGTGTAGGCCTGTAGGCTGGGTGGGGTAGGGGCACTGTGGGCTGGGTGGTGTTGGGGCACTGCAGGCTGGGTGTGGTGTAGGGGCACTGTAGGCTGGGTGTGGTGTAGGGGCACCAGGCTGGGTGGTGTAGGGGCACTGTAGGCTGGGTGTGGTGTAGGGGCACAGGCTGGGTGTGCAGGGGCACTGCAGGCTGGTGTGGTGAGGGCACTGGGGCTGGGTGTGGTGTAGGGGCACTGTAGGCTGGGTGTGGTGTAGGGCACTGTAGGGGTGTGGTGTAGGGCACTGTGGGCTGGGTGTGGTGTAGGGCACTGTAGGCTGGGTGTGGTGTAGGGGCACTGTACTGGGTGTAGGGTACCGGAGGCTGGGTGGTAGGGCACTGTGGGCTGGGTGTGAGGGGCACTGTAGGCTGGGTGTGGTGTTGGGGCACTGTGGGCTGGGTGTGGTGTAGGGCACTGTAGGCTGGGTGTGGTGCAGGGGTCAGTGCAGGCTGGGTGTAGTGGGGGCACTGTACTGGGTGTGGGTGGGGCACTGTAGGCTGGGTGTGGTGAGGGGCACTGTGGGCTGGGTGTGGTGTAGGGGCACTGTGGGCTGGGTGTGGTGGGGCACTGCAGGCTGGGTGTGTGTAGGGGCACTGTGGGCTGCAGAGGCACTGAGGCCGGGTGGTGCGGGGCACTGGGCCGGGTGGTGAGGCACTCGTGGGCTGGGTGTGGTGTAGGGGCACCAGAGGCCGGGGTGGTGTGAAAGCAGTGTAGGCTGGGTGGTGGTGTAGGGCACTGTACTGGTGGTGCCGGGGCACTTATGGTGGTGTAGGGCAACTGTAATGGGTGGTAGGGCAACTGCAGGCGGGTGTGGTAGGGCACTGTACTGTGGGTGCAGCAATCTGTAGGCTGGGTGTGGTGTAGGGCACTGTGGGCTGCGTGCGTAGGGCAACTGTATACCGGTGTGGTGTAGGGCACGTGGGTGTGAGAGACTGTGGGCCGGGTGTGTGCAGGGGCAACTGTGGGCTGCGTGAGGGCAGGTAGGCGTGCGGTGTAGGGCACTGTGGGCTGGGTGTGGTGTAGGGCACTGTGGGCTGGGTGTGGTGTAGGGGCACTGTAGGCTGGGTGGTGTAGGGCACTGTAGGCTGGGTGTGGTGTAGGGCACTGTGGGCTGGGTGTGGTGTAGGGCACTGTAGGTGTGTGGTAGGGGCACTGTGCTGTGGTGTAGGGCACTGTGGGCTGGGTGTGGTGTTGGTGTACTGTGGGCTGGGTGTGGTGGGGCACTGTAGGCTGGGTGGTGTTAGAGATTTTTTTTATTAATGTATACTTATAATTGAAATTATTATCTTTGTGTTTTATTTAATAATGTTAAAATAAAAAATAATGTTCCTAACCATTTGTTTCACGTAATGTGAACTAGTCTGTTTTATTTTGTTGGTGGAGTAGGAATTGTTTAGTTCTTTTGTTTATTCAGTTACTTCAACTGAAGAACCACTCAACCACCACCTCCCCACAGGCTGGCGCCCTCACCATCTCCTCGCTGTGTGTGGTGTTCACCGTGCTGATGGGTCTGGTGTACCACTCACGTAGCGTCAAGGTACCTGCCCGCCTCCCGACCTTCCTTGCATCTGTCTCATCGGCTGTGCTATCATGTACCAGGTGGTCTCGCTGTCTGGAGCGGCTGGCCGTGTATCTGACTGTCTGTTTGGCTGGCTGGCTGGCGGGAGGTATACCATGGAAGCCGTTAGTGTTCCTGGGCATTGTGTGTGTGTGTGTGTGTGTGTGTGGTCATGTCTTGTGTGCGTGTGATCATGTTCTGTGCGTGTGATCATGTCTTGTGTGTGCGTGATCATGTCTCTGTGTGTTGCTCGTGCTGCACGTATGTATATTCACTAGTCCAGCCCCGAGCAATGGGTCAATATCGTACACTATGTGACTGTGTGAGGCTATGTTGTGTATAGTAGAAGGTTTTATAACACACACACACACACACACACACACACACACACACAACACACACTCATAATCACACATAATCACTACACACACTCACTACTCAGGTAATTACGCCCCGCTCACTAAACTATCTCTGTAGCCTCTAATGACCCCATTTGGATACATGAAGCAGTTTAGGCATCTGTTGAGGGAAATGAGGAGGCGAGGTCTTGACACCCTCACCTTCTCACCTCACTCTCACCTCACCTCCCCCTCACCACTACCCTATGTGTACACCTCACTGGACTAGGTGTAGACACCTTTGCTTGTTTTGTTTTGTTTTATCAACTTTGTCAAGGAAGAAGATGAATAGACGTAAGACATATTTTTAAAGTTCTGTGTGTGTGTAATAATAATAACAAACGGTTTAAATAGAGAGTGGTAGCTGTGGCAGAAAAATACAGACTTACATTTGATTTAGACACAATGATATAATATGCATTGAATACATTTACAGGCTGTACAGTACATAAATCAGAGTTGTTTATTATTTTAACAATAGATGGATGGTGCTTTTCTTATATCCATCGGTGCGGCTCAGGGCTGAATTTGTTGTAGCGGTGACTGCGCCAGTTGGTGGGGCCGCGGTGGCAGGAGGCGATGGCGAGGGTGGTGCAGTAGTCCACGCCAAACCTTTCCAGTGCTTGTGGGGAGGTCACTGGGGATGGCATTTCAGGGTGGAGAGAGCGTTGGGTGAAGCGAGGCCTTCTGCGCCGAGCATGATTCTGTGAGGGCCTTGCACTTCTCTAGCTGACGTTGTTGGGTGGAAAGAGAGAAGATGACGAGGCTGGTGACGCACATACGTTGTGTGTGTGTGTGTGTGTGTGTGTGTGTGTGTGTGTGTGTGTGTGTGTGTGTGTGTGTGTGTGTGTGTGAGAGACACAAAGCCTACACTGAAAACTATTTGTTCAAGCTCTATACATTTGCTGTGAATGACAAAACTATAGTGCATATTATCGCGACCAGACAGACAGACAGAGACAGACAGACAGGACAGAAAAGGTTAATTCAATTAGACAGACATTCAGACAGGTAGGAATTAGCTGAAAATCCTGATGAACAGTGCTGGGATGGCAGGACAATTATTATACTATATGTGGATGACATTTAGTGAATTACTTTGATGTGTCTCTAACTCTGGGTGGTGGTGCTAAATGCGTGGTGGTGGTGTTAAAGGTGTGGTGGTGGTGGTGGTGCTTATTACATGTGTGTGGTGGTGTTACAGGTGCTGTGGTGTGTTAGATACAGGTGTGGTGGTGGTGGCGTTAGTTTACATGTGTGGTGGTGGTGTTAGATTAAGGTGTGGTGGTGGTGTTAGTTATGTGGTGGCGGTAAAGAAAGATATGGTGGTGGTGCCAAAGGTGTTGGTGGTGTTAGTCACAGCTGTGGTGGCGTTGAAAGAGGTGGGTGGTGTTAGACAGGTGTGGTGGTGGTGTTGAATAAGGCGTGGTGGTGGCAGTTTAGTCATTAAGGTGTGGTGGTGGTGTTAGTCAGGCGTGGCGGTGTTAGCGTGGTGGTGCAGCAGTGTTGGCGAGCCAGGCGGTGGTGTTAGTCACAGGCGTGGTGGTGGTGGTGTTAGTTACGGTGGTGGTGGTGTTAGCTGGCGTGGAGGCAGGCGGTGGCTGGATGGCGGTGTGGTGGTGGTGCTTAGTACAGGTGGTGGAGGTGTGAGTCAATAGGTGGTGGCGTTAACAGCCAGGCGGTGGTGGTGCTAGTCATTGGCGTGGTGGTGGTGTTAGTCACTAGGCGTGGTGGTGCTATTATATGCGGCGGTGGCGTTAGTCACAGGCGTGGTGGCGGTGTTAGATTAAGGCGTGGTGGTGGCGTTGTCACAGTGTGGTGGTGGTGTTAGTCATGGTGTGGTGGTGGTGGTGTTAGTTACAGGTGTGGTGGTGGTGTTAGCCAGCCAGGTGGTGGTGGTGTTAGTTGGTTATGTGGTGGTGGTGTTATTGCGTGGTGGTGGTGTTGAAGCTGGCGTGGTAGGGTGTTAGTTTGCAGGCGCGGTGGTGGTGTTAGTCATGGCGCGGTGGTGGTGTTAGTTACAGGTGTGGTGGCGGTGGTGTTAGTTACAGGTGTGGTGGTGGTGTTAGGTTGCTGGTGTGCGTAAAAGAAGTTGGCTGGAGGTGTGGTGGTGGCGTTAGTCATTAATGCGCGGTGGCGGTGTTGGGTTACAGGTGTGGTGGTGGTGGTGTTAGTTACTATGCGTGGTGGTGCGTTAGTCACAGGTGCGTGGAGGTGGTGTTAGTCATATGCGTGGTGGCATTGGTGTTAGCTATGCGTGGTGGCGTTAACACGCAACCGAAATCCAGCCATCGA
>NW_024748894.1:0-32310 GCF_018991925.1 Homarus americanus
ATAGTTAAGAGGAATAAATCAAAATGGGAAGAAGATTAAGATAAATAAACTGATGATTAATGGTACAGTGAGTTAATAAAATAGATATAAATAGATAAATACAGTAGATAGATAGATTGATAGATAGATAAGAACATAAGAACATAAGAAAATAAGGAGTCTGCAATAGGCCGGTTGGCCTGTGCATGGCAGCTCCTGTCGAGAGTTACTACCACTCTCTATCATCCATGAATCTATCTAGCCTCCTTTTGAAACTCTCCAGAGTTCCCGCACTTACTACAAAGTTGCTAAGCTTGTTCCACTCGTCCACCACCCTATTTGTGAACCAGTTTCTTCCTATCTCCCTCCTGAACCTAAACTTATCCAACTTGAATCCGTTGCTCCGAGTCCTATCCTGCTCGGATATTATAAGAACCTTATCTATATCCCCTTTATTGATTCCTTTCACCCACTTAAATACTTCTATTATATCTCCCCGCACTCTTCGTCTTTCTAGGGAATGCAAGTTAAGTTTCTTTAACCTATCCTGATATGGAAGGTTTCCAAGTCCCGGAATCATTTTTGTCATTCTTCGCTGCACCGACTCTAGTGAATTTATATCCATTCTATAATAGGGGCACCAGAACTGAACCGCATAATCGAGGTGCGGCCTGACTAGCGCAAGATATAGTTGCAATAAGACCTCTGCACTCTTGTTACTTATACTTCTAGATATAAAACCCAATACTCTGTTTGCCTTATTTCGAACATTAACGCACTGTTTTCTAGGCCGTAGGTCCGGGCTTACAAGTACCCCTAGGTCTCTTTCACAAGTCGACTTCTCTAGGTTGATGTTGTTAAGGCTGTATACAATATAAGTATTTGTTCTTCCAATATTAAGTACGCTGCACTTGCTGGTGTTGAATTTCATTTGCCATTTTTCAGACCACCCCTGCAGTTTATTTAGATCCTCCTGTAGATTTCAGATTTGCCCCCGAGGGGGCTAGTTTATTGGGCACCCCCTTACATCCTGTGCAAGGTGAAGCGCAGAAGCGTTTACAGCGCCCAACAGGGAAGTATGAAAAGTTCATACTTGCCTTTATGACTTGTACATTAAGGGCGTAAAAGCCTGAAGGGTCATAGGTTCTGTCAAGTTACATAAAGTGAGAGAATGATGAGTGTGTGGGGGGAAAGTTCCCGGTACATTTTATCTGTTTATGGCAAAGTGTGGCAGGTCCTTAATAATGTCAAATGCCAGGCCTGTAACTAGGAGGAGGGATAAATCCTCCTGTAGTGCATTTGCATCCTGCCCTGAATTAATTTGCCGCCCTATTTTGGTGTCATCCGCAAACTTGCTTATGTCACTGCTGATCCCAGTATCTAAATTGTTCATGTAGATTATGAACAAGAGTGGGCCTAGTACTGACCTCTGGGGAACCCCACTGGTTACACGGCCCCACTCAGATTTAACACCATCTACGCTGACCCTCTGCGTTCTATCGGTGAGCCATGATTTTATCCAATTTAAAACTTCTCAGGATACCATGAGCCTTAATTTTCTGTAGCTTCTGATGGGTACTCTGTCAAATGCTTGCCAAAGTTCAAGTAAATAACATCATAATTTTCGTCATTATCTACTACCTCGAAGACTTTCCTAAAAAACATCATCAGATTTGTTAGACAAGATTTTCCCTTTTTAAACCCATGTTGAGAGTCGTACATTAATTTGCTTTTCTCTAGATGCGATCGGATGCTATCTGCTATAATTGATTCAAGAAATTTCCCCACTACTAACGTCAAACTGATCGGCTGGTAATTTGACGCTGATGCTCTGTCTCCCTTTTTGAATATGGGTACTACATTTGCCTGTTTCCACAAGTCTGGCACAACTCCAGCGTCTAATGATTTTGTAAATAAGTTTACGAGGGGTCCGCTAATCTGTTCCCTACACTCTTTCAAGACTCGAGGGAAAATTTCATCCTGCCCTGGGGATTTTGTTTTCTTTAGTTTATTTATCTTCTTAAGAACATCCTCTTTTCTGATAGTGATATTCTTTAATTTCTCTTCTTCCTTTCCCTTAAATATCAGTTCCACCTCTGGAATTTCATCTCAAATTTCTTTTGTGAAAACTGATAAGAAGTAGCTGTTCAATGCTTTGCTTATTTCTTCACTGCCATTTATCAATTCTCCCCTCCCTGACTTTAAAGGCCCAACTTTGTCCTTGATCTTTGTCCTATATACCTGGAAAAATCCCTTGGGATTCGCCTTGGATTCTCTTGCTATTTTGATTTCATAGTCTCTCTTTGCTTTCCTTAAATTTTTCTTAACATTCCTAGATAGTTCATTATACCTGTTTCTGAGCTGCTCCTCCCCTCCCTTTAATTTCTTATATATTCCTTTCTTTATTCCTATGTCATGTTTAAGTTTTCTGGTCATCCACCTTGGCTCATTCTTATTTGACCTAATTTTTCTGTATGGTATATTTTGTTCTTGTGCTTTATGTAGTATACTTGTGAATATATTATAGTCATGATCAATTGTGTCAACTATGACCTCACCCCTTCCTACTGGGAACTGACGTGACTGTTCCCAGGTGACCTCACCTAGGTACCTTCTTAACCCCTGATAATCCGCCAACCGAAAGTTTGGGACTCTGACCATATTGTCATTGTCTTTCGTTTCCCAATTTAGGGTGAACCTGATTTCTCTGTGATCACTGTTACCGAGTTCTTCCCCTACTGTGATATCTCTGATAATATTTTCTTTATTTGTTAATTCTAGGTCTAATATATTGTCACCTCTAGTAGGTTCTGTAATTAGTTGTTTCACAAAATTGTCCTGTACTGTGTCTAGGAAGTCTTCAGATTCATAGTCGCCTACAATGTTGTCCCAGACAATATTTCTGAAGTTGAAATCCCCCATAATGCATAGGTTGTTGTATTTTGCTGCCCTACTCATTTCCTGCCATATGGGCTGAGCTGCTTCTTTGCCAAGACTTGGGGGCCGGTAAATTACTCCCATAATTAGTTTTTCTCTTCCTTCCGTGATTTCTACCCACACAGACTCGGTTCCTATTTCACCCTTTATTGAATTATGAATACAACATTTTAATGTATCCTTGACGAAGAGTGCGACCCCTACCCCTTTCCTACCTTCCCTGTCCTTGTGAAAAAGGTTGTACCCTTCTATGTGGTACTCTGATAAAAAAATTTTGCTCGTCAGATTCATCCAAGTTTCGGTGATAGCTATGACGTCTACATTCTCGGTATATACAACCGCTCTCAGCAAGTCTATTTTATTTCTAACGCTCCTACTGTTTGTATAGTATACATTTAAACCTACCCTTCCCTGGTCCTGTTTTACCCCTTGTCCTGAGCAACTAATTTTACTTCCCAGGACCTGCTTATTTTTTGACTCCCACTTTCCCCGACCCCTCTCTACTGGCGAAACCCCCCCTCCCCCTTCGGAGTGACAATTTCACGCTCCAGGGATGCAGACAACGTCTTTACCCCCTCACGAGACAAGTGTACTCCGTCGCGACAGTACAGGTAGTCGTTGCCATAGAATCGTTGCCAGTTATCAATGAATGCCCAACCATTGTTTGCACAATGTTTTTCCAGTCGGCAATTTATAGCAATTGCCCTGGACAGCCATTCACGACCAACCCCTCTTCTAGGCAAGACACCACATACTATCGGGATCCCTCCCCTATCTCTAATCTTCCCCAGCGCCTCCCTATACCTCTTGAAAAGTTCCTCACTCCTAACCTTACCTATGTCGTTTCCTCCCACACTAAGACACACTACTGGATTGGTACCCTCCCCTGACAAAACCCTGTCTAACCTCTCGGCTACATGCCCTATCCCAGCCCCAGGAAAACACACCCTAGTCCTACGTTTCCTATCTCTCGCACAAAAAGCCCTATCTACAAACCTCACCTGGCTGTCCCCAACTACCACGACCTTACCTGTGGGCAGGGTTTGTACAACTGCCCTTTCCTCTCCTTGATCCATACAGTCCTGCCTCTTCTCTTCCTCGCCAGCTTCCTGCAGCACCTGGTAAGGGTTACTACACTCCACACCCTGGTCAGCTTTCCTGAGCCTGACCCTAGTCCCCTTGGAGACAACCACTCTCCACGCCTGCTCCTCCTTCGCAGGTGTCCTGCTAGGCAGGACACCTACCTGAAGGAGTTCCGTCCTGAGGGCTTCATTTTCCCCCTTTAGAGTGTCAACCTCACTCCTCAACTGCCCCAGCTGCCTTAACAGAGTGGCAAGGAGGTCGTCTTTCCCCACACTCCCCTCCTCTTCCCCCACGACACAACGATCCAAGGCGGCCATTTTCCTTGGTTTCTAACGGGAGCACTTTCGGGCACGACCTTCTCCAAGCTGGGTCAGAGGTCAACTGATAGATATAGTAGATAGATAGATAGATAGATGTATGATTTTGTATACCGCAAGAGTAACTAAATATTCCTGTACCTGTATTTTCTTTCAGTTACAAAATACACAGGATTATAAATATGAGTATGCACATCAGGTGTTACAGTAAGTGGTAACATTTTGTAATACTCTTAAGTGATGAGATAACAGAGGAAATAGACGGATACTAACGGAGAGTTTTTGTAGAATTAGACAGACATTCAGACAGTAAAACTTCTTCCGACAATACAAATTTTGACGGTGGAATTTATACACGAGAGTGTATGGATAATAATGATGAGCTGAATTATGACATCTACGTCTGATAATCCGTTGTTTAGAATGGATTATTATTATTTTTGTTGAGTTATTTAACAGTTTGAGAAAAGGTTTATTATGGTACTATGTCCTATTATCACACAAGGTCATAATTGAAGTAAAATAACCAATTATACTGTATTATTTTAGACAATATTCCCTGGACATGCTGGATAATATACCATCTACTTAAGGAGGTGATGTAGGTAAGGTAGATTGATATTTTAACATTAATTTACTTAGTTTTTTCTTAGTATCGGAGTTTTTTTTTATAGTTTTTTATTCTGACACTTTATAATGCAAGCAGCGTTCACATGTTGTCAACCGCCCTCAAGTGTACAAGGAGTTTGGACTGTAACTGCAACGTGTTACCGTGGCTGTATGACTGTGGGTTGGTGGGTGTATGACTGTGGGTTGATGGATGTATGACTGTGGGTTGGTGGGTGTATGACTGTGGGTTGGTGGGTGTATGACTGTGGGTTGATGGGTGTATGACTGTGGGTTGATGGGTGTATGACTGTGGGTTGATGGGTGTATGACTGTGGGTTGATGGGTGTATGACTGTGGGTTGGTGGGTGTATGACTGTGGGTTGATGGGTGTATGACTGTGGGTTGGTGGGTGTATGACTGTGGGTTGATGGGTGTATGACTGTAGGTTGGTGGGTGCATGACTGTGGGTTGGTGGGTGTATGACTGTAGGTTGATGGGTGTATGACTGTGGGTTGGTGGGTGTATGACTGTGGGTTGGTGGGTGTATGACTGTGGGTTGGTGGGTGTATGACTGTGGGTTGATGGGTGTATGACAGTGGTGACAAGGATTATTTGAGCTTGACAAAATTTAGATAGATAGCAGCATGGTTTAGTCCTGTTCAGTTTAGTTTAAATTGTGTTTAGGTTAGGTTGGGTCATGTCAGGTACAAAGTTTGGCCAGGGTCCTTTATTCAAGCTGTCAGGGTTAAACTTCCTTCCTAGAAAGATGAACACACGAACCTACGGACGACACACGAACACAATAACACATGATCATACACGGAACCGAACACACGAATGGACATACTCAGGATATCGGGGAATAAATATAAAATTATAAAATGCATAAAAAGTCTTTGACGAATAAACAACTTTGTAATGTTAGAATCGATTTTACTGATATTATAAAAAATCAAACTAACTTCCTTTAAACACTCTTGGCTCTTCCTGTGTATAAGAAGAGTTTAATCTGGTATATTTTTTTTTTTGTAATTAGTGTTATCAGGGGAAGAGATTGTGTCGTTTGTGGTCTGTCATTCAAGGTTGTTTAGTGTTTGAAGCTCGTTAATTCATTATGCTTGTGGCCCCCATCTCTGCATACAACCCTGGTGCTTCTTGCTGTTGATACTCCCACGAAAATAAATTGTCAGATTAACGAAACGAAGATAAAAAATTTTGTTTTAATTCACGGATTAACCATACTTCACCCAATCTAACTTAACCTATCCTATCCTAACCTAACCTAACCTAACTAATCATAATTGTGCTTTAAAAAAGGTTTAGAGGCATAGGTAACAAGCTAGTCCTTTAACGGGAGAACACAAGGCTTCCCAGCCCTCACCTGATGAAATAGAATCACTATACCCAACCTGATCTAATTAAGGACACGTTAGGTTTTGTAAGATAGTTTAGTTTGAAGTGTTGTGAATCTCCGTGGGTGTTATAGATTCACTTGGTATACTACATGTGTAAAGTCAGGATATATACAATGTGTGTTGATTTTTCCACCAATGTTATTTCCCCCTTCTAGGTTTCTATACCCTTTGATCCACCTTACCTAAGAGTGGAATGAGATAAATAGAATTGGTGGAGTGAAATGTCTGTATAATTGATGTCAGGATCCAACTCTGCCCTGGACGACACAGGATTGATCGTCACTGGTGTTGTAAGACTGTACAGAAAACCGCCTCTTGTGTTGTTCCCACTTATTAAAGAGCGATGAAGGTAAACTGAACAAGCACGCTGGGCAATGCTCGTTGTTGTACTGGAATACACACGAAACCCAGTCAGTTGAGGATGTAAATCTTCGCCTGCCTCTGGAATGCACAACACACGCTATGCCAAAACTGATATATACTCGGCATGTCAACACTGAGACACACATGCTATGCTAACAAACATATACTCACATAAACTATGCCTATATTAAGACACATACACAATGCGAAACACCCGCTATGCCTAAACTAATGATTCCCCGCTCTACCTGAACGCTGAGATAACAAGTTGACTTTTGTTATCGAGGAGGAGCCAAAGTCACTCACGATAGTCACCGTCTTTGCTAAACTTGTTAACATGGTTAGCAACTTCTGGAAACATCGCGCTTAACCGAGTTATCAAGTTGTGAATAAGCTGACTCACAAAGGAGACGTATTCCTCGACGAATTAATCTTACCAGCTTACAAGCTCTTTATTAATTAATGACAAGCGTTACACCTGTCCGCCCTACTAGGCCACGCCTTTCACTCCCCCCCCCCCATCCCCTTAAGTCAATAGCCTTCAAAAGCAGTGAAAGACGAAATTGGTTCTTATAATCATGACTGCTTTCTAGGGACATTGTGCATACAACACACTCTAAACTAAGCCTGTGGTATTCAAGGAGACACCGTGGCTGGCACTGAACTCTCCCGCCTTCACTTTCCCAAATGTAAAGTTAGGTACCCATTTAGAGCTGGGTGGTTGGGGAGTGCTACGGGCCGCCCACTCACGGGCGCGATCCCACTACTGCTCGACACAGGTGCTTTTGGCTGCTGGGTTTCCCCCCTGGCCCGGTTCACACCTCCTTAGTCAACCTGGACGCCCTTAGCTACCCAAGGGTGGCCATATTGATGCCGAGCTTAGTGCGGACACCCACTCAACATGGGGAGTCCCGCACCAGTGATCCTCACCTCAAGCCGTCCCTGGCCCAGGCCTCCGAGTCGCCGGATTACAAGGTTGCGCCACCAACCCCAGCCAACAAAACTCATTTTGGAATTAAATGTAAAGCTCCGTGATAACAACACTGAAAAAGCTCACAAAGGAAAGAGCTTTCTTGAACGTGGATGCTAGGAGTGAGGTTTTAATTTCAGGGTGGATGAGTCTATCCTTTACCTAAGAGGGTTGTTAGGTGTGTGCAAAGCAACCCATTCTTTGAGGCAGGGAAAAAAGAACATCTTCCGTACGTATATCTTCGTCAAGTTACATCAGAGTCAGCAAACTGGGCACTGAATTTCACCTGACTGATCCCCAAACATGTGAAAACTCTATAAGGATACACCAAAAGCTTTAATCATGGAAAATCCATCGCCAACAATCATATCTTCGCTTTACCTTAAATCTTGAATCGATCAACGATTTCCCACAGATGTTATTGTAGTGGTAGCAGCAACCTGAGCTCAGTGGGTATTAATTTTAAATGGTAGACGATGGGAGAGAATCATAAAATGGTGTATACAATACATAAATCTCTACCTCACGTTTGAAGATCTGGTATACAGTTAATAACCTAAAGACACTTTCATTTTCAATTGCGTTTGCATTACAATTACATGTCCTCATAATTACAAGTATTTTATTGGATAAGTCACTTTCATCCTCTTCGCCATAAAATATTGTATTTTAATTACTTTTCCATCAAATTGCAAATACAGTTACTCCAAACCTACTAGCAATATTTCGTTGGTACAGAGAAAATGTTCACGGGCGACTTAAGAGTTTTACAGGGAGAACTGTTACAACTTGTATACTTCTCTCGACGAACACATATCTAAATGTATAATTGTGATGAAAGAATAATATTAAATGTAAATGAAAACTAAAATTATTTTTCTTCAAATAACACTACTGCCTAAGAGTTGTAATTTTACATGCGTGTCTTTACTGCCCCTAACCTTATGCTCTATATTACTGTATATGTCAAGATACTATTTACACGTTTTTTCCCATATTACTATCCATTATTTTCACTGTTGATAAGGCTGAATTAAAATAAAAACTTATTTTTTATTGATAATAATTGTAACCAAATGACAGTTATCTACTTCGTCGCAAAAATGATTTGGCAAAAACAGTTTCATGGAAATAGATATTGTTGGTATATACAGTATATTATACAATATGCTACTTATACAATAACGGTGAAATGACTGCATACCGTCGAAGCATGATTAACAAATAAAAAGAACCAAGTCCGCCTGTATTGGCAAGGCTGCTAAGGGCCGCCCACTCACGGGCGCGATCCCACTACTGCTCGACACAGGTGCTTTTGGCTGCTGGGTTTCCCCCCTGGCCCGGTTCACACCTCCTTAGTCAACCTGGACGCCCTTAGCTCCCCAAGGGTGGCCATATTGATGCCAAGCTTAGTGCGGACACCCACTCAACATGGGGAGTCCCGCACCAGTGATCCTCACCTCAAGCCGTCCCTGGCCCAGGCCTCCGAGTCGCCGGATTACAAGGTTGCGCCACCAACCCCAGCCAACAAAACTCATTTCGGAACTAAATTTAAAGCTCCGTGATAACAACACTGAAAAAGCTCACAAAGGAAAGAGCTTTCTTGAACGTGGATGCTAGGAGTGAGGTTTTAATTTCAGGGTGGGTGAGTCTATCATTTACCTAAGAGAGTTGTTAGGTGTGTGCAAAGCAACCCATTCTTTGAGGAAGGGAAAAAAGAACATCTTCCGTACGTATATCTTCGTCAAGTTACATCAGAGTCAGCAAACTGAGCACTAAATTTCACCTGACTGATCCCCAAACATGTGAAAACTCTATAAGGATACACCAAAAGCTTTAATCATGGCAGATCCATCGCCAACAATCATATCTTCGCTTTACCTTAAATCTTGAATCGATCAACGATTTCCCACTAATGTTATTGTAGTGGTAGCAGCAACCTGAGCTCAGTGGGTATTAATTTTAAACGGTAGACGACGGGACAGAATCATAAAATGGTGTATACAGTACAAAATCTCTACCTCACGTTTGAAGATCTGGTATACAGTTAATAACCTAAAGACACTTTCATTTTCAATTACATGTCCTCATAATTACAAGTACTTTATTGGATAAGTCACTTTCATCCTCTTCGCCATAAAATATTGCATTTTAATTACTTTTCCATCAAATTGCAAATATAGTTACTCCAAACTTACTAGCAATATTTCGTTGGTACAGAGAAAATGTTCACGGGCGACTTAAAGAGTTTTACAGGGAGAACTGTTATAACTTGTATACTTCTCTCGACGAACACATATCTAAATGCATAATTGTGATGAAAGAATAATATTAAATGTAAATGAAAACTAAAATTATTTTTCTTCAAATAACACTACTACCTACGAGTTGTAATTTTACATGCGTGTCTATACTGCCCCTACCTTATGCTCTATATAACTGTTACATGTCAAGATACTATTAACACGTTTTTTCTCATATTACTATCTATTATTTTCACTGTTGATAAGGCTGAATTAAAAATAAAAACTTATTTTTTTTATTGAAAATAATTGTAACCAAAAGACAGTTATCTAATTCGTCGCTAAAATGATTTGGCAAGAACAGTTTCATGGAAATAGATATTGTTGGTATATACAGTATATTATACATTATGCTACTTATACAATAACGGTGAAATGACTGCATACCGTCGAAGCATGAATAACAAATAAAAAGAACCTAGTCCGCCTGTATTGGCAAGGCTGCTACGGGCCGCCCACTCACGGGTGATATTCATAATACACAATGGTCTAGAATATTACATCGACAATATATATCTAATACTTATATTCCATTACAATCACTGATGTACAGAACAGTCTATTGATAACTAACTTTTATTCTTCTTATCGACTAAATGTATTATATGAACTGTATATTATATAGCATTAATGATATACTCTTGGAAAATATAACTATCAGCTCAACATCTCACTTGACAAGATAATAGCAAATTTATAATATGATTTACTTCACGTAATGATGAATACTCAACAATACTGATTGAGTTAGAGCAAAAAGTTTGTATTATTGTAAACAATGATTTGCCGATGGAATGTTCTCTACGTGGAACTCCGGGACTGGTTGAGATAGGGAGGAGACCGACCAGAACTACGGTCACTACGTCAGGAGAAGGAATAGAAGGAACTTTGGAGGAAAACCCCGTGAGTATAAGTTCGTGAGCGTCGGTAGAGGTGGGGGGGAGGAGGAGGGGGAGGAAGGAGGGAGGGTGGAGGAGGGGCGGGGGGAGGAGGGGAGGAGGGGCGGGGGAGGAGGGTGGGGGAGGAAGGGGCGGGGAGGGAGGGGCGAGGGGGAGGGGGAGGGGAAGGGCGGGGGAGGAGGGGAGGGGAGGAGGTGGGGAGGATGGGCAGGGAGGAGGGGCGGGGGGGGGGGAGGAGGGCGGGGGAGGAGGGAAGGGGAGGATGGAAACGGGAGAAGAAGGGGGGAGGAGGGGAAAGGGGAGGAGGGGCGGGGGGAGTAGGGGAAAGGGGAGGAGGGGCGGAGGGAGGATGGGCGGAGGGAGTAGGAAGGGGCAGGGGAGAGTAAGAGGGGCGGAGGTAGTAAGAGGAGCGAGGGAATTAGTAGGGGCAAAAGGGGAGTAGGAGTCTCGTGGATCTTCGTGCACCTCAGTTACCTCCCTCTCATCGCCTCAGTTACCCCCCTCTCATCGCCTCAGTTACCTCCCTCTCATCACCTCAGTTACCTCCCTCTCATCGCCTCCAGTTATCGCCTCCTCCCTCTCATCGCCTCAGTTACCTCCCTCTCATCGCCTCAGTTACCTCCCTCTCATCGCCTCAGTTACCTCCCTCTCATCGCCTCAGTTAACTCCCTCTCATCGCCTCAGTTACCTCCCTCTCATCGCCTCAGTTACCTCCCTCTCATCACCTCAGTTACCTCCCTCTTATCGCCTCAGTTACCTCCCTCTCATCGCCTCAGTTACCTCCCTCTCATCGCCTCAGTTACCTCCCTCTCATCACCGCCTCCTCCACCTTGGGAGAACAGGCTAAGGTAGTATTAATTCTCCACATAATAATTATCAACAAACTCAGTACCAACGAAACTCAGCTTTAATCAACTGGGTAAACAGACAGTGTATAGAATTAATTGCAGTGTCAAAAATTGTTGGAATAAATATGAAATCTTCTGTATTTATCACATATTATCATGAACAAGCTGTACTGTAAATTAACAAAATACATTTCTGGTTACAAATTCTCCGAAAAACCAGATAATTGTTTGAAGTCACAGTAAATTAAACACGAGTAAAGGAACACCTGAGTGGGGCCGCCATAATAGTTGTTACTGTTTGGGTGTCACGTGCAACAGTCTGACTGAGGGCAGTGACACAGGGCTCCAATAATTTCTCCGATTGCTCGGCCACCCTGACCAAAAGAGTGGGGGATCCTTGGCGAGAGGAATTTCTTTTCTTTAACTTGAGACAGTCGCTGATGACATGTCCTGGCTTCTTACAGTACCTGCAACTAGAGTTTCTCTCACCAGTAGGAGTGGATCCACCTGTCCCATGGACCATGGGCTCACCCGGGGTAGATGATGCAGAACCTGAGGGTGTGGGTGTTGGTGTGGGCCGCTTGAAGGAAGTGAAGGACTGGGACATGGGAGCATAAGACCTGGAATTTACATTTCTATTAGTTAAGGAATAATGGTCAGCCACTGGACCAGCATCAGCCAGGGTACAAATACCTCTCTGATCCAAGTGTGCTCGAATGTCGCCTGGGATACACTTTCTAACCTCCTCTAGCAGGATTAGTTCAACAAGCTTGTCATGTTCTACATGGGCAGACTCACTTTCAATCCACCTCCGACAAAGGACCTGTTTCTGCCTGAAGAACTCCACAAATGTTTGTTTGTCAGTCTTCCGGCAGTTACGGAACTGTTGCCGGTAGGCTTCAGGAACAAGTTTATAAGCGCTCAAAACCGCGGACTTAACAAGGGCATAGTCTCGACATTGATCCTCAGAGAGGGCAGAAAACACATCTAATGCTTTACCAGTGAAAGATCTATAAATAAGTTGAGACCATTGAGAAACAGGCCACTTGTTAAGTCGGGCAATTTTCTCAAAAAGAGAGAAGAACTTGTCTGGTTCTTCCTCATTAAATTTAGGAACACTGTTGAGACATTTGTCTACACTGAATGTTGAAGTATTACTACCTTGAGCCAAACCTCGTTGTTTGAGGGTTACCAGCTCCACCTCGAGTCTTTTGAGTTCAACTTGTAAGGCCAAATTACTTGGTGTAACAATTTCCTCTGAATTTCCCGACGGTTGGGCTATGATTTCATTGTCAATAAGGTAGTTGAGGACAGCCTCTTCTAACCTAGACTTATTCATGGAAGAGCGGCCTTCTACTTCATAATAAGCAGCGAGGGATTGCCACTCTGCCTTAGTAAGCCCCTTCAGTATTTCGGCTGAAGGTGAAGCCAAAAAGCTTTCCAGGTCAAACATGTTGAACTCAAAATCGAGTAGCGAAAAAAAAGTAACCGTGGCAGCTAAGCTAACTAGCTAGCTAATTAATAATATCAAAATGCAATAAACTGTGAAACACAGCAAGGGATTAACCAAACACCTGGTACACAAGATAAGGGTTAACTCACCAGTAGCATAAGCAATAACAGGAGCAATATAAATGAACACTGTGAACACAGCAACTTGCATCCAAAAATACTTAGCGATGAAACAACACCTGGCGAGTAACAACACTTGATATGACGCAACAATGGTGGTTAGCTCCCGGACAGGCCCCCACTTGTCGCGATCCCAATATCCTTTATACTTGGGGAGTGAATCCTACCCCAAGTTATTAACAAATAAAGGAACAAATAGGGAACACGGCAATAATTATCCTCACCAAAAACCTACTCAACTAAATGCACTTGAAAAAGTAAGAACAGTTGAAATAAGTGAATCACAAAAGGGAAGATAATTAATTAATTCAATTTATGTTCTAAAGGGAGTAATGACTAGCAAACATGAATTTAAGGAAATAAGTAAGTGTATAATAAAATAAGAGTGATGCAGGAAGGGCGAAAATATGCTGTAAGGAGTTAGACCAAACAAATATTACTTAACATTACTATATTACACAAGACATACGAAATATATATATATATACAACAATCACTACAAAATGATTATCCCTACCAAACAGGAGATTCCTTACCACCAGGATCCCTTCCTAGGCCTAACTAAACGTGTCACTAATACCTGATACCCCTAGGGCATTGCAGAAGGCTGGATAAAGCACTAGACAAGGGTCAAGGCTAGAGAACGAATGGACACGTCTAACCTATGCCGAGGATTTTTCGCTACTGGGGTGGCGTGGGTACGCCGCCGAGAAGCGCGTCTCATATCACGTGATCTAGACATTTGCTGGATATTTTATATAACTAATTAATATTACTCTTGAGTTAACTTAACAGAGTAAGACAATGATGCATATAAATTACATACATAAATATACAATTAACCTAAGTAACTAAGAACAATAATAATATAATAAGTACAATTAACAATTTATTAATAGCTTGTATGAAACGTAGGCGTGAACAGAGGCCTCACGCTATGCGAGTTCCCGAGCGTTACAGGCACGTGACATTGGGTTGTTGAGGGAGTTGATTGTTTACTTAGGAAGTTATATTTGGCTAACTTTGACCTTGGAATGATCTCTTGTGTGCTTGTAGTTACTGAGTGTCTGTACAGTTGGAGTGGACCTATAAGCTTCCTCATTGATGACGTCTGGACGTAAAACTTGACGAATGAAAAAAAACGCTATAAGGAAACACCAGACAGTTAAGAGAAATATATAGAAAATGGACGACAGATAAAATAACAATGAAACGAAAACGGAAATAGAAATAACGTCAGTGGGTGATACTTGACACCACAGCTCGAGATATTGTTACACAGACTAAAGAATTCAAATAACAGCGAGCAGTTCTTGTTTCAGGACCACATCAACCGTGGAGCAGAGACTCTTGTCTGGATAACAGGGAATAAAACAAGTCGCTTTACTCACGCACTCTCCTCTGGATATTCCATTCCCGGAGGTCAAAGTTCACACACCCCATAAGCGTAAATTAAGAGATTCGTGGTTTTAGTCTCACAATTTCTCTTTATTAATATACATGAAAGTTTATACAAAGATACCTTGCTACGGTCCCCAAACATCAGTACAGATGAAATTGGATTTAATATTTTTTTAACCTTTTCACAGGCGTCAAAGGTAACGAGACGCACAATTTTGGGTCATTAGTTCATCGAGGCCTCAGTCAAGTTTGTTGTTGTGGGAGTGAATGAGGGAGAGATGTTGTATCCGCCAGCGAATGTTTGCTGCTGCAATTTACTTCTTAACGTTGTTTACGAAAATTGTCTAATTGTTAGCAATAAAATATGAAATAAGAGAGATTCTTCTTATTAATGACTGACACCATAACTTATGACTGGTAAATCGTAAACATCAATGACATTCAAATATTCAGTATATTTTCCTAGATGTAGATGAACAATAATAGTGTATCACAGGTTGTTGTCGCAGTGAGCAAGATGTACAGTTGAGGACAAAATTGTCTGAACACTTGGCAATATCTGGCATCATCCTCTGGGCCATATATATATATATATATATATATATATATATATATATATATATATATATATATATATATATATATATATATATATATATATATATATATATATATATATATATATATATATATATATATGATTTATATCTAACAACGCAGCTTTTCATCACATATTATGTCGGAACCACAAAATAGAAGAACAAAATTCTTAACACAAACAAAAATCTGATAAAATACGTTAAGACTCCAATCCCCTTCACCTAATGATCCTCAAGTACATACTGTCAAATGTCCAGGTAATTTTGTCCACACGTTAACAATGAAAGACAAAAGTGTCGTGAAATTTGGTGAAAACATATGCTGAAGGGCTAAAACTTTTGGTGCGCTCTGCCTTGTGTTAGGGCTCTTAGAATGTTTCACGAGTTATATTTAATCTTCGGACAAACCGAGACACGACTTTTATGTTTGATTGTACATACAAGTGTTGAGGCGGAGTTACACAACAATGATAGCCGTCAGAGAGAGATGTGTGTGAGCATAATATTACCGTTAATAGTGAAACACGTGACGGTGATGAGGAAGGATGTGAGGGAGTAATGGAGCCGCTGATGACGAATTATGTGATCGACGGAGGACGCTCGTCAGAACAAGTGAAATTAATGATGAAAATAAAACAATAACGGACACGGTGATAATAATACATGGAATAACCAGCTTAACTCAGTGTACAAGCTTGTGGAGAGAGAAACACAAGAATTGTAGGTAAAGAGAACAACCCTACTCAGGTAAAATCCCCTTCACAGGTAACACAATGTAGAGGTAACATCAAGGACAGGTAACACAATGTACAGGCAACATCACGCATAGGTAACACAATGAACACACACAAAAACTATTTGTCCCGTTTATCGTTGATAAAATATGACACAATGTCGAACAATTCTGACCACTATTTGTGAATCAACCGAACCAAAACTGCTGTACATTGGGTTCATTTCCAGACACATCGAACCCAGGTGGGTAGATAGCTTTTTTTTTTGTACGAACAGCACTACCCACAACACAAGCAACACTACCCACAACACAGGGACAACAACAAAACAAATAACGCCAGAGAACTCCATAAATACAAACTTAAATGTTGAATTGTTTAAATGTATTTCGATTTTCACCTTTTTATAGTCTTTTAAATTTTAACAAAAGTCATATTCCATGTACGAGATGTTGCTCTGAATAATTAGTGTCCGGTTATTTGGGTTTAATCGTGTAATATATTCATTCATTTTACTTTTCACAGATAAATTTTGCTGATAATGAAGGTAAGGACCATCGCATGTGGGATTTTTTTTAAGACTAAAGATGAACATAATGACACTCGTAATCCTTTTATTTATATTACTAAGGACAAAATTAATAATAATAATAATAATAATAATAATAATAATAATAATAATAATTAAAGGTTCCTTTCACAAATTCAGTAGCCATACGGTGAAAATATACAGACAGCATAAGAGTTACAGTCCACTCCACTTATAAGCCACACAGACTGCAGCCTCGAAATTACGAACTTAAATTTTGTTTTCTTTGTTTCTAAAACCAATCCATGCTAATGAGTTTAGAAGTAGGTGTTGACTTTACACTTTGGCTGACCACTGATTAATTGTCTGGTTTGTATATTTCGCAAGGTGAGGGAGGGATGGACCCAGCCAGTCTGTGTGGCTTATGAGTGGTGTGGACTGCACATATATAATATATACCAATATATAATGACAAGGAAGATGGGGTCATTTAATAAGAAATTTCAACAAAGTTACAGTACAAAAATGAGACTGACAGTAGTAAACACACAGGTTAACTACAAGTGAGTCGGTAGAACCAGGAAGCTTCAGTCGTACTGTAAAATATAATTAATATACCCGGCTCAGATACAAGATACATTTGACAACCCAATTAAAGCAGGTGTAGCATGTCGAGGACCATTTTTCTCTCCAGTATGAACCACAATTAACGATATGCAAGTTCGAAGACTGTAGTAGCCTTGCCAATACAGGCGGACTTGGTTCTTTTTATTTGTTAATCATGCTTCGACGGTATGCAGTCATTTCACCTTTATTGTATAAGTAGCATAATGTATAATATATTGTACATACCAACAATATCTATTTCCATGAAACTGTTTTTGCCAAATCATTTTTGCGACGAAGTAGATAACTGTCTTTTGGTTACAATTATTTTCAATAAAAAATAAGTTTTTATTTTAATTCAGCCTTATCAACAGTGAAAATAATGGATAGTAATATGGGAAAAAACGTGTAAATAGTATCTTGACATATACAGTAATATAGAGCATAAGGTTAGGGGCAGTAAAGACACGCATGTAAAATTACAACTCTTAGGCAGTAGTGTTATTTGAAGAAAAATAATTTTAGTTTTCATTTACATTTAATATTATTCTTTCATCACAATTATACATTTAGATATGTGTTCGTCGAGAGAAGTATACAAGTTGTAACAGTTCTCCCTGTAAAACTCTTAAGTCGCCCGTGAACATTTTCTCTGTACCAACGAAATATTGCTAGTTGGTTTGGAGTAACTGTATTTGCAATTTGATGGAAAAGTAATTAAAATACAATATTTTATGGCGAAGAGGATGAAAGTGACTTATCCAATAAAATACTTGTAATTATGAGGACATGTAATTGTAATGCAAACGCAATTGAAAATGAAAGTGTCTTTAGGTTATTAACTGTATACCAGATCTTCAAACGTGAGGTAGAGATTTATGTATTGTATACACCATTTTATGATTCTCTCCCATCGTCTACCATTTAAAATTAATACCCACTGAGCTCAGGTTGCTGCTACCACTACAATAACATCTGTGGGAAATCGTTGATCGATTCAAGATTTAAGGTAAAGCAAAGATATGATTGTTGGCGATGGATCTTCCAAGATTAAAGCTTTTGGTGTATCCTTATAGAGTTTTCGCATGTTTGGGGATCAGTCAGGTGAAATTCAGTGCTCAGTTTGTTGACTCTGATGTAACTTGACGAAGATATACGTACGGAAGATGTTCTTCCCTTCCTCAAAGAATGGGTTGCTTTGCACACACCTAACAACTCTCTTAGGTAAAGGATAGACTCACCCACCCTGAAATTAAAACCTCACTCCTAGCATCCACGTTCAAGAAAGCTCTTTCCTTTATGAGCTTTTTCCTTTGAACGTTGTTTTAAGTTAGAGTGTTGTTATCACGGAGCTTCAAATTTAGTTCCGAAATGAGTTTTGTTGGCTGGGGTTGGTGGCGCAACCTTGTAATCCGGCGACTCGGAGGCCTGGGCCAGGGACGGCTTGAGGTGAGGATCACTGGTGCGGGACGCCCCATGTTGAGTGGGTGTCCGCACCAAGCTCGGCATCAATATGGCCACCCTTGGGTAGCTAAGGGCGTCCAGGTTGACTAAGGAGGTGTGAACCGGGCCAGGGGGGAAACCCAGCAGCCAAAAGCACCCGTGTCGAGCAGTAGTGGGATCGCGCCCGTGAGTGGGCAGCCCTTAGCAGCCTTGACAATACAGGCGGACTTGGTTCTTTTTATTTGTTATTCATGCTTCGACGGTATGCAGTCATTTCACCGTTATTGTATAACTAGCATATTGTATAATATACTGTATATACCAACAATATCTATATCCATTAAACAGGTCACTAACCCACATCGGTGCCTGGGTGGCGAAAATGTAATAATAATAATAATTAGTTCATAGTAAATAAAATTTATAATAAAAAATTCAAAATTCAAAATAAAATAATAATAATAATAACACTGAAAATAATAATAATAATAATAATAATAACACTGAAAATAATAATAATAATAATAATAATAATAATAATAATAATAATAATAATAATAATAATAATAATAATAATAATAATAATATTTATATAATAATAATAATAATAAGAAAGAACCATAAAGAAATACAAAAAAATTAAAAGTTCAATAGTGAGAAACGATATATATATTTTGTGTTCTCAAAGTAAAAGAAACAATTGAGACCCTGCGATTGTGTGTAAATGTGGCAGAAAGTCAGATCAGCAACTTGGGACTTGGTCACAATTTTCGTGTTGCCATATGGTAGCAGGGTCTACCATAGACAACACATTATGCTTCCAATATCTTCCAAGGCGGTAGTACCTCACTGTTTGATAGCTGCCTACTACTGTGGTCAGGCGATTCGACCACCGCGGGGAGGACTTTCAAGAGGGCGAGGTGTGGAGGGCCTGTCCTCTTCCTGATACTCTCCTGATAATGGAAACGCTACCCCATCCCTCCCTCGTCTCCCCCCTCCTCCTTCTCTCAGTAACCCTTCATACCCTTCCTCCTCCCTATTCTCTCACTGACCCTTCTCCTCTTCTCCTTTTACTGTAACTGCGGGCGTTCGCGTATGTATGTATACATTGGTTCCAGTATCTGCTACGTTCACCGTGTAAAACGGGTGTTGATCTTTAAAAAAACTCTCCACTAGATTATATTATACATTACTGCCACTGACTGACCTCTGAAAAGCATAACTCTGATATACTCGTGTTGACTCTCTCTCTCTCTCTCTCTCTCTCTCTCTCTCTCTCTCTCAGCTATTGATTTTCCTGTATTCCTAATCACTACTTCTCACAATAGTCTCCCCTCTCAAGAATGCGAAGAAAAGTCATCACCTTACTAAAAATTGTTAGAATCATAAATCAACACCAACATCCTTCTCACAATGTTTCCTGGTGGTTGGGAGCATTAATAAAACTCACACAGGGTAATTAGGCCCAGATTAATGGCCAAGAGCATTAGTAATACGATTGCCCATTGAGCCTAAAATACTAACACATATATTCTATGAAAATCTTGTCGTGAGCGAATATTTATGGTTCGTTGTTGCTGATTTTCTTCGTCTTTTCCTTTCTTTGCTTATTTTCATTGATTTTAGATTTCTACATAAGTTCTTCTTCACTGTTCTCCCTACTTAATACTCCCTTTCCGTGCCTTGTGATCCACCTCAATACAAAATTGGAAGTGGAAGAAATAACCTAGATGAATAAATTGAAATTCGGATTATTCTCTGTCTTCTCATGTTGAAAGCTGTCGTGATGCTTCCTAGATGGCGTTGCAGTGTCGTGAAGTGGCCCTTGCTTCCTAGATGGCGTTGCCATTCACATCTAGATGGTATCCAGAGGTCGTGCTGGTTACTTACCTTTTTGTTAAGTAACTTAAATTGTATTGGGAGATCGTGTAGCGAGTGTCACTTGGACCTGGACGAGAACAGAAGAAGCAAGCAGCCTGTGTTTTCCTACCCTTATTCCAAGTTCAGAGTTGCCCTGTACTACAAATGGCGACGAGAATGGGATGAAGAGCCTGAGAGAGGGATTGCATATGAAAACAAGATGATACCTCAGTTCGGAACCCTTGAGGTCTACCAGGCGTCGTGGGTGGAATACAGTCCTGTGAGCGAATGGATCAGTTTTTCGTGGCGGAAAAGATCTCAGACGCCGGGAGAAGAAAGTTATATTCCTCTCATCGGTCGGTGTTCTCACTCACGGTGTACTACGGTCCTTGTGCAACCCAAGTAAGCCCCAGGACGAAACTCATTATAGCCCCAAGACTTTTATCACTGGCTTGGTTCAGATTCAACTCCTGCTTCATGTATAAAGTGTAATTGAAATGAATGGATTTTTTTTTCTAGAATCTTGTTTTAGTAATTTTTCTTTAATTTCCTCTTATCTTTTCTTTTTGTTCAGTTTTCTTTTTAGCCAAAATTTCCCTGTTTTCTTCCGTGATAATTTCTTACCATTTATTTTTCTTCCTTTCTTACCTCAGCAGAGAAAAATCCTTTAAAATAATTATTTTTCCCATAAATCTTAATTATTTAATTATAAACATGAATTAATTGCTGAACAGTATACATATTTATTATTCAGTTTCTTTATTCCTGCACCAGTCTTTGAACTTCAACATCTGATTTGAATTTTCACTCACACGTAGGCTACCTATATTTTACACATTATTTTTTAGAAAGATTTCAATCACTTCATATCCACGGGTCTTAAGCCTCAGGGATGGCCATTATCGTGGACAACGGGCACGATTATGATATGGTATATCTCGATTTTAGCAAAGCCTTCGACAGAGTCCCCCATGAAAGACTAATAAGAAAAGTGGAGGCTCATGGCATTGGACGAGATATTCTAAAATGGATTAGGGCGTGGTTACAGGACAGGAAACAGCGAGTAAGCATTAACGGCACTAAATCTGAGTGGGGTAACGTCACTCGTGGAGTACCCCAAGGATCAGTACTTGGACCATTATTATTTATTATACATAAACGGCATAGATATAGGCGTAGACAGCAACTTAAGTAAATTTGTTGATAACACTAAAATAGGGCGTGTAATTAAATCTGACGAGAACTTTTCAAAACTACGGGAAGATTTAAACATATTTTTCGCATGGTCTGAAAAATGGCAGATGAAATTTAATATGGACGATTGTAAAGCACTTACTCTAGGAGATGTAAACAAAGAAACCAGATATCAAATGAACAACGTTGTTATAGAGAAATCAGACTGTTAAAAGATTTATGAGTAATGATAAGTATGAATCTTAAATCAAGTCAATAGTGTGTATTTGCTCTAAGCAAGGCGAACAAAATACATGGGTTCATAAAAAGGAGTGTAAGCTACAAAACTAGCGAGGTTATCCTAAAAATATATCTTGGGCTTTTGAGACTTTACTTGGATCACGCACTTCCTTTCTGGTCACCGTACTACAGAATGAATATAGAATCCCTATACAGAATTCAGAGGAGAATGACAAGACTAATTCCGAGCATTAGGAACCTTAATTACAGAGGTAGATTAATTAAAGCATCTTAATTTGCAGTCCCTCGAGAGACGTGGAGTAAGGGGGGATATGATCGAGATTTATTAATGGAAGTCAGGGCTAAACAAAGGTGATATAACAAAGGTACTCAAACTACACTGGTCAACATAAAAAAAATTCTCATGGTTCTGGATCAAAACAGTCTGATTCTAGTGTAATTGTATGTGCTGAACTCAATTATGACATTCGTATAGCTGTATCAGGCTCAGTTTTCCAGAACCAGCATATCTATATATTTAGTGTACCATGCTATTCATACAGTAATTTATATGCTCATTGGCTCCACTTATGCAATTATTTTGTCCTGATTTGTGCTTTTTTGTTTGTTTCAGTTTGCTGATTCATGATATTGCATATCTACACCTGCATGATTTGTAATTACTCTGAAATTAACAAATCATGGAACGTCGCAAGTGTGTGAACGGTGCTGACAGTTTTTGCTACATATGTGGTGCCTTCACTCCTGGTAGCCTCAAGAAACTAATCACAAAAGCTGTTCGACTGAACTACAAAAGTTACTTCAAATGTCATTTGGGTGACCAAGACAAGAAATGGGCACCTCATGTAGCCTGTAAGTCTTGTGTTAACCACCTGAGCGAGTGGATGTGTGGTAAACGAAGTTCAGGAATGCCGTTTGCTGTACCAATGATATGGCGTGAACCTAAAGACCACAGTAGTGACTGCTACTTCTGTCTCACAAATATTAAGGGAATAAAAATCAAGACACGAGGCAAGGTACAGTACCCCAATATTGCTTCTGCAATCCGACCAGTACCGCACAGTGCTGAACTTCCAGTCCCAAATCCACCGACTGAACAAGAATTGAGTGATTCCGATTCTACCTCTACCTCAATGGAAAACGACTACCAGGATGACTCTGAAAATACCAGGCCTAAACTATTTACTCAAGAAGCGCTTCATGATCTCATCAGGGACCTAAACTTGTCAAAAGAAAAGGCTGAAGTTTTGGGATCCAGACTAAAGCAGCGTAACCTGCTAGAAGATGGAGTGCATATCACTACAGCGCGTTGGGAGCAAGGATGTCCTTGAAATTGCATTTTTTCCACTCTCATATTGAATTTTTCCCAGGTAACCTTGGAGACGTTAGTGATGAACACGGCGAAAGATTTCATCAAGATATCGCCATAATGGAGAGCAGATATCAGGGACAATTCAGTCCTAACATGATGGGCGACTATTACTGGACACTGCAACGAGAAGAGAGCAAGCTGTACAAGAGAAAGAGTAAAGTTCAGAAGCACTTTTAGAACTTCATATTTTGTCATTATAAAGGATTTGAACTTATGTTTTTTGGTAAAAATTTTTATGAGCTTATCTGTGATAGGTTTAAAATTGTATCTTGCATGACGCGATAATGTTACTATATTTACTATTTTTTTTATTCTTTAAGAAAGTAGGTCTGATGGTAGAATGAAACAGCCAATTAATATTCATTAATATGAAATTAGTCATGAAAGCACAGTCACATGAGATAATCTCATCTTTTGCACGACACGTAATGGAATATTATATATTTGTACCTATTGATTTCTTTATAAAACTTGGTCTGATAGTGTATGTATATTATGTATGCTGTATTATATATTATGTATGTATATTATGTATGTGCTCCATTTATGTACTATTTATTCAGCCTAGCTAGCAGTGTGTGGCAATGTATTTAAGATGTCCCACATGCTTAATTAATGTGCCTGGCGACGTATGGAAGCTGCTAATGTATCACTTGCCATACGTCGTCTATAGAGCAGTTGACAAGCAGACAGGTCGGAGAGCACTACTCCCTTTATGCACATATCTCTTATCCAGTAAACCGAACCTACAAATCTATACAGGTGTTTGTGTTCGCTCCTGTATATTGAACTTATTACCCAGAACATTGAACAGATAGAACAAAACAAATATCAGATTCGAATTCAGCAATATGAAATTAGTTGTGTGAGCATGATCTCATATGTGAACCATTTTGGATGTTGACCAGTGCTATCTAACCAGGAGCGAACTCTTAACAATGGTTTTGAGTTAGACAAATTTACATTTAGGAGCGAGATAGGTAAACATTGGTTTGGAAATAGATCAGTGGAAGAGTGGAACAAGTTACCAAATATCATCATTAACACTAATACGATGGCTAGCTTCAATCATAGGTTGGATGGATATATACTGGACAGTCCAGTACGGGCCATTAGGCCCGCTCCAGTTTCCAACATTCGTATGTTCTTATGTTCAAATTATATGAGCTCTAGAGAGGACTCCGGGTCAAATTCCGTACTGTCTTGGGGAGGGAAAGGGAGAGAAACGTTACCACGCAAGGTTTCACATTATGTAGAGCAGTGGTGGGCCACTCAATTAGTTAGTGGGCCACATGAGTGACCCTCCATCATCTCAGTGGGCCACATGAGTGACCTTCCATCATCTCAGTGGGCCACATGAGTGACCTATCATCTCAGTGGGCCACATAAGTGACCCTCCATCATCTTCGGGGCCACACGAGATCCTTCATCATCTCCGTGGGCCACATGAGTGACCCTCCATCAACTTCGTGGGCCACACGAGACCCTTCTTCATCTCCGTGGGCCACATGAGTGACCCTCCATCTCCGTGGGTCACATGAGTGACCCTCCATCATATCCGTGGGCCACATGAGTGACCCTCCATCATCTCAGTGGGCCACATGAGTGACTCTCCATCATCTCAGTGGGCCTCATGAGTGACCCTCCATCATCTCAGTGGGCCACATGAGTGACATTCTATCATCTCAGTAGGCCAAATGAGTGACCCTCCATCATCTTCGTGGGCCACATGAGTGACCCTCCATCTCCGTGGGTCACATGAGTGACCCTCCATCATATCCGTGGGCCACATGAGTGACCCTCTATCATCTCCGTGGGCCACATGAGTGACTCTCCATCATCTCCGTGGGCCACATGAGTGACTCTTCATCATCTCAGTGGGCTACATGGGTTCTGATATTGATATTGAAGCAGTTGATTTTGCTAGACAAAATGCAGATACAGAGTCGATAATAATAACGATATTAACAATCTGAGCCAGTTTAGTGCCTGAGCTCTCCTGTAGGCACCTGATATATACTGTAGATTTATCTCTCGGAAGTATTATGTGACATTTAGTATCATCTGGAATAGCACATATAGCATGGTGGTAGTAAGAACATATCAATGAAAGAAAAAGTGAGGAATCATTTGTGTTTTCATGTTTTTTGCTATTACATCCATAACGGAATGTTGTGAAGGAAATGCGTATAGCACTCTCAGGTACGGGACATTATAACCAACAATGTTCACTGGTCGAAGGTGTATTTAGTTCAGGATCTCAACACAGCTGGCGTTTTATTATCTCATTTAGTTTTGTTACCGATTCATTCGGAAAAAGACACGGACTTTCTTAGGGGGACTGTACTTGGAGACTTCAATGCTGGAGTAAGTAGGGAGGGAGGTGGACCAGGAAATGCTATGGACCCTTTTGATGAAGAAACACAAAATTAAGAAGAAAAGTTAATTTTGTTGTATACGAAACAATTTAACTTAAAATAATGAATTGATTTTTCAAGCACAACGAACACCATTGTGATACGAGATATAGATTGGATAACATTAATGGAGAAATTAACCCCCAAATCCATAATAGACTAATGTGTATTTTAATAAAGGTGTTGTCTGGGAGAAGTCTTGACCCAGAATAGTTGTGGCAGACACTATCATAAACAAAACTGACATATTAAAAGACAGAGAAATAAGAGACAAGTAATTGTGACCAAGCCCCAGGTTGTTTCTCTTACTTTGACAACACAACATACATATATTGTTTCTCACTCTTGATTTTTTTTGTATTGCTTTATGGTTCTTTTTTATTATTGTTGTTGTTGTTGTTGTTGTTGCATTTTCGCCCCCTAGGCCCGATGTGGGTCAGTGACTTGTGCCCAGGTGGGCTAATTCCCCCCCCCCAAAAAAAAAATTAAATAAAAAGATAAATATTGGCATTAAGACGACAAAAGGAATAAAATGGCGGGAAGACATTTAAGAATACTGCTGGGGGTGATCGAAGACACCTTGAGGAAGAAATAAACAAATGGAAGGTGAAAGAAACCATCCCATAGTGGACTGAAAACTTATGACCAGATGAAGAAATTAACAAAAAATTAAGAACAGTATTTCAAGAAAACATGAACAAAAAAGAAGAATTAAGAACAGTAGTTAAATAAAAGGTAAAGAGAGAGAGAGAGAGAGAGAGAGTAGTTGAGTAGAACAATATAGACGCACCTGTAACCTGCAGAATCAAGACGAAAGTAGAACAAGAGATACAAGGACAATAGAATCATGCCGGAATCAACTGAACCGAGAGAGTGTAAGAGCACGATAATGAAGCACAAGAAGAAGAAATTACATGGCCTAGCAAAAGCTTACAAGACAGATAACTAGTATACTCTACATTAAACAGGTATATAGGACTATCCATAGAAAATGGGAAATATAAACCAAAGCTTGACAGAGTTGCTAAGTATTTAATTAAATGTAAAAATATAGCAAGGAAATGAAGAACAGCCTTAGAAGAATACAAAGATGCAGGGGTGGAAACTGCGGATGAAGACATTGCAACAGAAGTTGATGGAGGTATAAATAAAAAAAATGGATAAATCGGCAGGTAGAGACGGAATTGCAATAGAGGAGAAATCTTAAAAGGACAGAATTTGTCAACTGACCCCGTGGACACTTGGGGGGGGAGGGGGGGGTAGGTTGGTATACCGCCAAAGGAATCCTCGTCGGTCTCTGCTGGTGTTCGGGTCTGTGTCGTAAGATACAAATGAATTTCACGCTTGCTTGAGCCTGTGTGTGTGCTTTTGAAGGTACGATTAATTTATTATAAGACGATGCGTCAGCACGAGCGAGGATAAGCACTTGTTCTTGTTATAATTCTTTTGGTTTACTCATTTTGGTTACTGAGGTCGTTAGGGACGGTATGGTGTATATTATCCTTCGCTTGTATATAGTGGATGTATACATATGCGTAACTGTATATCTATGACATTGGTGTATATTATCCTTTTCTTGTATATAGTGGATGTATACATATGCGTAACTGTATATCTATGACATTGGTGTATATTATCCTTTGCTTGTATATTAGTGGATGTATACATATACGGAACTGTTTTACCAAATCCGGCTTCGAAACACGAGGATCCATACATATTTCAATAGCCCAATAAAGCACGTGGACTTCTACATATAATCAACACCTCACCACGCCAGGATCGAACCCACGGCCCACGACTGTGACCGGGGAACGCTACCTCTAGACCACCAGGATACTAAAAGCAGTCCTAGACTCTGTTATATTTCACACAAAGCCTGTTCAACGAGCTTATGGCGCCGTGAACCTCTAATGGGGACTACCCGGTCACAGTCGTGGACCGTGGGTTCGAATCCTGGCGGGGTGAGGTGTTGATTATATACTAACTGTATATCAGGTGACATCAACATCAATATCTATATCTTACTGTTTGTATGTGCGAGACAATTAGAATAAGTGAGTTTATTAAGAATTATCAAAGGAAATACTGGTTTGTGTTTAAAGTATAGGTACAGTAATTCCCATATTGTGACAGTACCTTGAAGGTAGCGGTTTAATTAAGATGTTAACATAAATATATACAACAAAACAATCGCCTTACACTCAAACTTAACTAATATATGTCACTAAAGGGACACAGATACTCAAGCACTTAATACTAGTCATCGTAGTAAAGAATTTATCCCGTCACACTCATATTTAGATTGTGAATTAAGAACACATTACATTTAGTGTAATAAAAGCACCTAGGGGTAAGGTAAAGACTGGTCGACAACACAAACACACTTTCAACTCTGCTAAATATCTGACTTAGAACCTTTCAACTTTACGTTATACCTGACTTAAAACCTTCCAACTTTACTTTATACCTGACTTAGAACTTTCCAACTTTACTTTATACCTGACTTAAAACCTTCCAATTTTAATTTATACCTGACTTAGAACCTTCCAACTTCTACTGTATACCTGACTTAGAACCTTCGAACTTTACTTTATACCTGAATTAGAACCTTCCAACTTTACTTTATACCTGACTTACAGCCTCCTTTCCTTCGGGTAATAAGATCATGTTCTTCTGTGTTCACTACCTCTAGAAAATGTCTCAATTCCATTTCTCAACCATTTGATAATGTCCCCTGCTTTCAATATAACAGTACGTAATTCCCTTCAGTTTGGTTTTCATTACTCAGCATTACACGTCGTATTACAAAAAAGAGATAATAAAATGAATAACGGAAACGTTAGTGCAGTCTTGTTTTTGTGAGGGAATTAGAGAGAAGAGAGAAATTGAGAAAGAGAATTAAAGAATCGGAGAATCAAAACAACAAGAGAGAGAGAAAGAAAAATAAAACAAACACACATACATTAAGACACGAAAGAGAAAAGATAGAGATAAAGAAAGGAGACATAGATAAATTACTAAAGCTTGGAGACAGTGGGAGATGGAGTATGGCCGGCAGTAGTTCAGCTTAGGAGAGGAGGGTGACAGGACGAAGGTGGATCAGTGGCATTATATAATGATATTAAACCCATTTCGTACCAAAGAAGGGCCCAATTGGTGGTGTGGGTTCAGATAGGGTGCTGTGGGCTCATATAAGGGGTTTTGGGTTAACATAGGGGTGTTGTGGTTTCAAATAGGGTAGTGTGGCCTCAAATAGGGGGTTGTGGGTTCAATTGGTGGCTGTGGGTTCAAATAGGGGGGTCATGGGATCAGATAGACGGTTTTAGGTTCAATTAGAGGGTTCATAGATTCAGATAGGGTGGTGTGGGTTCAATTAGTGGGTTCATCGGTTAGATAAGAGTTGTCGGCTTCAAATAGGGTGTTGTGGCTTCAAATGGGAATATAGGTTTAGAAAGAAGAAGTCAAAAGATTCAAATGTGATTATAGATTCAGAAAGAGGAAGTCAAAAGATTAAAATGGGATTATAGGTTCAGAAAGAGGAAGTCAAAAGATTCAAATGTAATTATAGGTTCAGAAAGAGGAAGTCAAAAGATTCAAATGTGATTATAGGTTTAAAAAGAGAAAGTCAAAGGTTTAAAATGAGGATCGTAAGTCGAGATGGGACCAAAGGATGGGCTGAAGTAGGACCTCGAGTGGAACAAATTGCCGAGGTGTGAGGTGGTCAAGGTGATTTATATACGAGAAGTAGAGCAGTAATAAAGTCCTTCATGAGGGCTAATAACTCTGGGTCAGTGGGAAGTTATTTCTTCTTTCTAATGTTAAGTAAAATGCTAAAAGTGTTGTGAGTTGTTTATAAGTTGTGATATTTTTTAGTTTTATGGTTGTTTTAATTTATTATGGTTGTTACGATTCCTGTTAGTGTTGTTGTTTTTATTGTTGTTATGATTCTTTGTTCGTGTTCGTGTTGTTGTTGGTGTTGTTTAGATTGTTGTTGTTATTATTGTTGTTGTTGTTATAAATGATTCTTGTTCGTTTTGTTGTTGTTATTATTATTATTAAGGTTACAATTACTTCACGTGGAGGAAATAAAAGTTTGTTATGGGAGGGACTAACTCACACACTGGAGACACTTGTGAGAGAATGACTCATAAATTGAGCTCATAATGTGAACCACAAGTTGTCAGAAATATTACAACAAGGAAATGACCGAGAGCTTAAGCAACTTCCAAACAGGGAGGTACTACCGCCTGGGAAGATATTGGAAGCATAATGTGTTGTCTAATGGTAGACCCTGCTGCCATATGGCATCACGAAAATTGTGACCAAGTCCCAGGTTGCTGGTCTGACTTTCTGCCTCATTTACACACAATTGCAGGGTCTCAATTGTTTCTCTTACTTGGACAACATAACATACATAATGTATATCGTTTCTCACTCTTGATTTTTTTTTCATTTTTGTATTTATTTATGGTTACTATTATTATTATTATTATTATTATTATTATTATTATTATTATTATTATTATTATTATTATTATTATTATTATTATTATTATTACTATTATTATTATTATTATATTTCGCCTCCAGGCCCAAATATGGGTCAGTGCCCTGTGTCCGGGTGGGCTAATCCCCGTAAAAAAAATTATATAAAAAAATAAAAATAAATAAATAAATAAATAAATAAATAAACACACGCGCGCACACACAAGGCGGCGACAGCAAGTGCTTATGTAAATTCAATTCTGGATAATTTTTATGTTATCCTCCACATAGACGGCAACTGCACTGTGGGGGGGGGTAGACTTGGAGGAAGGAAGGGGAGGAAGAAGAACAAAGGGAAAGAAGTGCTAGAAAGAGGAGGAGAAAAAAAAGGAAAGAGGGAGAATGTAGGGGGAGAAGGAAGAGAAAAGAGGGGAGGAGGGAGGGTGCAAGGGAGAGCGTGAAAATTAAGCGAAGGGGAAGAAGGAGAAAGGAGAAAGTATTGAAGGAAAGAAAAAAAAGAAAGCAAAGGAGGAAGGAGGAAATATGAAGTTAGGGAGGTGAAAGAAGTGGGCAGAAGGGGATCCAGAGGGGGAGGAAAGGGTGTAGTGAGACAGTTGGAAGTAGAAGGAAGTGAGAGAAAGGGAGGGGGATCCAGAGGGAGGAAGGGGTGTAGAGGAGCAGTTGAGGAAGTAGAAGGAGAGTGAGAAAGGGGAGGGATCCAGAGGGAGAGGGTGTAGAGACAGTTGGGGAAGTAGAAGGGAGAGTGAGAGAAAGGGGGAGGGATCCAGGGAGGAGGGTGTAGAGAGACAGTTGGGGAAGTAGAAAGAAGTGAGAGAAAGGGGGGAGGGGATCCAGAGGGAAGAGGGTGTAGAGAGACAGTTGGGGAAGTAGAAGGAAGTGAGAGAAAGGGGGGAGGGGATCCAGAGGGAGAAGGGTGTAGAGAGACAGTTGGGGAAGTAGAAGGAAGTGAGAGAAAGGGGGGAGGGGATCCAGAGGGAGGAGGGTGTAGAGAGACAGTTGGGGAAGTAGAAGGAAGTGAGAGAAAGGGGGGAGGGGATCCAGAGGGAGGAGACGAGAACAGCTGATCAGGGGACACATATTATAGCTCAAAGTTAATCTGTGATGGAATGTGAGGCACCTCCTGAAGGCTCTGTGTACGTGTGTGTGTATGTATGTATGTATGTGAATGTGTGTGTGTGTGTATGTGTGTGTGTGTGTGTGTGTACGCGCGTGTGTGCGCGCGTGTGTGTAAGTGTGTGTGTAAATCTTTAGAACAACATCCTCCCCCTCCTCCGTATTACCCCCTTCCTTACCGAATCCTGTTGACACACACACACACACACACACAAACACACACACGATGAGGACCTTGGCTAGCATCTATCCTACATCCCGATCCTATACCAAACATATCCTGACTACTCGTTACAATCCTATACACCTCAAACACGGGTCAGCAAGGATTGGCCGCTCATTGGACAAATATTAAGTCGCTGATGGGAGAAAAAAAATCCCACGCTCGAAAACATAGTCAGTCAGGTCAGGAAAGGCGAAAACTGGGTGAAATAGACACGAAAATAAACAGGAAGACAGAACATATGTTTTTGAATGTATTGATACTATGAATAAATTCTCTCTGGAAGCATAGACGCCATGGAGGATCGAGCAAAGAGAAGTGCGCTTAAAGGAACCAGGAAAAGAGATTCTCATTCTCTTACAACTCGGCCACCCGGGGGTAAAAAAAAATATTTATATATATTGCTTTGTAAAATTTGTGTTTTGTGAACGTTCAGACTAAATCGTTTCTTTCAGGAGTTTCAAATACCCGTTGTGTGTGGTCTTAGGAGAGGTAAATGTGTCTCTTGGTTGTGTTTCCGGTTCAGGTCTCGTGTACAGATCTCGTCTGCAAATCTCCTCTAGGGCTCTGAACATTACCACTGGTCTTAGTCTTGCTTAGGAGCTTGACGGTTCCTAGGTGTTCGAGAAAAACTTGTAAATACGAACCAGGAAGAAAAGGATAAACAGGAAACATATATATATATATATATATATATATATATATATATATATAT
>NW_024748895.1:0-44792 GCF_018991925.1 Homarus americanus
ACAGCAAATATAAGTAAATTTGATGATGACACTAAAATAGGAGGTGTTATCAAATCTGACTTCCAGGACTCGCAAAACTATAGTAAAGACGTAAACAATTTCGAATGGTCTGAAAGATGAAATTCAACGAAGTTTTAAATGTAAAGCACTTCCAGTATAGGAGATGCAAACAGGGGAAACCAGATACTCAGGATAATAACGATGCCATAGAAAAATCCCATCATGCAGAGAGATTTAGAGTAATGATAAATTAGTGAACCTTGCCGTTATAAACAATGCGGCGCTGCAATGCTACAAAGTACTTGGGTTCATACAAAGGAGTGTTAGTTGAAGACTACTAGCAGGGTTGGTCCTAAAACTGTATCTATGTTCTTGTGAGACCACACCTGGATTACGCAGTTCAGTTCTGGTCACCATATTACAGAATGGATATAGAATCCTTGGAGAATTCAGAGGAGAATGACAGACTAATCCTGGGGCATTAGGAACCTTGAGTATAGAGACAGGTTGGGGATTCACCCACCCCTGAGACGAGAGTGAGGGCGACTAGAGGTGTATAAGTGAAGGCAGGGCAAACAAAGGGGACATTATGTACTCAAATTATCCAACCAGGAGCGAACTCGTAACAATGGTTTTAAATTAGACAAATTAGATTTAGGTGAAATAGGTAAACACTGGTTTAGAACAGAGTAGTGGATGAATGAAATGTAAGTTACCAAATATCATCATTAACTCGAACACGCTGAATTGTTTCAAACATAGGTAGCTGAGCATCAAAGGAATGGTGACATTACCACTCAGATTCTCAAGACGTGGTACGCCCTTCTACGCTGACTTTTATATACTTCAGCAGTCCAATTTGCCAGCTGACGGGTTACTTGGTCTACCAACTCTTCGAAAGAACATGATAGATGTTCATCCACGTAATAATAGTGTTACGTTTAAAGGTGTTTCCTTCACAACAATGAGTCATTCTGAACCTATGCTCACCGCTAGGACGAAAGTGTTGTCTACCAATCCTATTAAGAGGAAGGCGGATCATGCGTCAGAGATACCTCTCGACCTCAACCACACAGCTTCCCAGCGTGATTACAGCAGCAAAAGTTGGACGATCGTACCCCAGTGTTGAAGAGTACTCTCCATTACCAAAATGAGGAAATCACCAAAGCAACTGTCGAACTACCCAACGTGTACACGGGCACAGATGTTGTGTGTCTCCCGGAAACATGCGAGGTAAAAGGGCTGTCATGTGAATCTACCCTGAGCACTATACGCCCTGGTGGTTTGACTGACGTACTGATTCTAAATCGAACAGGCGTTCAACGAATCTTAAAGAAAGGATGTTATTTGTGTGATTTTCTAGTATATCACAACAATGTCGAAGTGCAACCTACTAAATTCCCAATTCGAGGTATTGTTGCGAAATGCCAACAGACTCGACTGGCCAGGATAGATCAAATAGCGCCACATGTTAAGGTGATCATTCATAGGGCCCGGATAGTTATGCATTTGCATATGAAATATGCAAATGCATATTTTGCGTGATTTCTATGATAAGTGCATATTACCTAGATAACTGCATATAAATGCATATTTTGGTAAAATATTCATCTGGCAGTATCTCTTTGTTGCCACTGAATGAGCACACGTGGTACTGGGAGGTGAGGTGAGGTGTGGTTAGGTGAAGTGAGGTGAGGTCACGTCGCTTTAATCTGTCGTTTCCACACCTGGTCATGACTCATTGGACTAGTGAGTTAGTCAGTCAGGAGCAGTGCTGCTGTGTGGAGCTACTCTCTTCTGCTGCTCGTGAAAATGCCGAAAGTACAAAGAAACCAAAATGAAGTGCTGAGATCATATGTAAAGGAATTTGATGCATTTACTACTGATGGAAGTGTACTGTTTTGTAAATATTGTGAAGCACCAGTGACAGCGAGCAAGAAATTTCAAGTCCAACAACACCTTAAAACAAGCAAGCACATCCGACTCGAAGCTGTTAAGTCCAATAGTGCACAAAAGGAGCAACAACTACTTCTTGCATGTTCCAGTAAGTCAGGGCCTGATCGTTCCCAGTTCAACGCAGATTTGTGCAAGGCATTTGTTTCAGCGGATATTCCATTGAATAAACTGAATAACAAGTGCCTAAAGTCATTCCTGGAACAGTATACTGGAAAAAAGGTGCCTGACGAATCAACATTATGTAAGAACTATGTTTCACAATTGTTCAAGGACACGATGGAAATCATAAGGAGAAAGGCTTGTACTATTTTGTTTCCGTATAACCTGTATTCTTGGCTTTATAAGTGGTATTTTTAGTGCATATAAATGCATATTTCCCCTGTTTTTAGTGCATATTTGCATGCATATTTCATGGTTTTTTAGTGCATAACTATCCGGGCCCTAGTGATCAATCATCCTCAGGGCAAGACACGCCTGTTAGAGCTGCTTGCCGACTATAGACATATAGTAGCCTTGCCAGGGGAAACGCTAGGTAAGACAGATTTAACATCCCATCATATAGCGTTAAAGAAGGGAACCAACCCTATTTACGTACCAGCTTATAGACTACCTCATAGCCAGCGCGCTGTAGTGCAAGATATGGTACAGGGTATGTTAGATGAGAATGTCATTAGACACTCAAAATCCCCCTTTAATAGCCCAATATTTCTCGTCCCGAAAAAGGATGGTGGATGGCACCCTGTCATAGATTTCAGGCGCGTAAATGATCAAACAATCCCTGATAGGTACCCAATGCCTATCTTGAGTGACATATTGCAATCCTTAGGCAAGGATAATGCGGTATTTAGCAACTTAGATTTGCTTAGTGGGTATTGGCAAATACCACTCGATGAAAAATCACAAGAAATCACAGCATTTAGCATGGCTCCAGGCCATTTTGAGTTTCTACGGATGCCATTTGGTCTCAGAAATGCCCCACTAATATTTCAAAGAATGATAAACACCCCGTTTGCCGGACTAATTGGTAACACAGACTGCCTCTTATTTGGATGATCTAATAGTAGTCAGTAAGGACGTCGATTCCCATCTGATTAAACTGCGTGTGGGAGAGGCACGGAGGTGTGGGAGAGGCACGGAGGTGTGGGAGAGGCACGGAGGTGTGGGAGAGGCACGGAGGTGTGGGAGAGGCACGGAGGTGTGGGAGAGGCACGGAGGTGTGGGAGAGAGGCACGGAGGTGTGGGAGAGGCACGGAGGTGTGGAGAGAGGCACGGAGGTGTGGGAGGAGGCACGGAGGTGTGGGAGAGGAACGGGGGTGGGAGAGGCACGGAGGTGGGAGAGGCACGGAGGTGTGGGAGAGGAACGGGGGTGTGGGAGAGGAACGGGGGTGGGAGAGGAACGGGGTGTGGGAGAGCACGGGAGGTGTGGGAGAGGCACGGAGGTGTGGGAGAGGCACGGGGGGTGGGAGAAAGGGAGGTGGGGAGAGGCACGGGTGGGAGAGGCACGGGGGTGTGGGAGAGGCACGGGGTGTGGGAGAGGCACGGAGGTGGGAGAGGCACGGGGTGTGGGAGAGGCACGGGGTGTGGGAGAGGGACGGGGTATGGGAGAGGCACGGGCTGTGGGAGAGGCACTGGGCTGTGGGTGAGGCACGGGGCTGTGGGGCGGCACGGGCTGTGGGAGGGCACGGGGCTGTGGGAGGCACTGGGCTGTGGGAGAGGCACGGGCTGTGGAGAGGCACGGGGCTGTGGAAGAGGCACGGGGTTGTGGGAGAGGCACGGGGTGTAGGTGAGGCACGGGGCTGTGGGAGGCACGGGGGTGTGGGAGAGGCACGGGTGTTTGGGAGAGGCACGGGGGTGTGGGAGAGGCACGGGGTGTGGAGAGGCACGGGGTGTGGGAGAGGCACGGGGGGGGTGGGAGAGGCACGGGGCTGTGGGAGAGGCACGGGCTGTGGGAGAGGCACGGGCTGTGGGAGAGGCACGGGCTTTGGGAGAGGCACGGGGGTGTGGGAGAGGCACCGGGCTGTGGGAGAGGCACGGGGCTGTGGGAGAGCGTAAAGGACTCCTGTATCTGCCGCTATTATACGGTAAAACAGCTCCCGTGTTCTTACAGCCAACATCACTACCACTGTCTCGCACCAACACAGGGACGTGATGTATCCCACACTTACACATCTGAAGACAACCAACAATGGACAAGGGCATCTGGCGCTCAGTCTATCCAGTACTAAAGTATCGTCCTCACAATAAATCAGGGAGACTCGTTAATATATCCACCACATAGTGAAGTTGGTAGACCTCCACACACTCCCCCAGTTTGAAACTCACCTCCCCACCCTAAGACATATTGCTTTTATCCTGCCGCGTTTTCTAACCTTATTTGGGATATAAGAACCCATGGATGTGTCACCTCAAAGACCATTCACTTTCCTCACTAATGTCTTCCTTATCCCACAATATTAAGCAATGTATTTCTTTTAAACAAGCTCCGGTATATGCTCAAGGAGGAGATATTCTACTAACTACGGTCTCCCCCCTGTGCTGAATAAAATCGTCTCGCGTTGGCCAAATGAAATATTAAAAGTGGCGTCCCCGTAGTGAAGGGGTAAGGGGAATATATCTACATCATAACAATTGTTTTTAGATACAATATATTTGATGGAGAACATTTTTATTAATGTTTTTAAAAGTAAAATGTGTTGCTGACGGCGGGCAGCTGAAGGAGGGACTGTAAAAGAAAAAGGTTGTTGCTGTAGGCAGAAAGGGACAACAAAAGGTCAAAGTGGCTGTCCTCCGTCTGTACAGTGTATAGTTTTTCTCACGAACTAACACAGACCCATTATGAAACCAAAAAAGTTCTTTGTACGTTATTCGAGTCATAAAATAACTTTCTTAATCAAAATGTTGTCTTCGTCTGATAAAATGTTGTATTTGCTTTTTATTTCAGTAGTAGCATCACTATTTATGAATGAATGGGTATTGGTTGTGTAATGACGGACGTGATTGGTGGATAGGTTTGGTATAGGTCATATAGGTTGGCCGTTTGGAATCACAGGTGACCACGTGGGGCGTAGGAACACATTTCCGCAACTGTACAGTATCTCAAAAAATAACTGCCAGGATGGGTCCGATGGTTGGTATGCGTGGCTCAGTGGAATACTAATCCTACTACATTTGGTAGCCGAACATCATATTAATTACGCCGAAATAAATACACATGGCTAAACTCATGTTAAACTATACAAGGCAAGAACGCTCATATCCCAATATCTATCATCCGTGGTCTCATAATGTTTCACACAGTGTGCGGACAGATACTTTTTTATATATTGTAAGAATATAAGAACATAAGAATGGAGAAAACTGGTAGAGTTCTTTCACCGGTAAGTTTACCTTTGAAGGGTTGTGAGGAGCTACACAGAAACAATTCGCCTGTATGACTTCGTCTCTTGTGTTGGACCAAGAGGAAGTTAGCCACTCAGGAAAGGTTGGCTGAAGTTTGTGTTCAAGTCAGGTTTATTAACTAATTATGTCACGGATCATGTATCAACTTCCTTACTAAGAGACAAGACGTGGCCATGTCTTAAGGAGTTCTGAACAACTTGATGAGTTGGTGTTTGCTAAAAGATGGAGATCTGTAATGGTTGGACATGAAATCGAGATGAGATATTAATTAAGGAAACGGTCTCGGAGCACGGAAGAATATTGGCTTTTAATATTAACATTGAATCAGAGAAAAATATACTTGTTTGGTTCTTGCATCATCCATTGTTACCTCCCTCACTCACCCACCCACCTGCATCTACACACTCCTCAACATTTAAGCTTTATCTTATGTATTTATTCTGTACCGGTCCGGCACGATCTTCTTGGGTGGGAAGGAAGGAGGTATTGATCATGGTGTTGCCAGGTTTCCACGCCGCTATCATTTTTATCACTAACTGATCAGCCTCTTTTATATTCACCCCAGAATTCTCATAGAGGAGATGTCGTTTGGTGGCCAGACGCCTGACACTATCATCAACGAGGTATTACACCTTATATATAAAACGACAAAGGTGATGGTTGGCGCTGTCTCCTGGCCGTCATCGTTTATGTACAAAAAACAATATTAGTTGACCTCGAGAAAGACGAAGTAGAGGAAAGACTTACACTCACTTCCAACACTGTGGAGATTTGTTAAAGAGATGATTGTAACAGTTAGTTATCTTTCACACTCTCTAAATCATGGTATCCATTTTCCCCTAGTGAGTGATGAACCACAATAAGAGTTTTGTTAAGGTAAGGTACACTTTTACAGCAGTAGTCACAGAGATGATTTGAAAGACTAAATCTCTTCGACAACAGCATCTGACACATGGCTCCGGACCAGCCTGTGCTTCACCCCCAGTTACCTTGTGGTAACTTTACACAAGCTTCCCTTACCAAGATTCGAAATCTGGAAACTTAAAAGCCCAGCCCCAACACTCAAACCAGTGTTCTTCGTGTTGTGTACTTCTGTTGTCTGTGTCCACTGTTAAATAATCTGCGTCAGGTTACTCGGTGGTCTTCACGAATTGTCGACTTTCACCATCAACTAGCGTGAACCTGACCTGCGTGAACCTGACCTGCGTGAACCAAACCTGACGTGAGTATGCAGAGTTTAACAACTGACGTCTCCGTATTCTTAGGTCTCCCTCAACCAGAACTATCTCATGTGCCCGTCCTGTGTAGTATGTGATATACAGATCCCACAATATCTACTGCTCAGTCATCACCATAAATATATAACACATAACTCCCACTGTAATGTATACATGAAAAGCACTCTTCCTTGCAGTTCAACTAACATCATATATGCTTACCGTTGTTAACGACTGTGTAAGACAAACAACTAAAGACCTCAAGCAAGGTTGGACTTGTTATTATTCATTGAATTTTAAACCCCGGTGCCTTAGAGCCATTTAATAAAAAAAACTTTCCAACAACACGTTGTACCAGAGATTACACAACTAAAATTGTGCAATATTTGACTACGTTATATTTCCATTATGTAGCTGTCACACCAAGTGCTAAAAATTTTTATGATGAAACGAGGGTAACGGCCTCCCATCGTGATAGAGCTATTAGCTTATAATACTTATGTTTCTTTTTAACCGGTGCGCGCGCACACACACACACACACACACACACACACACACACACACACACACACACACACACACACACACACACACACACACACACACGAATGCCATAAATGAATAAACACAGATGAAAGTGCCGCTAACACATACTGTATTAATTTTTTAAGTTTTCCTTATTTATATTATTAATCCGTTATTTAAAATTGAAGCTCTTAATAAGATGAACGACTGATGACGCTAATAAGATGAATGACTGATGACGCTAATAACATCAATGACTGATGACGCTTAATAAGATGAATGACTGATGACGCTATCAACATCAATGACTGATGACGCTTAATAAGATGAATGACTGATGACGCTTAATAACATCACGACCGATGACGCTTAGTAAGATGAGAATGACTGATGTCGCTTAACAGATGAATGATTGATGACGCTAATAACATCAATGACTGATGACGCTTTTTTACAACATCAATGACTGATGACGCTTAATAAGACAGAATGACTGATGACGCTTAATAAGATGGTGAACGACTGATGACGCTTAATAACACTTCAACAATGAATTGACGACGCTAACAAGATGAATGCTGATGACGCTTAATAAGATGAATGGTTGATGACGCTTAATAAGATGAATGACTGATGACGCTTAATAAGATGAATGACTGATGACGCTTAATAATAAGATGAATGACCGATGACTCTTAATAAGATGAATGACTGATGATGCTTTAATAAGATGAATGACTACGACGCTAATAACATCAATGACTGATGATTTTAATAAGATGAATGACTGATGTCGCTTAATAAGATGAATGGTTGATGATGCTTAATAAGATGAATGACTGATGACGCTTAGCAAGATGAATGGTTGATGACGCTTTTGCACAAGATGAATGGTTGATGACGCTTTATAAGAGAACACTGATGACGCTTAAGAAGATGAATGACTGATGTCGCTTAATAAGATGAATGGTTGATGATGCTTTACTAAGATGAATGACTGATGACGCTTAATAACATCAATGACTGATGACGCTTAATAACATCAATGACTGACGACGCTTAATAAGATGAATGACTGATGACGCTTAATAAGATGAATGGTTGATGACACTTAATAAGATGAATGGTTGATGACGCTTAATAAGATGAATGACTGATGACGCTTAATAAGATGAATGACTGATGACGCTTAACACAAGATGAATGCCCTGATGGCGCTTATAAGATGAATGACTACGACGCTTAATAAGACGAATGACTGATGACGCTTTAATAAGATGAATGACTGATGATGCTTAATAAGAGGAATGCACTGATGACGCTTAACAAGATGAATGACTGATGACGCTAATTAAGATGAATGACTGATGATGCATTAAGATGAATGACTGATAACGCTTAATAAGATGAATGACTGATAACGCTTTAATAAGATGAATGACTGATGATTCTTCATAAGATGAATGACTGATGACGCTTAATAAGATCAATGACTGATGATGCTGAATAAGATTAATGACTGATGATGTTTAATAAGATGAATGATCGATGCACTTAATAAGATGAATGACTGATGACGCTTAATAAGATCAATGACTGATGATGCTTAATACATGAATGACTGATGCACTTAATAAGATGAATGACTGATGACGCTTAATAAGATGAATGACTGATGACGCTTAATAAGATGAATGATTGATGACGCCACGATGAATGACTGATGACGCTTAATAAGATGAATGACTGATGACGCTAATAAGATGAATGACTGATGATGCTTAATACATGAATGACTGATGACGCTTAATATGATGTAACGACTGACGATGTTAATAAGATGAATGATGACGCTTATTGAAGATCAATGACTGATGACTACAAAGCTCCATACCACAGCATACCTGATACCCATCACTTCCAGGCTTATTTAATCCCTTTTGATAATAAACTGGTAAAACTATTAGTTAACTCATTGTCTTACTGGCATATACAACAACAATATTTACATTTTCCCATAGAAACTGGATGTTATTTGTCGTATTATGAAACCTCTAACATCATCTACATATAGTGTAGTCGCAGTAAACACGTATAACATTATTATTACTACCTTAAAGGTGTGTAAGAACAGAACATAAAAAACTATAACTAAAAAACGGAGAACAGCCGACATAACAAATCCAAAGCAAAACACAAAAACACAATTAAATGTTTTCTTTCAGAAATATAACACAACACGAGGAGCTTCCAGGGTCGAATTGACAAGTACACAAAGACAGCCCAACACAAAGCATCCTTCAATAATAACATTATACCATCGAACTGCTAACACAGCGACAGAGGTCAGTTATTTCTTCAGACGAAAGCCGAATATAGGATAAAAATAACTATACGTACTGTTAGCTCCATGGTCTTCATAAAACTTTTCTATTGTGTGGCAGCAAAAATAAACAAAGTGTCTTTGTGTTATTATGAAAAGGATGTTGAATTATATATTTTGTCGTTTTTTTATAACCTAAAAATTTATCAACTGACTAACGTGTGGTGTTCGCAAATGGAAAAACACAAATACTGATTAAATAGTTTTATAATCCTGAAGATTTTTAGATACTGAAGAAAACTATAAGACCCGACGATTTACAATACTAATGGAACATCATGACAAAACTCTATTGTTTAAAAAAATATGTGGTGAGTGATGCAGGGAAGGTCTCTTTATTTTGTATTATGGTTGCAAATATTCTGCAAGCGGCTTTCCATTCCCACGAGGCTTGAACGTTCATTAATGCTGATAACTGGGCAATAATTCGATACAATATTTTTGGGTTCGACGAAAACAAGCTTCAGTATTGCGCCAACTGGCATGATGAAGTACACCAGGAACTCGATGGAAGACTCGAGGAATTGTCCCGTAAACGTTTGTGTACTTCCCACCTCCACACAACGTCTTCACATTCCAGGTTCCTTCCTATTCTGAGTTTAATCCGCTCAGTCTTAATCCTTCCGGACGGTTGTTTAATGCCGGAGCCTTGGTGTAGTTGTGACAGTACTTGGCAGTTCCCCCGCTGGACCACAAGCACGGCAGACAACGTGGTTAGAATTTAGGTGACGCTGATCCACAGGAACGCCCGATAACCATTTACGGTCTCTGTACAGGTTCCCCCCAGGTTAGGAATTTAAATGAGGATAGTGGCAACTCCGTGTCTTTCCTCACCAAAGGACTTCAACTCGTATATAAAGAAATTATATATAAATACCAAAAACAGCAATAGCTTTAATTATGTTAATCCATTTTCAGTATTATTTTGATTTTTCAAGTCTCATATATTTTGACGCATAATGTCGTTAAGTTCAATAGCTATAAAGTTAATATAAAGTAATCGTGACGCATTTTAGCTCATATTGAGTAAACTCTCCCAGTCAATATTCTTCTTCAGTCTAGGATCTTGTATCAGAATTAAGTGAGCGAGGTATGTTAGGCGATAGAAGCCTTGTGGGTGTTTGTGTGTAATGGTCTTATTAATTACGTGAGAGAGAGAGAGACCAGGAGGGGTTTCCAACTTACCGACAGATTACCTAAGGCAAGATTAAGCCATAATTGGGTTGCCAGGGAAACAAAGAGCTAATTTTGGTGGAGGATTATCTTAGACAGTCCCGTTCATTCACATTACTTGTACAGACATATACTGCTGAAGACTGCTTCAGGTTTATCTTATATCACAACGTCAAGAAGCCAAGAATCTGAACCCGAAATAATTTTTTTTCTATAATATATATAGAAAAATGTAGTATAGTTTTGGAATAAATTATTTTGCTTAATTATTTATGATATGTATTTTAAAGATGAACTGCATAAATTATTGATCAGAATGAAAACGGGGGAAAAAATATGGTAATACCTTAAATCCCTTACAAACCTAACACACTTATTTTAGTAATACTTTAGATCCCGTGTGTACCTAAACTATTTATTCTAGAGTAGTTATTTATAGAAGACAATATTTTCTTTCTTCGATACCCGTACATCAAGAGTAGTAGTTTTGTTTTGTTTTTGTTTTCTATATTTTCTTCTCATATGTAATGTAAGTGTCCCCGCCAGGATCATCCACCGACAGTTGTTGTAGCTTACGTTACGTGTGATTGATTCCGACAACTGCTACATTGTATCCCTTATCTTATATCAGTCATTCTCTCTCTCCTCATCAGTCTATAAGACGTAAGCGTCGCCTCAATGTTCTGATACTGAGCTTGGGTGTGGGAGTGGCCATCAAGACACATCAGCAGGTGTGGAGGTGGCCATCAAGATGCATCAGCAGGTGTGGAGATGGCCATCAAGATACGTCAGCAGGTGTGGGAGTGGCCATCAAGATGCATCAGCAGGTGTGGGAGTGGCCATCCAGATACAAGCAGATGTGGGTGTGGCCATCAAGATACATCAGCAGGTGTGGGAGTGGCCATCAAGATGCATCAGCAGGTGTAGGTGTGGGGGAGGACTCCAGGTGTTCACTGGCCGCTATCTTGTAGTTGTGAAAAATTGACCAACTTTGATTAATGGTCAGACGGACCTGCCAGCAGGAGTCAGGAGGAGCACACCTCACAAGTTGTGAGGGAACGTCTTTTCCTCCGGAGATGTTTTGGTGATGGCTGACTGGGCGTGTAGCCAAGGTCACCTCCCAACACCCACACTGGAGATGTTTGGTGATGGCCGAGTGGGTCGAGTCAAGGGGCCTCCAAGCGCCTCACTACCCAACTCCATTCTGTCTTTCCTGGAACTACATGGTTACAAAGACCACGGTATTTAAACCTCTAATCAACAGGGTATTTCAGAAAGACGTTTTGGTATAATTAGGGGAAGGGGTGGTATTCCTGAGACATATACAAGGATAAAATGACCCCGACCATAGTGTCGTAGTTATTATACCACCAAATCGGTAGGGATGACAAAAATATCAAGCCCTGTTTAAAGTACGATAACGCCGGAGTGGGTCTGTTGATAGTCCACATGTAGTGACACATAAATCTTATTAGTACGATTCTCAATCAATGTTTAATACATTAGTACAGTAGTCCATATCTGTTGCCCCAGTGACTGACACAGGTAGAACATAACACATTTTCTAACAATTTTTGCCAGTTATGCTTTTGAGGAGGTGCCCTTCACAATACGCCAACAACTGTGGTAAATGCATGATGGTACCCAGCTCATTTTGCTCGAGGAACAACGGAACTTCTAAATGTTGTATCCTGGCAGGTGGCGGCCCCTGTTCCAGGTTTCAACCTCGATCACCTGACCTAAATTCCTCCCTTGGCTTTCATCTGTGGGGTAACGCTAAAAAATCAAAGAGTATGCTCAATGTTTGTTTTGATACCCCCAAAATGTTTTCGTGCTACACTACTGAGGGTATACACAAACACTTGTTATCTTGAAAGAGGTTCTTATTCTGCACGGGAGATATACAGTGCACAGAGGAAACAAATAGACGTGGGCTTTCCACAATCATAAGGACTAAAGGATTCAACTCTGTATCACCTGGGTGCTGGTATGCACACAGATAGCGTTCACAAGTTGAATATATAATATGTAAATATAGATAATCACATACATAACATGGTGCATAATAAATGGAAATATTACATAGGATTATACATGTTCTGTAATACTTACTATACATAATTACTAGAGTAATATAAGAATACACAGCTAAGGTACTACTTCGTGTCCATATTATACATATGCTACAAAGGTCCTGACTCATGAGGGAGCCAGGCACCAAGTGCAAGACAGTGCCACAACCATTAGCAACACCCTGGAGCTCCCGAACATGCAATTTATCACTTTAGCAACGGGCTGAAGTCTGCATTCAGGAAGAGAGCCGAAACTTAACATTTAATAAAATTCATATCAGGTTGCGTATGATTTAAATAACTTTGTAATAGCAACACTGGATATTTCGTTTATGCACCGACGAGATTTTATCACACTACAGCCCCAACTGTCAGGTTATAAGTTATAACCCAAACCTATAATCATGAAGTCATTTATCCTTGTCTGTCTCAGTATAAAGTTCCCAGAATACACCCCCAGAACTATGAAACGTATTTGAAAACACCCTGTATTAAGGATACGTGCATGGCATTTTGAAGCTATAAGCCGGCTCAACACAGCCAATGTTCTTAAGACTACTTGTATTCCACACATCACAATAGGCTATACAGTTCACCTCTGAGTGTGAGCACAACAAACTTCTATTTCTAGACATCAAGATAGAAAGATCAAACAATACCGTCACTACTTGCACAAAACGAAGATGAAAGCAGATTAACATATTAAGCGATCTGTTATACTGTACAATTTTTTGGCCGGTATAGTGTACTGTACTACCTATCAGTTTACTAGCTGTTTGGGCTGTTGGCCTACTCAATAGTGTGACAGTACAGGAGAATGGCGGAGGCCGGGTAACCTGTGATGTTTGTTAGTGAGGCTCACACTGGATAACACCCTGCTCACGTGTGTAAGGACCAAGTGGGATTCAAATCGTTGATATATTTGTGATATGCGCATTACTGATACTTCAACAAGAAAGGAGACAAAAAAAATTCTCGAATACGCAATTTTGAATATTAACAGCGATACTGTTTTCTAATAGTTGGACATTACGATGGATTAAAAACCTCCCTCTGGATATATTTGTGAGTGGGTGTCCCCAACCCTGCAAGGTCTGTTTGGCTTCCTGGCTGCACGTGAATTTCTGCAGTTTCTGTACTTTTTTATGAGAGAGACAAGTTAATGTGAACCGACCGAGGACTACAATGGAATCACCACATTTACATGAAAAGTGGTTTCTGAAATGAATGGAAATGAACGAGAAACAAATGGAAAGTAGATATTGTTAGTTTTCTGAAGAGCTAGTTATGGATTATTGACTATGCATGACAACGATAGACTGAGAGAGAGAGAGAGAGAGAGAGAGAGAGAGAGAGAGAGAGAGAGAGTTTCGTAAAAAACAAACCTGGACAACGTGGTAATAATTATTCATAGTAAATAAAATATAATATAAAAAGTAAAATAAAGTTCTACCGATGATAATAATAATAATAACACTGTAATAATCATAACAATAAAGAAATATGAAGAAAAAAAATAATCAGTGAGAAACGCTATATGTATGTTGTGTTGTCAAGAAAGAGAAACAATTGAAACCCTGCAATTGTGTGTAAATGAGGCAGAAAGACAGATCAGCAACCTGGGTCACAACTTTTGTGATGCCATATGGCAGCAGAGTTTACTATTAGACAACACATTATGCTTCCAATATCTTCCCAGGCGGTAGTACCTCCCTGTTTGATAGCTACCTACTACCTGTAAGTTGGAGTCTTGTATAAGAATATCTAAAGTTAAGTCAATAGTGAGGCCTGTGTTGTGTGTACATAGGTTTTCTGTGTACCAGGGAGTATCAGAGGTGAGCCAGGAGCATATGAGGTGAACTGGGAGTGTCTGAGGTGTACCTTCTAGTATCGGAGGTGTACCTAGGAGTGTCAGAGGTGAACCAGGAGGTCAGTGGAGAACCTGGGAGTGTCAGAGGTGTAACTGGGAGTGTCAGAGGAGTACCTGGGAGTGGCCAGGTGTACCTGGGAGTGTCAGAGATGTACCTGGGAGTGTCAGAGGTGTACCTGGGAGGGTCTGAGGTGTACCTGGGAGTGTCTGAGGTGTACCTAGGAGTGCAGAGGAACCAGGAGTGTCAGAGGTGTACCTGTGAGTATCGAGAGGTACCTGGGAGTATCGGCTGTACCTGGGAGTGTCAGAGGAGTACCAGGAGTGTCAGAGGAGTACCTAGGAGGCCAGAGGTGTACCAGGAGGTCAGAGGAGTACCTGGAGGTCAGAGGTGTACCTGGGAGGCTCAGAGGGTGTACCTGGGAGGTCAGAGGTACCTGGGAGTGTCAGAGGCGTACCTGGGAGTGCCTGAGGTACCTGGGAGGTCAGAGGAGTACCTGGGAGGTCAGGGGTGTACCTGGGAGGCCAGAGATGTACCTGGGAGTGTCAGAGGTGTACCTGGGAGTGTCTGAGGTGTACCTGGGAGTGTCTGAGGTGTACCTAGGAGTGTCAGAGAACCAGGGAGTGTCAGAGGTGTACCTGTGAGTATCGGAGGTGTACCTGGGAGTATCGGAGGTGTACCTGGGAGTGTCAGAGGTGTACCTAGGAGTTTCAGAGGTGTACCAGGAGGTCAGTGGAGTACCTGGGAGTGTCAGAGGTATAGCTGGGAGTGTCCGAGGTACCTGGGAGGTCTGAGGTGTACCTGGGAGTGTCAGGAGTAGATCCAGGGAGGCCAGGAGGTGTACCAGGGAGGTCAGAGGTGTACCAGGAGTGTCAGAGAAGTACCTGGAGTGCCAGAGGTGTACCAGGGAGTGTCAGAGGAGGACCGGGAGTGTCAGAGGTGTACCTGGGAATGTCAGAGGTGTACCTGGGAGTGCAGGAGAGGTGTACCTGGGAGTGCCTGACGTGTACCTGGGAGTGTCTGAGGTACCTGGGAGGTCAGAGGAGAACAAGGGAGGTAAGAGGTGTACCTGGGAGTGCCAGAGGTGTACCAGGGAGGTCAGTGGTGTACCTGGGAGGTCCGAGGTGTACCCAGGGGTGCCAGAGGAGTACCTGGGAGGCCAGCGGTGTACCTGGGAGGTCAGTAACTGGGAGTATCGGAGGTGTACCTGGGAGTGTCAGAGGTGTTCAGGAGTGTCAGAGGTGTACCAGGAGTGTCAGTGAGTACCTGGGATGTCAGAGGTATAGCTGGGAGTGTCTGAGGTGTACCTGGGAGGTCTGAGGGTACCTGGGAGCAGAGCAGATCCAGGAGTCAGAGGTACTTGGGAGTGTCGGAGGTGTACCTGGGAGGTCGGATGTGTACCTGGGAGTGTCAGAGGTACAAGGGAGGTTAGAGGTGTACCTGGGAGGCAGAGGTGAACCAGGGAGTGTCAGAGGAGAGCCTGGGAGGCCAGAGGTGTACCTGGGACTATCGGAGGTACCTGGGAGCATCGGAGGTGTACCTGGGAGCCGGAGATGTACCTGGGAGTATCAGAGGTGTATCTGGGAGTGGTCAGGGGTGTACCTGGGAGTGTCAGGGGTGTAACTGGGAGTGTCGGAGGTGTAACTGGGAGTGTCAGGGTATACCCAAGTAGCATCAGAGGTGTACCTGGGAGTGTCAGTGGTGTACCCGGGAGGTCAGAGGTGTACCTGGGAGTGTCAGAGGTGTACCTGGAGTTTCTGGAGGTGTACTGAGAGTGTCAGAGTTGTACCTGGGAGGTCAGAGATGTACCTGGGAGTGTCAGATGTGTACCTGGGAGTGTCAGAGGTTACCTGAGTGTCAGAGGTGCACCTGGGAGTGTCAGAGGTGTACCTGGGAGTCTTAGAGGCACCAGGAGTGTTATTGAGTACCTTGGAGGTCAGAGGTGTACCAGGGAGGTCAGAGGAGTACCTGGGAGTGTCAGAGGTGTACCAGGGAGGTCAGAGGAGTACCTGGGAGGCTCAGAGGTGTACCTGGGACCATCGGAGGTGTACCTGGGAGAATCGGTGGTGCACCTGGGAGTGTCAGAGGTGTACCTGGGAGCATCAGAGGTGTATCTGGGAGTGTCAGGGGTGTACCTGGGAGGTCAGGGTGTAACTGGGAGTGTCGGAGGTGTAACTGAGTGTCAGAGATACACCTGCGAGTATTAGAGGTGTACCTGGGAGTGAAATGAGGTGTTCCTGAGAGTGTCAGGGGTGTACCTGGGAGGTCGGATGTGCACTGGATTGGTCAGAGGTGTACGTGGGAGGCTCAGGGGTGTACCTGGGAGTGTCAGATGTGTACCTGGGATTGTCAGAGGTGTACCTGGGAGTGTCAGAGGAGTACCTGGGAGTGTTAGAGGAGTCCCTGGGAGTGTCAGGGTTGTACCATGGAGTATCAGAGGAGTATCTGGGAGTGTCTGAGGTGTACCAGGGAGTGTCAGAGGTGTACCTGGGAGTGTCAGAGGTGTACCTGGGAGTGTCAGGGGTGTACCAGGGAGTGTCTGAGGAGTACCTGGGAGTGTAATGGGTGTACCTGGGAGTGTCGGATGTGTACCTGGGAGTGTCGGAGGTGTACCTGGGAGTGTCAAAGGTGTACCTGGGAGTGTCTGAGGTATACCTGGGGGAGCCAGAGGTGTACCTGGGAGTGTCAGCGGTGGACCTGGGAGTGTCAGCGGTGTACCTGGGAGTGTCAGAGGTGAACCTGGGAGCTTCTGAGGTGTACCTGGGAGTGTCTGAGGTGTACCTGGGAGTGTCTGAGGTGTACCAGCGCGTGCCAGAGAAGTCCCAGCGAGTGTCAGAGGAGTACCTGAGAGTGTGAGAGGTGTACTTGGGAGTGTGTGAGGTGTACCTTGGATTGTCTTAGGTGTACCTGGGAATGTCTGAGGTGTACCTGGAAGTGTCTGAGGTGTTCCTGAGAGTGTCAGGGATGTACCTGGGAGTGTCAAATGTGGACCTGGGATTGTCAGAGGTGTACCTGGGAGTGTCAGAGGAGTACCTGGGAGTGTTAGAGGAGTCCCTGAGATTGTCAGGGGTGTACCTGGGAGTGTCAGATGTGTACCTGGGATTGTCAGAGGTGTACAGGGAGTGTCAGAGGAGTACCTGGGAGTGTTAGAGGAGTCCCTGGGAGTGTCAGGGTTGTACTTGGGAGTGTCAGAGGTGTACCAGGGAGTGTCAGAGGTGTACCTGGGAGTGTCAGAGGTGTACCATGGAGCATCAGAGGAGCATCTGGGAGTGTCAGAGGTGTACCAGGAGTGTCAGAGGTACCTGGGGAGGCCGAGGTGTACCTGGGAGGTTGGGGTGTACCAGGGAGTGTCTGAGGAAGAGTGCCTGGGAGGCTATGGGTGCGGGCCTGAGTGTTTGATGTGTACCTGGGAGTGTCGGAGGTACCTGGGAGGTCAGAGGTGTACCTGGGAGTGTCTGAGGTATACCTGGGAGAGCCAGAGGTGTACCTGGGAGTGTCAGCGGTGTACCTGGGAGTGTCAGAGGTGAACCTGGGAGTAACAGAGGTGTACCTGGGAGTATCAGAGGTGTACCTGGGAGAGTCGGGGGTGTACCTGGGAGTGTCTGAGGTGTACCAGGGAGTGTCTGAGGTGTACCTGGGAGTGTCTGAGGTGTACCTGGGAGTGTCTGAGGTGTAACTAGGAGAGTCACAGGAGTACCTGGGAGTGTCTGAGGTGTACCTGGAAGTGTCTGAGGTGTACCTGGGAGTGTCTGAGGTGTAACTGGGAGAGTCACAGGAGTACCTGGGAGTGTGAGAGGTGTACCTGGGAGTGTGAGAGGTGTACCTGGGAGTGTCTGAGGTGCACTGGGGAGTGCCCGAGGTGTGCACCTGGGGAGCATCAGAGGTGTACCTGGGAGTGTCAGGGGTGTACCTGGGAGTGTCGGAGGTGTGGCCTGGGAGTGTCAGAGGTGTACCTGGGAGTATCAGAGGTGTACCTGAGAGAGTCGGGGGTGTACCTGGGAGTGTCAGGGGTGTAACTGGAAGTGACGGAGGTGTAACTGGGAGTGTCAGAGGTGTACCTGGGAATGTCAGACGTGTACCTGAGAGTGTCAGAGGAGTACCTGGGAGTGTCAGAGTAGTACCTGGCAGTGTCAAGGGTGTACCTGGGAGTGTGAGAGGTGTACCTGGAAATGTCAGAGGTGTACCTGGGAGTATCGGAGGTTTACCTGGGTGTGTCGGATATGTACCTGGAAGTGTCGGAGGCGTACCTGGGAGTGTCAGAGGTGTACCTGAGAGTGTCAGCTGTATACCTGGGAGAGTCAGAGGAGTACCTGGGAGTGTCAGAGGTGTACCTGGGAGTATCGGAAGTGTACCTGGGAGTGTCAGAGGTGTACCTTGGAGTATCAGAGGTGTACCTGGGAGTGTCAGGGGTGTACCTGGGAGTGTCAGGGGTGTAACTGGAAGTGACGGAGGTGTAACTGGGAGTGTCAGAGGTGTACCTGGGAATGTCAGAGGTGTACCTGGGAGTGTCAGAGAAGTACCTGGGAGTGTCAGAGGAGTACCTGGGAGTGTCAGGGGTGTACCTGGGAGTGTCAGAGGTGTACCTGGGTGTGTAAGAAGTGTACCTGGGAGTGTCGGAGGTGTACCTGGGAGTGTCGGAGGTGTACCTGGGAGTGACTGAGGAGTACCTGGGAGTGTAAGTGTTGTACCTGGGAGTGTCAGTGGTGTACCAAGGAGTGTCAGAGGTGTACCTGGGAGTGTCAGAGGTGTACCTGGGAGTGTCAGAGGTGTACCTGGGAGTGTCAGAGGTGAACCAAGGAGTATCAGAGGTGTACCTGGGAGTGTCAGAGGTGTACCTGGGAGTGTCGGAGGTGTTCCTGAGAGTGTCAGGCGTGTACCTTGGAGTGTCAGATGTGTACCTGGGAGTATCAGAGGTGTACCTGGGAGTGTCAGGGGTGTACCTAGGAGTGTCTCAGGTTTACCTGGGAGTCTCTCAGGTGTACCTGGGAGTATCAGAGGTGTACCTGGGAGTGTCTGAGGTGTACCTGGGAGTGTCTGAGGTGTACCTGGGAGTGTCAGAGGTGTACCTGGGAGGATCAGTGGAGTACCTGGGAGTGTCAGAGGTGTACCTGGGAGTGTCCGGGGTGTACCAGGGAGTGTCTGAGGAGTACCTGGGAGTGTAAGAGGTGTACCTGGGAGTGTCAGGGGTGTACCTAGGAGTGTCTCAGGTTTACCTGGGAGTGTCTCAGGTGTACCTGGGATTATCAGAGGTGTACCTGGGAGTGTCTGAAGTGTACCTGGGAGTGTCTGAGGTTTACCTGGGAGTATCTGAGGTGTACCTGGGAGTGTCTGAGGTGTAACTGGGAGAGTCACAGGAGTACCTGGGAGTGTGAGAGGTGTACCTGGGAGTGTGAGAGGTGTACCTGGGAGTGTCTGAGGTGCCTGGGAGAACAGAGGTGTACCTGGGAGTGTCAGGAGGAGACCTGGGAGTGTCAAAGGAGTACCTGGGAGTGTCAGGGGTGTACCTGGGAGTGTCAGAGGTTTACCAGGGAGTGTCTGAGGTGTACCTGGGAGTATCGGAGGTGTACCTGGGAGTAACGGAGGTGTACCTGGGAGTGTCTGAGGTGTACCTGGGAGTATCGGAGGTACCTGGGAGTGTCGGAGGTGTACTTGGGATTGTCAGAGGTGTACCAGGAATGTCAGGAGTACCTGGGAGGTCAGAGGTACCTGGGAGTGTCAGAGGTGTACCTGGGAGTACTGGCAGGTGTACCTGGGAGTGCTGCAGGGCACCTGGGAGTGTCTGAGGTACCAGGAGTGTCAGAGGTGTAGCCTGGGAGTGTCGGGGTGTACCTGGGAGTGTCTGAGGTGTACCTGGGAGTGTCTGAGGTGTACCTGGGAGGTCAGAGGTACCTGGAGTGTCAGAGGAGTACCTGGCAGTGTCTGAGGTGTACCTGGGAGTGTCTGAGGTGTACCTGGGAATGTCTGAGGTGTACCTGGGAGTGTCAGAGAGAATCAGGGAGTGTAAGAGGTGTACCTGGGATTGTCAGAGGTGTACCTGGGAGTATCAAAGGTGTACCAGGGAGTATCAGAGGTGAGCCAGGGAGTATCAGAGGTGAACTGGGAGTGTCTGAGGTGTACCTTCTAGTACGGGAGGTGTACCTAGGAGTGTCAGAGGTGAACCAGGGAGTGTCAGGGAGTGAACCTGGGAGTGTCAGAGGTGTAACTGGGAGTGTCAGAGGAGTACCTGGGAGTGTCAAAGGAGTACCTGGGAGTGTCAGGGGTGTACCTGGGAGTGTCAGGGGTGTACCTGGGAGGTAAGAGGTGTACCTGGGAGGTCAGAGGTGTACCTGGGAGTGTCTGAGGTACCTGGGAGTATCTGGAGGTGTACTTGAGCCAGAGGAGAACCAGGGAGTGTCAGAGGTGTACCAGGGAGTGTCAGAGGTGTACCAGGGAGTGTCAGGAGGCTAAGCGTGGGAGTATCAGGAGGTAACAGGGCGTGTCAGAGAGTACCTGGGAGTGTCAGAGGTGTACCTGGGAGTGTGAGAGGTGTACCTGGAGGTGAGAGGTGTAGCTGGGAGTGTGAGAGGTGTACCTGGGAGTGTCTGAGGTACCTGGGAGAGCTGGGAGGTGTAATGAGGAGTGTCAGAGGTGTACCTGGGAGTGTCAGAAGTGTACCTGGGAGTGTCAGGATGTGCCTGGGAGTGTCAGAGGAGTACCTGGAGTGTCATGGTGTACCTGGGAGTGTCAGAGGTGTACATGGAGTTTCTGGAGGTGTACCTGGGAGCACGGAGGTGTACCTGGGAGGTCAGAGGTACCTGGGACCATCGGAGGTGTACCTGGGAGCATCGGTGGTGCACCTGGGAGTGTCAGAGGTGTACCTGGGAGTATCAGAGGTGTATCTGGGAGGGTCAGGGTGTACCCGGAGTGCTCAGGTAGAACTGGGAGTGTTGGAGGTGTAACTGGAGTGTCAGAGATATACCTGCGAGACAGAGGTGTACCTGGGAGTGTTGGGTGGTGTACCTGGGAGGAGGTACCTGGGAGCAAGCTGGGAGGTACCTGGGAGTGTCGGAGGTGTTCCCTGAGTGTCAGAGGAGTACCTGAGAGTGTCAGAGGAGTACCTGGGAGGTCAGGGGTGTACCTGGGAGTGTCAGAGGTACCTGGGAGTGTCAGAGGTACCTGGGAGGTCAGAGGTGAACCAGGGAGGTCTGAGGTGTACCTGGGAGGTCAGAGGTTACCTGGGACTAACGGAGGTGTACCTGGGAGTGTGTGAGGTGCACCGGAGTATCGGAGGTGTACCTGGGAGTGTCGGAGGTGTACCTGGGAGGTCAGAGGTGTACCAGGGAATGTCAGGAGTACCTGGGAGGTCAGAGGTGTACCTGGGAGTGTCAGAGGTGTACCTGGGAGTGTCAGGAGGTACCTGGAAGGTGAGAAGGGTACCTGGGAGCATGGAGGTGTACTGAGTGTTACCAGGGAGTGTCAGAAGTGTACCTGGGAGGTCATGGTGTACCTGGAGTGTCAGAGGTACCTGGGAGGTCTGAGGTGTACCTGGGAGTGTCAGAGGTACCTGGGAGTCAGAGGTGAACCAGGGAGTGTCAGAGGTGAACTGGGAGATCAGAGGTGAACTGGGAGTGTCTGAACCGAGTGCCAGAGGTGTACCTGGGAGTGTCAGAAGTGTACCTGGGAGTGTCTGAGGTGCCCTGGGAGTGTCTGGAGGTGTACCTGGGAGTGCCTGGAGGTGTACCTGGCAGTGTCAGAGGAGAACCAGGGAGTGTAAGAGGTGAACCTGGGAGGTCAAGGGGTGTAACTGGGAGGCCGGAGGTGTAACTGGGAGGACAGAGACATACCTGCGACATTAGAGGTGTACTGGGAGTGTCAGTGGTACCTGGGAGTGTCAGAGGTGTACCTGGGAGTGTCAGAGGTACCTGGGAGTGTCGGAGGTGTTCCTGAGAGTGTCAGAGGTGTACCTGGGAGTGTCAGAGGTGTACCTGGGAGTGTCTGATGTGTACCTGGAGTGTCTGGGGTGTACCTGGGAGCGTCTGAGGTGTACCTGGGAGTGTCAGAGGAGTACCTGGTGTCAGAGGTACCTGGAGTGTCTGAGGTGTACCTGGGAGTGTCGAGGTGCACCTGGAGTATCAGAGGTGTACCTGGGAGTGTCAGAGGTGTACCTGGAGATCGGAGGTGTACCTGGGAGTAACGGAGGTGTACCGGGAGTGTCTGAGGTGAACCTGGGAGTATCGGAGGCACTGGGAGTGTCGGAGGTGTACCTGGGAGTGTTAGAGGTGTACCTGGGAGGTCAGAGGTGAACCTGGGAGGTCAGAGGTGTACCTGGGAGTGTCTGAGGTGTACCTGGGAGTGTCTGAGGTGTACCTGGGAATGACTGAGGTGTACCTGGGAGTGTCTGAGGTGTACCTGGGAGTGTCTGAGGTGTACCTGGGAGTGTCAGGAGTAGAACCAGGGAGTGTCAGAGGTGTACCAGGGAGGCTCGAGGAGTACCTGGAGTGTCAGATGTACCTGGGAGGCCGAGGTGTACCTGGGAGTGTCAGAGGTGTACCTGGGAGTGAGAGGTGTACCGGGAGTGCCTGAGGTACCTGGGAGTGTCGAGGTGTACCTGGAGTGTCAGAGAAACAGGGAGTGTAAGAGGTACCTGGGAGTGTCAGAGGTGTACCAGGGAGTGTCTGAGGTGTACCTGAGTGTCAGAGGTGTACCAGGGAGTGTCAGAGGATTACCTGGGAGGTCAGAGGTGTACCTGGGAGTGTCAGAGGTGTACCTGAGTGTCAAGGGTGTACCTGGGAGGTCAGGGGTGTAACTGGGAGGTCAGAGGTTACCTGGGAGTGTCAGAGGTGTACCTGGAGGTCGAGGTTCCTGAGAGTGCAGAGGTGTACCTGGGAGTGTCAGAGGTGTAACTTGGGAGTGTCAGATGTACCTGGGAGTGTCTGGGTGTACCTGGGAGCGGCTCAGGTGTACCTGGAGGTCAGAGGAGACCTGGGAGTGTCAGAGGTACCTGGGAGTGTCTGAGGTGTACCTGGGAGTGTCAGAGGTGCACCTGGAGTGTCAGAGGTGTACTGAGTGTCAGAGGTGTACCTGGGAGTGTCAGAAGTGTACCTGGGAGTGTCAGAAGTGTCTGGGAGTGTGAGGGGTGTACCTGGGAGGGTCAGAGATGTACCTGGGAGTGTCTGAGGTGTACCTGAGTGTCTGAGGTGTACCTGGGAGTGTCAGGGGAGAACCAGGGAGTGTGAGAGAGGTACCTGGGACTGTCAGATGTGTACATGGGAGTGTCGGAGGTGTACCTGAGTATCAGGGTACCTGAAGTGTCAGAGGTGTACCTGGGAGTATCGGAGGTTTACCTGGGAGGGTCAGAGTTGTATCTGGGAGTGTCGGAGGTGTACCTGGGTGTGTGAGAAGTGTACATGGGAGTGTCGGAGGTGTACCTGGGAGTGTCGGAGGTGTACCTGGGAGTGTCAGAGGTGTACGTGGGAGTGTCAGAGGTGTACCTGGGTGTGTCAGCGGTGTACCTGCGAGCGTCTGAGGTGTACCTGGGAGTGTCAGAGGTGTGCCTGGGAGTGTCAGAGGTGCACTTGGGAGTGTCACAGGTGCACCTTGGAGAGTCTGAGGTGTACCTGGCAGTGTCTGAGGTGTACCTGGCAGTGTCAGCGGTGTACCTGGGATTGTCAGCGGTGTACCTGGGAGTGTTAGAGGTGTTTGAGGGAGTGACAGAGGAGTACCTATGGAGTGTCAGAGGTGTACCTGGGAGTGTCAGAGGTGTACCTGGGAGTATCGGAGGTGTACCTGGGAGTGTGAGAGGTGTACCTGGGAGAGTGAGAGGTGTACCTGGGAGTGTCAGCGGTGTTCCTGGGAGTGTCGGAGGTGTACATGGAGTGTCAGAGGTGTACCTGGCAGTGTCAGCGGTGTTCCTGGGAGTGTCGGAGGTGTACATGGAGTGTCAGAGGTGTACCTGACAGTGTCAGCAGTGTACCTGGGAGTGTCAGAGGTGTACCTGGAAGTCTCTGAGGTGTACCTGGGAGTGTCTGAGGTGTACCTGGGAGTGTCAGAGGAGTACCTGGGAGTATCGGAGTTGTACCTGGGAGTGTCGGAGGCGAACTGGGAGTGTCAGAGGTGTACCTGGGAGTATAGGAGGTATACCTGGGAGTGTCAGAGGAGTACCTGGGAATGTCAGAGGTATACCACGGAGTGTCAGTGAAGTACCTGGGAGTCTCAAAGGTGTACGTGGGAGTATCGGAGGTGTACCTGGGAATATCGGAGGTGTACCTGGGAATATGGGAGGTGTACCAGGGAGTGTCAGAGGTATACCTGGGAGTCTCAGAGGTGAACCAAAGAGTGTCAGAGGAGTACCTGGGAGTGTCACAGGTGTACCTGGGAGTATCGGAGGTGTACCTGGGAGTATCGGAGGTGCACCTGGGAGTGTCAAGGGTGTACCAGGGAGTGTCAGTGGAGTACCTGGGAGTGTCGAAGGTGTGTGAGTACCTGGGAGTCTCAAAGTTGTACCTGGGAGTATCAGATGTGTACCTGGGAATATCGGAGGTGGACCTTGGAGTGTCATAGGTGTACCTGGTAGTGTCGAAGGTGTACCTGGGAGTGTCACAGGAGTACGTGGGAATGTCAAAGGTGTACCTGGCAGTGTCAGAGGTGTACCAGGAGTGTCAGTGGAGTACCTGGGAGTCTCAAAGGTGTACCAGGGAGTATCGGAGGTGTACCTGGGAATATCGGAGGTGTACCTGGCAGTGTTAGAAGTGTACCTGGGAGTGTCTGAGGTGTACCTGGCAGTGTCTGAGGTGTACCTGGCAGTGTCAGCGGTGTAACTGGGAGTGTCAGCGGTTTAACTGGGAGTGTTAGAGGTGTATCAGGGAGTGACAGAGGAGTACCTAGGAGTGTCAGAGGTGTACCTGGGAGTGTGAGAAGTGTACCTGGGAGTGTCGGACGTGTACCTGGGAGTGTCAGGGTGTGCCAGGGAATGTCAGTGGAGTACCTGGGAGTGTCAGAGGTGTACCTGGGAGTGTCAAGGTGTACCAGGGAGGAATGTCAGTGGAGCACAGGGTGTCAGAGGTGCACATAGAGGTCAGGAGGTGTGCCTGGGAGTGTCCAGAGGTGTGCCTGGGAGTGTCAGGAGGTGTGCCAGGGGGAGTGTCAGAGGTGTGTGCCTGCAGGTGTCGGAGGTGTACCTGGGAGTGTCAGAGGTGTACCTGGGAGTGTCAGAGGTGTACCTGGGAGTGTCAGGGGTGTACCAGGGAGTGTCAGTGAAGTACCCTTGAGTGTCAAAGGTGTAACTGGGAGTGTCGGAGGTGTACATGGAGTGTCACAGGTGTACCTGGCAGTGTCAGCGGTGTACCTGGGAGTGTCAAAGGTGTGCCTGGGAGGGTCTGAGGTGTACCTGGGAGTGTTTTAGGTGTACCTGGGAGTGTCTGAGGTGTACCTGAGAGTGCCAGAGAAGTACCAGGGAATGTCACAGGAGTACCTGGGAGTGTGAGAGGTGTAGCTGCGAGTGTGAGAGGTGTACCTGGGAGTGTCTGAGGTGTACCTGCTAGTGTCGGAGTTGTACCTGGGAGTGTCGGAGTTGTACCTGTGAGTGTCGGAGGCGGACCTGGGAGTGTCAGAGGTGTACCTGGGAGTGTGAGGAGTGTACCTGGGAGTGTCTGGGCATGTACCTGGGAGTGTCAGAGGTGTACCAGGGAGTGTCAGAGGAATACCTAGGACTGTCAGAGGTGTACCTGGGAGTGTCAGAGGTGTACGTAGGAGTATCGGAGGTTTACCTGGGAGGGTCGGAGTTGTACCTGGGAGTGTCGGAGGTGTACCTGGGAGTATGAGAAGTGTACATGGGAGTGTCGGAGGTGCACCTGGGAGTGTCGGAGGTGTACCTGGGAGTGTCAGAGGTGTACTTGGGAGTGTCAGAGGTGTACCTGGGTGTGTCAGCGGTGTACCTGCGAGTGTCTGAGGTGTACCTAGGAGTGTCAGAGGTGTGTCTGGGAGTGTCAGAGGTGCACTTGGGAGTGTCAGAGGTGCACCTTGGAGAGTCTGGCAGTGTCTGAGGTGTACCTGGCAGTGTCAGCGGTGTTCCTGGGAGTATCGGAGGTGTACATGGAGTGTCAGAGGTGCACCTGGCAGTGTCAGCAGTGTACCTGGGAGTGTCAGAGGTGTACCTGGAAGTCTCTGAGGTGAACCTGGGAGTGTCTGAGGTGTACCTGGGAGTGTCAGAGAAGTACCAAGGAGAGTCACAGGAGTACCTGGGAGTGTGTGCGGTGTACCTTGGAGTGTGAGAGGTGTGCCTAGGAATATCGGAGGTTTACCTGGGAGTGTCGGAGTTGTACCTGGGAGTGTCGGAGGCGGACCTGGGAGTGTCAGAGGTGTACCTGGGAGTATCAGAGGTGTACCTGGGAGTGTCAGAGGAGTACCTGGGAATGTCAGAGGTATACCAGGGAGTGTCAGTGAAGTACCTGGGAGTCTCAAAGGTGTACCTGGTATTATCGGAGGTGTACCTGGGAATATCGGAGGTGTACCTGGGAATATGGGAGGTGTACCTTTGAGTGTCAGAGGTGTACCTGGGAGTGTGAGGAGTGTACCTGGGAGTGTCTGGGCATGTACCTGGGAGTGTCAGAGATGTACCTGGGAGTGTCAGGGGTGTATTGGGAATGTCAGTGGAGAACCTGGGATTGTCAGAGATGTACCTGGGAGTGGCAGAGGTGTACCTGGAGTGTCAGAGGTGTACCTGGGAGTGTCAGAGGTGTACCTGGGAGTGGCGTGTACCTGGGAGTGTAAGAGGTGTACCTGGGAGTGTCGGAGGTGTACCTGGGAGTGTCGGAGGTGTGTACCTGGGAGTGTCAGAGAGGTATGCCTGGGAGTCTCAGAAGGTGAACCAAGAGTGTCAGAGGGTACCTGGGGTGTCAGAAGAGGTGTACCTGGGAGTGACGGAGGTGTACCTGAGAGTGTCAGGGGTGTACCAGGGAGTGTCAGTGGAGTACCTGGGAGTGTCAGAGGTGTACATGGGACTGTCGGAGGTGTACATGGAGTGTCAGAGGTGAACCTGGCAGTGTCAGCGGTGTACCTGGGAGTGTCAGAGGTGTGCCTGGAAGTGTCTGAGGTGTATCTGGGAATGTCTGAGGTGTACCTGGGAGTGTCTGAGGTGTACCTGGGAGTGTCAGAGAAGTACCAGGGAGTGTCACAGGAGCACCTGGGAGTGTGAGAGGTGTACCTGGGAGTGTGAAAGGTGTACCTGCGAGTGTCAGAGGTGTACCTGGGGGTGTAAGAGGTGTACCTAGGAGTATCGAAGGTTTACCTGGGAGTGTCGGAGTTGTACCTAGGAATATCGGAGGTGTACCAGGGAGAGTCAGAGGTGTACAAAGGTGAACCAGGGAGTGTCAGAGGAGTACAAGGGAGTGTTAGAGGTGTACCTGGGAGCCTGGAGGTGTACCTGGAGCAAGCCCTGAGGTGTACCTGGGAGTGTCAGGGGAGAACCAGGGATTGTCACAGGTGTACCTGGGAGTGTCAGGGGTGTACCAGGGAGTGTCATTGGATTACCTGGGAGTGTCAGAGTTGTACCTGGGAGTTTCGGAGGTGTACATGGAGTGTCAGAGGTGTACCTGGGAGTTTCGGAGGTGTACATGGAGTGTCAGAGGTGTACCTGGCAGTGTCAGCAGTGTACCTGGGAGTGTCAGAGGTGTGCCTGGGAGTGTCTGAGGTGTACATGGGAGTGTCTGAGATGTACCTGGGAGTGTCAGAGGTATACCTGGGAGTGTCTGAGGTGTACCTGGGAGTGTCAGAAAAGTACCAGGGAGTGTCACAGGAGTACCTGGGAGTGTGAGAGCTGTACCTGGGAGTGTGAGAGGTGTACCTAGGAGTGTCTGAGGTGTACCTGGGAGTGTCAGAGGTGTACCTGGGAGTGTCTGAGGTGTACCTGGGAGTGTCTGAGGTGTACCTGGGTGTGTCAGGGGAGAACCAGGGAGTGTCAGAGGAATATCTAGGAGTATCGGAGGTTTACCTGGGAGTGTCGGAGGTGTACTTGGGAGTGTCAGAGAAGTACCAGGGGGTGCTGGCAGGAGTACCTGGGAGTGTGAGAGGTGCCTGGGAGTGTGAGAGGTGTACCTGAGAGTGTCTGAGGTGCACTGGAGTGTCTGAGGTGTACCTGGGAGATCTGAGGTGTACCTGGGAGCGTCAGAGGAGAACCAGGGAGTGTCAGAGGTACCAGGGAGTGTCAGAGGTGTACCAGGAGTGTCAGAGGTGTACGTGGAGTATCAGAGGTGTACCAGGAGTGTCAGAGGAGGTACCTGGAGTGTCAGAGGTGTACCTGGGAGGTGTGAGAGGTGTACCTGGGAGTGTCAGAGGTGTACCTGGGAGGTGAGGGTGTACCTGGGAGTGTCTGAGGTGTACCTGGGAGTGTCAGGAGGTGTAATGGAGTGTCAGAGGTGTACCTGGGAGGTTGGATGTACCTGGGAGGCAGAGGTGTACCAGGAGTGTCAGAGAGTACCTGGGAGTGTCAGCGGTGTACCTGGGAGTGTCAGAGGTACATGGAGTTTCGGAGGTGTACCTGGGAGTGTCGGAGGTGTACCTGGGAGTGTCAGAGGTGTACCTGACTATCGGAGGCCTGGAGTATCGGTGGCAACCTGGAGTGTCAGAGGTGTACCTGGGGCATCAGAGGTGTATCTGGGAGGTCAGGTGTACCTGGGAGTGTCAGGGGTGAACTGGGAGGTTGAGGTGTAACTGGGAGTGTCAGAGATATACCTGCGAGTATTAGAGGTGTACCTGGGAGTGTCATGGTGTACCTGGGAGTGTCAGAGGTGTACCTGGAGGTCAGAGGTGTACCTGGGAGTGTCGGAGGTGTACCTGAGAGTGTCAGAGGAGTACCTGAGAGTGTCGAGGAGTACCTGGAGTGTCAGGGTGTACCTGGGAGGCTCAGAGGTGTACCTGGGAGTGTCAGAGGTGTACCTGAGGGTCAGAGGTGAACCAGGGAGTGTCTGAGGTGTACCTGGGAGTATCGGAGGTGTACCTGGGACTAACGGAGGTGTACCTGAGTGTCTGAGGTGTACCTGGGAGTATCGGAGGTGAACCTGGGAGTGTCAGAGGTGTACCTGGAGTGTCAGAGGTGTACCTGGAAGTGTGAGAGGTGTACCTGGGAGTGTCGGAGGTGTACCTGGGAGTGTCTGAGGTGTACCAGGAGTGTCAGAAGTGTACCTGGAGGCCATGGTACCTGGAGTGTCAGAGGTGTACCTGGGAGTGTCTGAGGTGTACCTGAGTGTCAGAGGTGTACCTGGGAGGTCAGAGGTGAACCAGGGAGTGTCAGAGGAACCTGGGAGTATCAGAGGTGAACTGGGAGTGTCTGAGGTGTACCTGGGAGTGTCTGAGGTGTACCTGGGAGGTCAGAAGTGTACCTGGAGTGTCTGAGGTGTACCTGGGAGTGTCAGAGGAGAACCAGGAGTGTCAGAGGTGCAACCTGGGAGTGTCAGGGTGTACCTGGGAGTGTCAGAGGTGAACCTGGGAGTGTCAGAGGTACCTGGGAGTGTAAGAGGTGTCTGGGAGTGTCGGAGGTGTACCTGGGAGTGTCAGAGGTGTACCTGGAGTGTCAGAGGTGTACCTGGGAGTGTCTGAGGTGTACCTGGAGTGTCTGGTGTACCTGGGAGCATCTGAGGTGTACCTGGGAGTGTCAGAGAGTACCTGGAGTGCAGAGGTGTACCTGGGAGTGTCTGAGGTGTACCTGGGAGTGTCAGAGGCACCTGAGTGCTGGGGAGGTGCACTGAGTGTCAGAGGTGTACCTGGAGTGTCAGAAGTGTACCTGGGAGTGTCAGAAGGTACCTGGGAGTGTGAGAGGTGTACCTGGGAGTGTCAGAGGTGTACCTGGGAGTGTCTGAGGTGTACCTGGGAGTGTCTGAGGTGTACCTGGAGTGTCAGAGGAGAACCAGGGAAGTGTAAGAGGTGTACCTGGAGTGTCAGAGGTGCACCTGGGAGTGCCGAGGTGTACCAGGGAGTATCAGAGGTGAACCAGGAGTGTCAGAGGTGTACCGGGAGTGTCTGAGGTGTACCTGGAGCATCGGAGGTACCTGGAGTGTCAGAGGTGAACCAGGGAGTCAGTGGAGTACCTGGGAGTGTCAGAGGTGTAACTGGAGTGTCAGAGGAGTACCTGGTGTCAGAGGAGTACCTGGGAGTGTCAGAGGTGTACCTGGGAGTGTCAGGGGTGTACCTGGGAGGTCAGAGGTGTACCTGGGAGTGTCAGAGGTGTACCTGGGAGTGTCTGAGGTGTACCTGGGAGATCTGAGGTGTACCTGGGAGTGTCAGAGGAGAACCAGGAGTGTCAGAGGTGTACCTGGGAGTGTCAGAGGTGTACCAGGGAGTGTCAGAGGTGTACCTGGGAGTATCAGAGGTGTAACAGGGAGTGTCAGAGGAGTACCTGGGAGTGCCAGAGGTACCTGGGAGTGTCAGAGGTGTACCTGGGAGTGTGGAGAGGTGTACCTGGGAGTGTCAGAGGTGACCTGGGAGGTCTGAGGTGTACCTGGGAGGCACGAGGGAGTGTCAGAGGTGTAACCTGGGAGTGTCAGAGGTGTACCTGGGAGGTCAGAGGTGTACCAGGGAGGTCAGAGAGTACCTGGGACTATCGAGGTGTACCTGGGAGGTCAAACCTGGGAGTGTCAGAGGTGTACCTGGGAGTATCAGAGGTGTACCTGGAGGGTCAGGTGTACCTGGGAGTGTCAGGGTAGAACTGGGAGTGTCGGAGGTGTAACTGGGAGTGTCAGAGGTGTACCTGGGGTGCATCAGAGGTGCAACCTGGAGTGTCAGTGGTACCTGGGAGTGTCAGAGGTGTACCTGGGAGTGTCAGAGGTGTACCTGGGAGTGTCGGAGGTGTACCTGGGAGTGTCAGAGGTGTACCTGGGAGTGTCAGGAGGTGTACCTGGGAGTGTCAGAGGTGTACCTGGGAGCGTCTGAGGTGTACCTGGGAGTGTCAGAGGTGTACCTGGGAGTGTCAGAGGAACCAGGAGGCCTCGAGGTGAACTAGGAGTATCAGAGGTGAACTGGGAGTGTCTGAGGTGTACCTGGGAGTCGAGGTGCACCTGGAGTGTCAGAAGTGTACCTGAGTGTCTGAGGTGTTCCTGGGAGTGTCTGAGGTGTACCTGGGAGTGTCTGAGGTGTACCTGGCAGTGTCAGAGGAGAACCAGGGAGTGTAAGAGGTGTACCTGGGAGTGTCAGGGGTGTACCTGGGAGTGTCGGAGGTGTACCTGGGAGTGTCAGAGATATACCTGCGAGCATTAGAGGTGTACTGGGAGTGTCAGTGGTGTACCTGGGAGGTCAGAGGTGTACCTGGGAGGTCAGAGGTGTACCTGGGAGTGTCGGTGTACCTGGGAGTGTCAGAGGAGTACCTGGGAGTGTCAGAGAGTACCTGGAGTGTCAGGGTGTACCTGGGAGTGTCAGAGGTGTACCTGGAGTGTCAGAGAGCAACCTGGGAGTGTCAGAGGAGTACCGGGAGTGTCAGGGGTGTACCTGGGTGTGTCAGATTTGTACCTGGAGGTCAGAGGTGTACCTGGGAGTGTCAGAGGTGAACCAGGGAGTGTCTGAGGTGTACCTGGGAGTATCGAGGTGTACCTGGGAGTAACGGAGGTGTACCTGGGAGTGTCTGAGGTGTACCTGAGTACCGGAGGTGTACCTGGAGTGTCGGAGGTGTACCTGGGAGTGTCAGAGGTGTACCAGGAATGTCATTGAGTACCTGGGAGTGTCAGAGGTGTACCTGGGAGTGTCAGAGGTGTACCTGGGAGTGTCAGAGGTGTACCGGAAGTGTGAGAAGTGTACCTGGGAGTGTCGGAGGTGTACCTGGGAGTGTCTGGAGGTGTACCAGGAGTGTCACGTGTACCTGGGTGTCAGCGGTGTACCTGGGAGTGTCAGAGGTGTACCGAAGTGTCTGAGGTGTACCAGGAGTGTCAGAGGTGAACCAGGAGTATCAGAGGAACTGGGAGTGTCTGAGGTGTACCTGGAGTGTCAGAGGTGTACCTGGGAGTGTCAGAGGTGTACCTGGGAGGGTCTGAGGTGTCCTGGAGTGTCTGAGGTGTACCTGGCAGTGTCAGAGGAGAACCAGGGAGTGTAAGAGGTGTACCTGGGAGTGTCAGAGGTGTACCTGGGAGGTCAGAGGTGTACCAGGGAGTGTCAGCAGTGAACCAAGGAGTATCAGAGGTGAACTGGGAGTGTCTGAGGTGTACCTGTGAGTATAGAGGTGTACTTGGGAGTATCGATGTACCTGGGAGTGTGAGAGGTGTACCTAGGAGTGTCAGAGGTGTACCAGGGAGTGTCAGTGGAGTACCTGGGAGTGTCAGAGGTGTACCTGGGAGTGTCAGAGGAGTACCTGGGAGTGTCAGAGGAGTACCTGGGAGTGTCAGGGGTGTACCTGGGATTGTCAGAGGTGTACCTGGGAGTGTCAGAAGTGTACCTGGGAGTGTCAGAGTTGTACCTGGGAGGTCAGAGGTGTACCTGGAGTGTCTGAGGTGTACCTGCAGTCTGAAGTGAGAATGTCAGAGGTGTAGCCTGGGAGTGTCAGAGGTGTACCTGGGAGTGTCTGAGGTGTACCTGGGAGTATCTGAGGTGTACTTGAGAGTGTCAGAGGAGAACCAGGGAGGTCAGAGGTGTACCAGGGAGTGTCAGAGGTGTACCAGGGAGTGTCAGAGGTGTACCTGGGAGTGTCAGAGGTGTAACAGGGAGTGTCAGAGGAGTACCTGGGAGTGTCAGAGGTGTACCTGGGAGTGTGAGAGGTGTACCTGGGAGTGTGAGAGGTGTAACTGGGAGTGTGAGAGGTGTACCTGGGAGTGTCTGAGGTGTACCTGGAGTGACCAGGTGTACCTGGAAGCGTCAGAGGAGAACCAGGGAGTGTAAGAGGTGTACCTGGGAGTGTCAGAGGTACAGGGAGTGTCAGAGGTACCTGGGAGTGTCAGAGGGTACCAGGAGTGTCAGAGGAGTACCTGGGAGTGTCAGCGTGTACCTGGGAGAGTGCAGAGGCCTGGGAGCACGGAGGTACCTGGGAGTGTCGGAGGTGTACCTGGGATTGTCAGAGGTGTACCAGGGAGGCCAGAGGAGTACCTGGGAGTGTCAGAGGTGTACCAGGTAGTGTCAGAGAGTACCTGGGAGGTCAGAGGTACCTGGGAGTGAGGAGTACCTGGGAGGTTGGGAGGAGTACCTGGGAGTGTCAGGTGTACCTGGGAATGCCAGAGGTTTACCAGGAGTGTCTGAGGTGTACCTGGAGTACCGGAGGTGTACCTGGGAGTAACGGAGGTACCTGGGAGTATCGGAGTTACCTGGGAGTGCCGGAGGTGTACCTGGGAGGTCAGAGGTGTACCAGGAATGTCAGTGGAGTACCTGGGAGTGTCGGAGGTGACCTGGGAGTGTCAGAGGTGCACCGGGAGTATCAGAGGCACTGCAAGTGTGAGAAGTGCACCTGGGAGTGTCGGAGGGTACCTGGGAGTGCTGAGGTGTACCAGGAGGTCACAATGTACCTGGGCGTGTCAGGGGTGCACTTGGGAGTGTCAGAGGTACCTGGAGTGTCTGAGGTACCAGGGAGGTCAGAGGTGAACCAGGAGTATCAGAGAACTGGGAGTGCCTGAGGTGTACCTGGGAGGCTGGGAGGTGTACCTGGGAGTGTCAGAGGCACTGGGAGTGTCTGAGGTGTCCTGGAAGAGTCTGAGGTGTACTGGCAGTGTCAGAGGAGAACCAGGGAGTGTAAGAGGTACCTGGGAGTGCCAGAGGTGTACCTGGGAGTGCTATGTGTACCTGGGAGAGGTAGCAGAAACCAGGAGTATCAGAGGTTAACTGGGAGTGTCTGAGGTGTATCTGTGAGTATCGGAGGTGTACGGAGCACGGGATGTACCTGGGGTGAGAGGTGTACCTAGAGTGTCAGAGGTGTACCTGGGAGGTCAGTGGAGTACCTGGGAGGTCAGAGGTACCTGAGTGTCAGAGGAGTACCGGAGTGTCAGGAGGAGTACCTGGGAGGTCAGGGTGTACCTGGGAGTGTCAGAGGTGTACCTGAGTGTCTGAGGTGTACCTGGGAGGTCTGAGGTGTACCTGGGAGTGTCAAAGGAGAACCAGGGAGTGGTGAGTTACCTGTGAGTGCTCAGAGGTGCGAGGGAGTGTCAGAGGTGTACCTGGGAGTGTCAGAGGTGTACTAGGGAGGTCAGAGGAGTACCTGGGAGTATCAGGTGTACCTGGGAGGCTGAGGTGTACCTGGGAGACGGGAGGTACCTGGGAGAGTCGGAGGTGTACCTGGGAGGTGTGAGGTACCTGGGAGCCAGAGGAGTACTGGAGCAAGCTGAGGCAGGTAGTGTCAGAGAGTACGGGAGTGTCGGAGGTGTACCTGGGAGTGTCAGAGGAGTACCTGGGAGTGCCAGAGGAGCACTGGGAGGTCAGGGTACCTGGGAGTGTCAGAGGTTTACCAGGAGTGTCTGAGGTGTACCTGGGAGTATCGGAGGTACCTGGGAGTAACGGAGGTGTACCTGGGAGGTCTGAGTACCTGGAGTACGGAGGTGTACCTGGGAGTGTCGGAGGTGTACCTGGGAGGCCAGAGGTGTACCAGGAATGTCAGTAGTACCTGGGAGTGTCAGAGGTGTACCTGGGAGTGTCAGAGTTGTACCTGGGAGTGTCAGAGGTGTACCTGGGAGTGTGAGAAGGGTACCTGGGAGTGTCGGAGGTGGACCTGAGTCAGACGTACATGGGAGTGTCAGCAGTGTACCTGGGAGCGTCTGAGGTGTACCAGGGAGGTTGGGAGGTAGCCTGGGAGTCAGAGGTGTACCTGGGAGTGTCTGAGGTGTAACTGGGAGTATCTGAGGTACGGAGAGTGTCAGAGGAGAACCAGAGTGTCAGGAGGTGTACCAGGAGGTCAGGAGGGTACCAGGGAGTGTCAGAGGAGTACTGCAGTGTCAGAGGTGTACCTGTTAGTGTGAGAGGTGTACCTGGGAGTGTGAGAGGTGTAACTGGGAGTGTGAGAGGTGTACCTGGGAGTATCTGAGGTGTACTTGAGAGTGTCAGAGGAGAACCAGGGAGTTTCAGAGGTGTACCAGGGAGTGTCAGAGGTGTACCAGGGAGTGTCAGAGGTGTAATGGGAGGTCAGGAGGTTTAACAGGGAGGATCAGAGGAGTACCTGGGAGGCCAGAGGTACCTGGGAGTGTGAGAGGTGTACCTGGGAGGTGAGAGTGAACTGGGAGTGTGAGAGGTGTACCTGGGAGTGTCTGAGGTGTACCTGGGAGGTCTGAGGTGTACCTGGAGGTAGAGGAGAACCATGGAGTGTGGTGGTACCAGGGATTGTCAGAGGAGTACTGGGAGTGTTTGGGGCGGTACCTGGGAGGCTGGGGAGGTACCTGGGAGACGGGAGGTACCTGGGAGTGCCGGAGGTGTACTGGGAGGCCAGAGGTGTACCAGGAGTGCCAGAGAGTACCTGGGAGTGTGGAGGAGAACAGGTAGGTCAGAGGAGTGACTGGGAGCAGAGGTGTACCTGGGAGGCCAGAGGAGTACTGGGAGGCAGAGGAGTACCTGGGAGTGTCAGGGGTGTACCTGGGAGTGTCAGAGGTTTCCCTGGGAGTGTCTGAGGTGTACCGGGAGTATCGGGAGGTGTACCTGGGAGCAACGGAGGTGTACCTGGGAGAGTTCGAGGTGTACCTGGGAGTGTCGGAGGTGGTCTGGGAGGCGGAGGTACTGGGAGTGTCAGAGGTGCACCAGGAATGTCAGTGAGTACCTGGGAGTGTCAGAGGTACCTGGGAGGTCAGAGGTGTACCTGGGAGTGTCAGAGGTGTACCTGGGAGTGTCAGAAGTGTACCTGGGAGCAATGGAGGTGTACCTGGGAGTGTCTGAGGTGTACTGGGAGTTCAGAGGAGAACCTGGGAGTGTCAGAGGTGTACTGAGTTCAGAGGTACTGGGAGGTCAGAGGTACCAGGGAGGTCAGCAGTGAACCAGGGAGTATCAGAGGTGAACTGGGAGTGTCTGATGCACCTGTGAGCATCGAGGTGTACCTGGGAGCATCGAGTGTACCTGGGAGTGTGAGAGGTACCTGGGAGTGTCAGAGGTGTACCTGGGAGTGTCAGTGGAGTACCTGGGAGTGTCAGAGGTGTACCTGGGAGGTCAGAGAGTACCTGGGAGTGCTTGGCAGAGTACCTGGGAGTGTCAGGGTGTTCCCTGGAGTGTCAGAGGTACCTGGGAGGTCAAGGTACCTGGGAGCTCAGAGGTGTACCTGGGAGTGTCAGAGGTGTACCGGGAGGCCTGAGGTGTACCTGGGAGTGTTGAAGGTGTACCTGGGAGTGTCTGAGGTGTACTTGGGAGTGTCAGAGAGAACTGGGAGGCCAGAGGTGTACCATGGGAGTGTCAGAGGTGTACCAGGAGGCCGAGGTGCACCTGGAGTGTCAGAGGTGTACCTGGGAGTGTCAGAGGTGTACCTGGGAGAGCCAGAGGTGTACCTGGGATCAGGAGAGGTGTACCTGAGTGTGAGAGGCACCGGAGTGTGAGAGGTGTACCTGGGAGTGTCTGAGGTGTACCTGGGAGTGTCTGAGGTACCTGGGAGTGTCAGGAGGAGAACCAGGAGTGTCAGAGGTGTACCTGGGAGTGTCGGAGGTGTACCTGGGAGTGACGGAGGTGTACCTGAGAGCACGGAGGTGTACCTGGGAGTGGCTGGAGGTGTACCAGGGAGTGCCAGAGGTGTACCTGGGAATGTATGGGTGTACCTGGGAGTGTCTGAGGTGTACCTGGGAGGCGTCAGAGGTGTACTCAGAGGTCAGAGGATACCTTGAGCATCAGAGGTGAACCTGGGAGTGTCGAGGTGTACCTGGGAGTGTCAGAGGTGTACCTGGGAGTGTCAGAGGTGTACCTGGGAGTGTCTGGGGTGTACCTGGGAGTGTCTGAGGTGTACCTGGAGGTGTGTGAGAGGAGTACCTGGGAGTGCTGGGGAGGTGCCTGGGAGTGTCTGGGGTGTACCTGGGAGTGTCAGAGGTGTACCTGGGAGTGTTAGGAGGTGTACCTGGGAGGTCAGAGGTGTACCTGGGAGTGTCAGGTACCTGGGAGTGTCAGAGGTACCAGGGAGTGTCAGGGGAGTACGGGGAGTGTCAGAGGTGTACCAGGAGTGTCACCGATTACCTGGGAGTGTCAGAGGGGTGACCTGGGAGTGTCAGGGGTGTACCTGGGAGTGTCGGAGGTGTACCTGGGAGTGTCTGAGGTACCTGGGAGCGTCAGAGGTACTCGAAGTATCTGAGGTACCTGGGAGTGCTGGAGGTGTACCTGGGAGGTCAGAGGTGTACCTGGGAGTGTCTGGAGGTGTACCTGGGAGCATCAGGGTGCACCTGGGAGCGTTCGAGGTGACCTGGGAGCAATGAGGTGTACCTGGGAGTGTTTGAGGTGTACCTGGGAGTGTCAGGTGTACCTGGGAGGTCTGGAGGTGTACCTGGGAGTGTCTGGAGTGTACCTGGGAGCATCCGAGGTGTACCTGGGAGTGTCTGAGGTGTACCTGGGAGGTCAGAGGTACCTGAGAGTGTCGGAGGTACCTGGGAGGTCAGAGGTGTACCAGGAGAAAGTCAGAGGTACCTGGAGTGTCTGAGGTGTACTTGAGGAGGAAGGGGCACTAGAGTGCCGAGGTGTACCTGGGAGTGTCTGAGGGCACCTGGGAGAAGCCGGAGGTGTACCTGGGAGTGTCGGAGGTGTACCTGGGAGTGTCAGAGGTGTACCTGGGAGTGTCAGAGGTGTACCTGGGAGTGGTCTGGGGTACCTGGGAGTGTCTGAGGTGTAACTGGGAGGTCAGAGTACCTGGGAGAGTCAGAGGTGTACCTGGAGTGTCTGGGGTGTACCTGGGAGTGTCAGAGAGGTGTACCTGGGAGTGTCAGGAGGTGTACCTGGAGTGTCAGAGGTGAACCTGAGTGTCTGAGGTGTACCTGGGAATGTCTGAGGTGTACCTGGGAGTGTCTGAGGTGTACCTAGGCGTGTCTGAGGTGTACCTGGGAGTGTCTGAGGTTTACCTGGGAGTGTCTGAGGCCCATGGGAGGTGTGTGTGAGGTGTACCTGGGAGTGTCTGAGGTGTACCTGGGAGTGTCTGAGGTGCACCTGGGAGTGTCTGAGGTACCTGGGAGTGCTGGGAGGAGTCTCAGGAGAAGCCGAGGTGTACCAGGTGTGTCAGAGGTGTACCTGGAGTATCAGAGGTACCTGGGAGTGTCTGAGGACATTGGGAGTGTCTGAGGAGGGCCTAAGAGTGTCTGAGGTGTACCTGGGAGTGTCTGGAGGTGTACCTGGGAGTGTCAGAGGTGTACCTGGGAGTGTCTGAGGGTACCTGGGAGTGTCTGAGGGTACCTGGGAGGTCAGAGGAGTCCAGGAGTGTCAGAGGTGTACCTGGGAATGTCAGAGGTGTAACTGGGAGTGTCAGAGGTACCTGGGAGTGTCTGAGGTGTACCTGGGAGTGTCAGAGGAGTACCAGGGAGTGTCAGAGGAAGTACCTGGGAGTGTGAGAGGTGTACCTGGGAGGTGGGAGGTGTATCTGGGAGTATCGGAGGTGTACCTGGGAGTGTCTGAGGTGTATCTGGAGTGTCTGAGGTGTACCCAGTGTCAGAGGTGTACCTGGGAGTGTCATGGTGTACCTGGGAGTGTCAGACGTGTACCTGGGAGTGTCAGGATGTACCTGGGAGTGTCAGAGGTACCTGAGAGTGTTAGAGGTGTACCTGGGAGTGTCAGAGGAGTACCTGGGAGTGTCACAGGCATACCAGGAGTGCCTGAGTACCTGGGAGGTCAGAGGTACCTAGGAGTGTCAGGGGTGTACCTGGGAGGCCTGAGGTGTACCTGGGAGTGTCAGAGGAGTACCAGGAGTGTCAGAGGAGTACCTGGGAGGTGAGGTGTACCTGGGAGTGCGGGAGGTGTACCTGGGAGTGTCTGGAGGTGTATCTGGGAGTGTCTGAGGTGTACCTGGCAGTGTCAGAGGTACCTGCGAGTGTCGGCGGTGTGCCTGGGAGGTCGGAGACGTGTACCTGGGAGGTCAGACGTACCTGGGAGTGTCAGGTGTACCTGGGAGTGTTAGGAGGTGACCTGGGAGTGTCAGAGGTGTACCTGGGAGCGTCAGGAGATGTACCTGGAAGTGTCTGAGGTGTACCTGGAGTGTCAGGTGTACCTGGGAGTGTCTGAGGTGTACCTGGGAGTGTCTGAGGTGCACCTGGGAGTGCTGGAGGTGCACATGGGAGTGCCGAGGTGTACCTGGGAGTGTCAGAGGTGCACATGGGAGTGTCTGTAGTACTTGAGGGTGTTGAAGTGTACCTGGGAGTGTTAGGAGGTACCTGGGAGTGTCGGAGGTGTACCTGGGAGTGTCAGCGGTGTACCTGGGAGGTCAGGAGGTATACCTGGGAGTATTAGAGGTGTACCTGGCGTGTCAGGGGTGTACTGGGAGTGTCTGAGGTACCTGGGAGTGTCCTAGGTGTACCTGGGAGTGTCAGAGGTGTACATGGGAGTGTCTGTGGTACTGGAGGGTGTTGGGTTACCTGGGAGCAGTTAGGAGGTGACCTGGGAGTGTCGAGGTACCTGCGAGTGCCTGGCGCGGTGTACCTGGGAGTGTCAGAGGTATACCTGGGAGTATCAGAGGTGTACCCTGTGCTCAGAGGTGTACCTGGGAGTGTCTGTGTGTACATGGGAGTGTTTGAGGTGTACCTGGGAGAGTCAGGTGTACCTGGGAGTGTCTGAGGTACCTGGAGTGTCTGAGGCATACCTGGGAGCATCAGAGGTGTACCTGGGAGTGTCTGAGGTGTACCTGGGAGTGTCAGAGGTGTACCTGAGAGTGTCGGAGGTGTACCTGGGAGTGTCAGAGGTGTACCCGGGAGTGTCAGAGGTGTACATGGGAGTGTCTGGGTGTACTTGAGGGTGTTGGAAATGTACCTGGGAGGTAGAGGTGTACCTGGGAGTATCAGAGGTGTACCTGGGAGTGTCTGAGGTGTACCTGAGAGTGTCGGAGGTGTACCTGGCAGTGTTCGAGGTGTACCTGGCAGCGTCAGAGGTGTACCTTCGAGTGTCAGCGGTGTACCTGGGAGTGTCAGAGGTATACCTGGGAGTATCAGAGGTGTACCTGGGAGTGTCAGGAGGTGTACCTGGGAGAGTCAGATGTACCTGGGAGTGTCACAGGTGTACCTGGGAGTGTCTGGAGGTACCTGGGAGCAGTGGTGTACCTGGGAGGTATGGGGTGTACTTGGGAGGTTCGAAACTGGGAGTATCAGATGTGTACCTAGGAGGTGTCGGAGGTACCTGGGATTGTCAGAGGTACCTGGGAGTGTCAGGGGAGTACCTGGGAGAGTCAGAGGTGTACCTGGGAGTGTCTGGGGTGTACCTGGGAGTTTCAGGGGTGTACCTGGGAGGCCACAGGTGTACCTGGGAGTGTCAAGGTGTACCATGTGTCAGAGGTGAACCTCGGAGGTCTGAGGTTTACCTGGGAGTGTCTGAGGTTTACCTGGGAGTGGTGAGGGGCACCTCAGGAGTGTCTGAGGTGTACCTGGGAGGTCAGGGGGAGTTCCAGGAGGTCAGAGGTGTACCTGGGAATGTCAGAGGTACCTGGGAGTGTTCGAGGTGTACCTGGAAGTGTCAGGGTGTACCTGGGAGTGTCAGGTACCTGGGAGTGTCAGAGGAGCACCTGGGAGTGTCAGAGGAGTACCTGGGAGGTCAGGAGGAGTACCTGGGAGTGTCAGAGGTGTACCTGGGAGTGTCTGGGGTGTACCTGGAGTGTCAGGAGGTGGCCCTGGTGTGTCTGAGGTATACCTAAGAGTGTCTGAGGTGCACCGGGAGTGTCTGAGGTGTACCAGGGAGTGTCTGAGTTGTACGTGGGAGTGTCTGAGGTGTACCTGGGAGTGTCTGAGGTGTACCTGGAGTGTCAGAGGAGTTCCAGGGAGTGTCAGAGGTGTACATGGGAATGTCAGAGGTGTACCTGGGAGTGTCTGAGTGTACCTGGAGTGTCTGAGGTGTACCTGGGAGTGTCAGAGGAGTACCAGGGAGTGTCAGAGGAGTACCTGGGAGTGTGAGAGGTGTACCTGGGAGTGCGGGAGGTGTATCTGGGAGTATCGTAGGTATACCTGGGAGTGTCTGAGGTGTATCTGGCAGTGTCTGAGGTGTACCTGGCAGTGTCAGAGGTGAACCTGCGAGTGTCAGCGGTGTACCTGGGAGTGTCAGACGTGTACCTGGGAGTGTCAGACGTGTACCTGGGAGTGTCAGCGGTGTTCCTGAGAGTGTTAGAGGTGTACCTGGGAGTGTCAGGGTGTACCTGGGAGTGTCAGAGGTGTACCAGGGAGTGTCAGGGGAGTACGTGGGAGTGTCAGAGGTGTACCTAGGAGTGTCAGGGGTGTACCTGGGAGTGTCGGATGTGTACCTGAGAGTGTCTGAGGTACCTGGGAGCGTCAGAGGTGTACCTGAAGTATCTGAGGTGTACCTCGGAGTGCTGGAGGTGTAACTGGGAGGTCAGAGGTACCTGGAGCATGCCTGAGGTGTACCTGGGAGTGTCAGGGGTGTACCTGGAGTGTTTGAGGTGGCACTGGGAGTGTCTGTGGTGTACATGGGAGTGTTTGAGGTGTACCTGGAGTGTCAGGGGTGTACCTGGGAGTGTCTGAGGTGTACCTGGGAGGTCTGAGGTATACCTGAGTATCTGAGGTGTACCTGGGAGTGTCTGAGGTGTACCTGGGAGTGTCAGAGGTACCTGAGAGGTCGGAGGTGTACCCGGGAGGTCAGAGGTGTACATGGAGTGTCTGTGGTGGGCACTTGAGGGTGTTGGAAGTGTACCGGAGTGTCAGGAGGTACCTGGGAGTGTCTGAGGGTACCTGGGAGTGTCGGAGGTGTACCTGAGAGTGTCGGAGGTGTACCTGGCAGTGTCAGAGGCATACCTGGGAGTGTCAGGCACCTGGGAGTGTCTGGGATGTACCTGGGAGGTGTGAGGTGTAACTGGGAGGTCAGAGGAGTACCTGGGAGAGTCAGAGGTGCCTGGGGAGTGTCTGGGGTGTACCTGGGAGTCAGGGTGTACCTGGGAGTGTCAGGAGGTGTACCTGGAGAGGTCAGAGGTGTACCTGGGAGTGTCAGAGGTGAACCTTGGAGTGTCTGAGGTGCACCTGGGAATGTCTGAGGTGTACCGGAGTGTCTGAGGTGTACCTAGGAGTGTCTGGAGGTGTACCTGGAGCAGCCTGAGGTTTACCTGGGGAGTGTCTGAGGTTTACCTGGGAGTGTCTGAGGTTACCTGGGATGTGTGAGGTGTACCCGGAGTGTCTGAGGTGTACCTGGGAGTGTCAGAGGAGTTCCAGGAGGTCAGAGGTCACCTGGGAATGTCAGAGGTGTACCTGGGAGTGTCTGAGGTGTACCTGGAAGTGTCAGGGGTACCTGGGAGTGTCAGAGGTGTACCAGGTGTGTCGCAGGTGTACCTGGGAGTGTCAGGGGTGTACCTGGGAGTGTCAGGAGGTACTGGGAGGTCTGAGGTATACCTAGGAGTGTCTGAGGTATACCTAAGAGTGTCTGAGGTGTACCTGGGAGTGTCTGAGGTGTACCTGGGAGTGTCTGAGGTGCACCTGGGAGGCGTCTGAGTGTACCTGGGAGTGCCCTGAGGTGTACCTGGGAGGTCTGAGGTGTACCTGGGAGCAGCAGAGGGTTCCAGGGAGGCCAGAGGTGACATGGGAATGTCAGGAGGTGTAACTGGCAGTGTACGAGGTGCACCTGGGAGTGTCTGAGGTGTACCTGGAGTCAGAGGAGTACCAGGGAGTGTCAGAGGAGTACCTGGGAGTGTGAGAGGTGTACCTGGAGTGCGGGAGGTATCTGGGAGTATCGGAGGTGTCACCTGGGAGTGTCTGAGGTGTATCTGGCAGTGTCTGAGGTGTACCTGGGAGTGTCAGACGTGTACCTGGAGTGTCATGGTGTACCTGAGAGTGTTAGGGAGGCACCTGGGAGGTCAGAGGTACCTGGCAGTGTCAAGGTGTACCAGGGAGTGTCCTGGAGTACCTGGGAGTGCTGAGGTGTACCTGGGAGTGTCTGTGGTGTACATGGGAGTGCTTGAGGTACTCTGGGAGGTTGGGGTGTACCTGGGAGTGTCTGAGGTGTACCTGGGAGTGTCTGGAGGTATACCTGGGAGTATCAGAGGTACCTGGGAGTGTCTGGGGTGTACCTGGGAGGCTGAAAAATGAGATATGTCTGAGGGAGGCCCATGCACCCGGGAGGTCAGGAGGTGTACATGGGAGTGCCTGTGGAGTACTCTGGAGGTGTTGGGGCGGCACCTGGGAGGACAGAGTTGTACCTGGGAGGTCAGAGGGCACCAGAGTGTCAGAGGTGCACCTGAGAGATCAGAGGAGCACCAGGCAGTGCAGAGGAAAACCTGGGAGGCCAGAGGACACCAGGGAGTGTCTGGGTGCACCTGGAGTGTATGAGGAGTAACTGGGAGGCCGGGCAGAACTCGGGAGTCAGAGGTGTACCTGGGAGTGTCTGGTGTACCTGAGCCAGATGTACCTGGGAGAGTCAGAGGTACCAGGAGGCCAAGGAGGCACTGCAACCAGAGAACTGGAGTGTTCAAAACCTGGGAAGTCAGAGTGTACCTGAAGTGTCAGAGGTGCACCTAAGAGGTTCGATGTGTACCCGGAAGTGTCTGAGGTACCTGGGAGGCCTGAGGCACCTGGGAGGTCTGAGGTACCTTGAGTGCCAGAGGAGTACTCCGGCAGTGTCAAAGGTGTACCAGGGGAGTGTCACTGAGTACCTGGGAGTGTCAGAGGTGCACCTAGGAGTGTCAGGGGTGTACCTGGGAGGGGTCTGAGGTACCTGGGAGCGTCAGAGATGTACCTGGAAGTGTCTGAGGTACCTGGAGTGCTGGAGGTGTAACTGGGAGGCCAGGAGGTGTACCTGGAGTGTCTGAGGTGTACTCTGGAGTGTCAGGGGTGTACCGGGAGTGTCTGAGGTGCACCTGGGAGTGTCTGAGGTATTCCTGGGAGTATGAGAGGTGTACCTGGGAGTGTCTGAGGTGTACCTGGGAGTGTCAGAGGTGTACCTGAGAGAGTGTCGGGAGGTGTACCTGGGAGTGTTCTGAGGAGTACCTGTAGTGTCAGGTGTACCTGGGAGTGTCTGAGGAGTACCTGGGAGTGTCAAAGGTGTACCTGGGAGTGTCTCCAGGTGTACCTGGTAGTGTCTGAGGTGTACTCTGGGAGTGTCTGAGGTGTACCTGGCAGTCAGAGGTGTACCCCTGAGAGTGTCAGAGGTGTAACCTGGGAGTGTCAGGGTGTAGCAATACGTAACCGAACGAAGGCTTGAG